>NW_027646426.1:0-455000 GCF_951394435.1 Stenella coeruleoalba | reverse complement strand
ACCCTGTTCTGTTCTGTAATTCAGTTCCTGTGTAGCCAAGTTTACATTCCGTGTATTACTGATATCTTATGATGTTTCTTTTTCTGTGTGACTTATTTCAGTTAGAATCATCATACCTGAATCCACTCATTGTGCTGCTAAGGGCCTGATGACACAGATTTCATTGCTGAGTGATATTGCTTTGTAAGTAAATACCACAAGTTCTTTATCCATTTTTCACTTTCTGCGATGTTGAACTTGTACTGTAAACGAGGTTCTTGTAAACAGAGCCGTTCCAAACTTTGGGGTGGCTGTGTCTTTTTGATTTTAATTTCCCTAAGCTATAGGACCATAAGTGGAAGTGCCCTAGGTTCTGTTGCTTTGTTTTTTAGATGTTTCAGGAAACACCATACACTTCTCCCGAGTGGTTGTTGGCAATTTACATCCCGCCCATCAGCATAACAAGGCTCCCAGTTCTGCATGGCCTGTCCTGCCTTTCTGGATTTTACACTTTTTTCAGATGGCCCTTTTGACTGGGGGGAAGTGAGACTTCATTGTAGTGCAGATTTCCTTTGCAAGCTTGCTTGGTTGGCCAAAAAGGGCGTATGCGTTTTTTCCTGAATATATTCAGGAAAAAACGCATACGCACTTTTTGGCCAAGTGCATCATTGTGGACGTTCTGCCTCTTTTCCTATGCTTTCAATGCAATTCCAGTCTACCTCCTGAAATCGGTTTCCTGCAATTCTGCCCCGCTTTCAAGTCCTCTTGGCAGCCTTACTTCAGTCTATTTTTGGACGATAGCTGTCATTTATAACTCTGCAGGTTTGTGAATTACAGTGCCCCTGAGCTCCTTTCTTCAACATGCTTTCTTGTGACCTGGCCGCAACACCACAGGAGGGCTTCAGGCCCTAATCTGCTTCCGGCAGGACACGCTGAGCCTTTGGTTAATTCCTCTTCCTGGTGGAAAATGAGAGTTAAATTTGCCCGTCCAGACACCTCCAGCTAGCCTCTCATTGGTTCTCGCTATTCCTGTTCATCTTCCGCAGAAATTGCAAACTGGGCCAAACAGGAGGTTAAAGGGACTGACTCTCCAAGTTGGGAGAGTGTTAGTAAAGTGTCTGGAATGTTGCACCTGAGTACCAGGGTACGAAATCTGAGACATATTTGAACACGTCTCCCGATCACATGGTTGATCATACTCTAGGTTCCACATGCATGTTTTAGCTGAAGGAAGAATACCTTAAACCTGGGTAGTTGAAACCCGTGGAATGGGTACCATGCAATATGACTTCAAAGGGTCTTCATTTGCTCACCGAACCTCTCCAATCCTATCACTGCTGCGTTTATGCCCCTGTACACATGCTTGATTCTCTTTCGGAGACATAGCAATCCATAGGTTTTAAGATACTTACTAGTCAGGTACATTCTTAGGCGTTTAATATGGGGTGTTAAGTCCATTTCATTGAGCAAGGAGTAGCTCTTGTCTATTCCATATTTGGCTTAAGGAACTTTATCTGTGCTCATTTCAATCTCTGGTTTTATGCAGCACCCCAACTCACCTTTACCTTAAGCAAGAATAAGTTGGTTTTCTAAATTTGAGACCCTGTTCTGTTCTGTAATTCAGTTCCTGTGTAGCCAAGTTTACATTCCGTGTATTACTGATATCTTATGATGTTTCTTTTTCTGTGTGACTTATTTCAGTTAGAATCATCATACCTGAATCCACTCATTGTGCTGCTAAGGGCCTGATGACACAGATTTCATTGCTGAGTGATATTGCTTTGTAAGTAAATACCACAAGTTCTTTATCCATTTTTCACTTTCTGCGATGTTGAACTTGTACTGTAAACGAGGTTCTTGTAAACAGAGCCGTTCCAAACTTTGGGGTGGCTGTGTCTTTTTGATTTTAATTTCCCTAAGCTATAGGACCATAAGTTGAAGTGCCCTAGGTTCTGTTGCTTTGTTTTTTAGATGTTTCAGGAAACACCATACACTTCTCCCAAGTGTCTGTTGGCAATTTACATCCCGCCCATCAGCATAACAAGGCTCCCAGTTCTCCATGGCCTGTCCTGCCTTTCTGGATTTTACACTTTTTTCAGATGGCCCTTTTGACCGGGGGGAAGTGAGACTTCATTGTAGTGCAGATTTCCTTTGCAAGCTTGCTTGGTTGGCCAAAAAGGGCGTATGCGTTTTTTCCTGAATATATTCAGGAAAAAACACATACGCCCTTTTTGGCCAAGTGCATCATTGTGGACGTTCTGCCTCTTTTCCTATGCTTTCAATGCAATTCCAGTCTACCTCCTGAAATCGGTTTCCTGCAATTCTGCCCCGCTTTCAAGTCCTCTTGGCAGCCTTACTTCAGTCTAATTTTGGACGATAGCTGTCATTTATAACTCTGCAGGTTTGTGAATTACAGTGCCCCTGAGCTCCTTTCTTCAACTCGCTTTCTTTTGAGCTGGCCGCAACACCGCAGGATGGCTTCAGGCCCTAATCTGGTTCCGGCACGGCACGCTGAGCCTTTGGTTAATTCCTCTTCCTGGTGGGAAATGAGAGTTAAATTTGCCCGTCCAGACACCTCCAGCTAGCCTCTCATTGGTTCTCGCTATTCCTGTTCATCTTCCGCAGAAATTGCAAACTGGGCCAAACAGGAGGTTAAAGGCGCTGACTCTCCAAGTCGGGAGAGTGTTAGTAAAGCGTCTGGAATGTTGCACCCGAGTACCAGGGTACGAAAACTGAGACATATTTGAACACGTCTCCCGATCACATGGTTGATCATACTCTAGGTTCCACATGCATGTTTTAGCTGAAGGAAGAATACCTTAAACCTGGAGAGTTAAGACCCGTGTAATAGGTACCATGCAATATGACTTCAAAGGGTCTTCATTTGCTCACCGAACCTCTCCAATCCTATCACTGCTGCGTTTATGCCCCTGTACACATGCTTGATTCTCTTTCGGAGACATAGCAATCCATAGGTTTTAAGATACTTACTAGTCAGGTACATTCTTAGGCGTTTAATATGCGGTGTTGAGTCCATTTCGTTGAGCAAGGAGTAGCTCTTGTCTATTCCATATTTGACTTAAGGAACTTTATCTGTGCTCATTTCAATCTCTGGTTTTATGCAGCACCCCAACTCACCTTTCCCCTTAAGCAAGCATAAGTTGGTTTTCTAAATTTGAGAACCTGTTCTGTTCTGTAATTCAGTTCCTGTGTAGCCAAGTTTACATTCCGTGTATTACTGATATCTTATGATGTTTCTTTTTCTGTGTGACTTATTTCAGTTAGAATCATCATACCTGAATCCACTCATTGTGCTGCTAAGGGCCTGATGACACAGATTTCATTGCTGAGTGATATTGCTTTGTAAGTAAATACCACAAGTTCTTTATCCATTTTTCACTTTCTGCGATGTTGAACTTGTACTGTAAACGAGGTTCTTGTAAACAGAGCCGTTCCAAACTTTGGGGTGGCTGTGTCTTTTTGATTTTAATTTCCCTAAGCTATAGGACCATAAGTTGAAGTGCCCTAGGTTCTGTTGCTTTGTTTTTTAGATGTTTCAGGAAACACCATACACTTCTCCCGAGTGGTTGTTGGCAATTTACATCCCGCCCATCAGCATAACAAGGCTCCCAGTTCTCCATGGCCTGTCCTGCCTTTCTGGATTTTACACGTTTTTCAGATGGCCCTTTTGACCGGGGGGAAGTGAGACTTCATTGTAGTGCAGATTTCCTTTGCAAGCTTGCTTGGTTGGCCAAAAAGGGCGTATGCGTTTTTTCCTGAATATATTCAGGAAAAAACGCATACGCCCTTTTTGGCCAAGTGCATCATTGTGGACGTTCTGCCTCTTTTCCTATGCTTTCAATGCAATTCCAGTCTACCTCCTGAAATCGGTTTCCTGCAATTCTGCCCCGCTTTCAAGTCCTCTTGGCAGCCTTACTTCAGTCTATTTTTGGACGATAGCTGTCATTTATAACTCTGCAGGTTTGTGAATTACAGTGCCCCTGAGCTCCTTTCTTCAACTCGCTTTCTTTTGAGCTGGCCGCAACACCGCAGGATGGCTTCAGGCCCTAATCTGGTTCCGGCACGGCACGCTGAGCCTTTGGTTAATTCCTCTTCCTGGTGGGAAATGAGAGTTAAATTTGCCCGTCCAGACACCTCCAGCTAGCCTCTCATTGGTTCTCGCTATTCCTGTTCATCTTCCGCAGAAATTGCAAACTGGGCCAAACAGGAAGTTAAAGGGACTGACTCTCCAAGTCGGGAGAGTGTTAGTAAAGCGTCTGGAATGTTGCCCCCGAGTACCAGGGGAGGAAAACTGACACATATTTGAACACGTCTCCAGATCACATGGTTGATCATACTCTAGGTTCCACATGCATGTTTTAGCTGAAGGAAGAATACCTTAAACCTGGGTAGTTGAAACCCGTGGAATGGGTACCATGCAATATGACTTCAAAGGGTCTTCATTTGCTCACCGAACCTCTCCAATCCTATCACTGCTGCGTTTATGCCCCTGTACACATGCTTGATTCTCTTTCGGAGACATAGCAATCCATAGGTTTTAAGATACTTACTAGTCAGGTACATTCTTAGGCGTTTAATATGGGGTGTTGAGTCCATTTCATTGAGCAAGGAGTAGCTCTTGTCTATTCCATATTTGGCTTAAGGAACTTTATCTGTGCTCATTTCAATCTCTGGTTTTATGCAGCACCCCAACTCACCTTTACCCTTAAGCAAGAATAAGTTGGTTTTCTAAATTTGAGACCCTGTTCTGTTCTGTAATTCAGTTCCTGTGTAGCCAAGTTTACATTCCGTGTATTACTGATATCTTATGATGTTTCTTTTTCTGTGTGACTTATTTCAGTTAGAATCATCATACCTGAATCCACTCATTGTGCTGCTAAGGGCCTGATGACACAGATTTCATTGCTGAGTGATATTGCTTTGTAAGTAAATACCACAAGTTCTTTATCCATTTTTCACTTTCTGCGATGTTGAACTTGTACTGTAAACGAGGTTCTTGTAAACAGAGCCGTTCCAAACTTTGGGGTGGCTGTGTCTTTTTGATTTTAATTTCCCTAAGCTATAGGACCATAAGTGGAAGTGCCCTAGGTTCTGTTGCTTTGTTTTTTAGATGTTTCAGGAAACACCATACACTTCTCCCGAGTGGTTGTTGGCAATTTACATCCCGCCCATCAGCATAACAAGGCTCCCAGTTGTCCATGGCCTGTCCTGCCTTTCTGGATTTTACACTTTTTTCAGATGGCCCTTTTGACCGGGGGGAAGTGAGACTTCATTGTAGTGCAGATTTCCTTTGCAAGCTTGCTTGGTTGGCCAAAAAGGGCGTATGCGTTTTTTCCTGAATATATTCAGGAAAAAACGCATACGCCCTTTTTGGCCAAGTGCATCATTGTGGACGTTCTGCCTCTTTTCCTATGCTTTCAATGCAATTCCAGTCTACCTCCTGAAATCGGTTTCCTGCAATTCTGCCCCGCTTTCAAGTCCTCTTGGCAGCCTTACTTCAGTCTATTTTTGGACGATAGCTGTCATTTATAACTCTGCAGGTTTGTGAATTACAGTGCCCCTGAGCTCCTTTCTTCAACTCGCTTTCTTTTGAGCTGGCCGCAACACCGCAGGATGGCTTCAGGCCGTAATCTGGTTCCGGCACGGCACACTGAGCCTTTGGTTATTTCCTCTTCCTGGTGGGAAATGAGAGTTAAATTTGCCCGTCCAGACACCTCCAGCTAGTCTCTCATTGGTTCTCGCTATTCCTCTTCATCTTCCGCAGAAATTGCAAACTGGGCCAAACAGGAGGTTAAAGGCGCTGACTCTCCAAGTCGGGAGAGTGTTAGTAAAGCGTCTGGAATGTTGCACCCGAGTACCAGGGTACGAAAACTGAGACATATTTGAACACGTCTCCCGATCACATTGTTGATCATACTCTAGTTTCCACATGCATGTTTTAGCTGAAGGAAGAATACGTTAAACCTGGAGAGTTAAGACCCGTGTAATGGGTACCATGCAATATGACTTCAAAGGGTCTTCATTTGCTCACTGAACCTGTCCAATCCTATCACTGCTGCGTTATGCCCCTGTACACATGCTTGATTCGCTTTCGGAGACATAGCAATCCATAGGTTTTAAGATACTTACTAGTCAGGTACATTCTTAGGCGTTTAATATGCGGTGTTGAGTCCATTTCGTTGAGCAAGGAGTAGCTCTTGTCTATTCCATATTTGACTTAAGGAACTTTATCTGTGCTCATTTCAATCTCTGGTTTTATGCAGCAGCACAACTCACCTTTCCCCTTAAACAAGCATAAGTTGCTTTTCTAAATTTGAGACCCTGTTCTGTTCTGTAATTCAGTTCCTGTGTAGCCAAGTTTACATTCCGTGTATTACTGATATCTTATGATGTTTCTTTTTCTGTGTGACTTATTTCAGTTAGAATCATCATACCTGAATCCACTCATTGTGCTGCTAAGGGCCTGATGACACAGATTTCATTGCTGAGTGATATTGCTTTGTAAGTAAATACCACAAGTTCTTTATCCATTTTTCACTTTCTGCGATGTTGAACTTGTACTGTAAACGAGGTTCTTGTAAACAGAGCCGTTCCAAACTTTGGGGTGGCTGTGTCTTTTTGATTTTAATTTCCCTAAGCTATAGGACCATAAGTTGAACTGCCCTAGGTTCTGTTGCTTTGTTTTTTAGATGTTTCAGGAAACACCATACACTTCTCCCGAGTGGTTGTTGGCAATTTACATCCCGCCCATCAGCATAACAAGGCTCCCAGTTCTCCATGGCCTGTCCTGCCTTTCTGGATTTTACACTTTTTTCAGATGGCCCTTTTGACTGGGGGGAAGTGAGACTTCATTGTAGTGCAGATTTCCTTTGCAAGCTTGCTTGGTTGGCCAAAAAGGGCGTATGCGTTTTTTCCTGAATATATTCAGGAAAAAACGCATACGCCCTTTTTGGCCAAGTGCATCATTGTGGACGTTCTGCCTCTTTTCCTATGCTTTCAATGCAATTCCAGTCTACCTCCTGAAATCGGTTTCCTGCAATTCTGCCCCGCTTTCAAGTCCTCTTGGCAGCCTTACTTCAGTCTATTTTTGGACGATAGCTGTCATTTATAACTCTGCAGGTTTGTGAATTACAGTGCCCCTGAGCTCCTTTCTTCAACATGCTTTCTTGTGACCTGGCCGCAACACCACAGGAGGGCTTCAGGCCCTAATCTGGTTCCGGCAGGACACGCTGAGCCTTTGGTTAATTCCACTTCCTGGTGGAAAATGAGAGTTAAATTTGCCCGTCCAGACACCTCCAGCTAGCCTCTCATTGGTTCTCGCTATTCCTGTTCATCTTCCGCAGAAATTGCAAACTGGGCCAAACAGGAGGTTAAAGGGACTGACTCTCCAAGTCGGGAGAGTGTTAGTAAAGTGTCTGGAATGTTGCACCCGAGTACCAGGGTACGAAATCTGAGACATATTTGAACACGTCTCCCGATCACATGGTTGATCATACTCTAGGTTCCACATGCATGTTTTAGCTGAAGGAAGAATACCTTAAACCTGGGTAGTTGAAACCCGTGGAATGGGTACCATGCAATATGACTTCAAAGGGTCTTCATTTGCTCACCGAACCTCTCCAATCCTATCACTGCTGCGTTTATGCCCCTGTACACATGCTTGATTCTCTTTCGGAGACATAGCAATCCATAGGTTTTAAGATACTTACTAGTCAGGTACATTCTTAGGCGTTTAATATGGGGTGTTAAGTCCATTTCATTGAGCAAGGAGTAGCTCTTGTCTATTCCATATTTGGCTTAAGGAACTTTATCTGTGCTCATTTCAATCTCTGGTTTTATGCAGCACCCCAACTCACCTTTACCCTTAAGCAAGAATAAGTTGGTTTTCTAAATTTGAGACCCTGTTCTGTTCTGTAATTCAGTTCCTGTGTAGCCAAGTTTACATTCCGTGTATTACTGATATCTTATGATGTTTCTTTTTCTGTGTGACTTATTTCAGTTAGAATCATCATACCTGAATCCACTCATTGTGCTGCTAAGGGCCTGATGACACAGATTTCATTGCTGAGTGATATTGCTTTGTAAGTAAATACCACAAGTTCTTTATCCATTTTTCACTTTCTGCGATGTTGAACTTGTACTGTAAACGAGGTTCTTGTAAACATAGCCGTTCCAAACTTTGGGGTGGCTGTGTCTTTTTGATTTTAATTTCCCTAAGCTATAGGACCATAAGTGGAAGTGCCCTAGGTTCTGTTGCTTTGTTTTTTAGATGTTTCAGGAAACACCATACACTTCTCCCGAGTGGTTGTTGGCAATTTACATCCCGCCCATCAGCATAACAAGGCTCCCAGTTGTCCATGGCCTGTCCTGCCTTTCTGGATTTTACACTTTTTTCAGATGGCCCTTTTGACCGGGGGGAAGTGAGACTTCATTGTAGTGCAGATTTCCTTTGCAAGCTTGCTTGGTTGGCCAAAAAGGGCGTATGCGTTTTTTCCTGAATATATTCAGGAAAAAACGCATACGCCCTTTTTGGCCAAGTGCATCATTGTGGACGTTCTGCCTCTTTTCCTATGCTTTCAATGCAATTCCAGTCTACCTCCTGAAATCGGTTTCCTGCAATTCTGCCCCGCTTTCAAGTCCTCTTGGCAGCCTTACTTCAGTCTATTTTTGGACGATAGCTGTCATTTATAACTCTGCAGTTTTGTGAATTACAGTGCCCCTGAGCTCCTTTCTTCAACTCGCTTTCTTGTGACCTGGCCGCAACACCGCAGGATGGCTTCAGGCCCTAATCTGGTTCCGGCACGGCACGCTGAGCCTTTGGTTATTTCCTCTTCCTGGTGGGAAATGAGAGTTAAATTTGCCCGTCCAGACACCTCCAGCTAGTCTCTCATTGGTTCTCGCTATTCCTGTTCATCTTCCGCAGAAATTGCAAACTGGGCCAAACAGGAGTTTAAAGGCGCTGACTCTCCAAGACGGGAGAGTGTTAGTAAAGCGTCTGGAATGTTGCACCCGAGTACCAGGTACGAAAACTGAGACATATTTGAACACGTCTCCCGATCACATGGTTGATCATACTCTAGGTTCCACATGCATGTTTTAGCTGAAGGAAGAATACCTTAAACCTGGAGAGTTAAGACCCGTGTAATGGGTACCATGCAATATGACTTCAAAGGGTCTTCATTTGCTCACCGAACCTCTCCAATCCTATCACTGCTGCGTTTATGCCCCTGTACACATGCTTGATTCTCTTTCGGAGTCATAGCAATCCATAGGTTTTAAGATACTTACTAGTCAGGTACATTCTTAGGCGTTTAATATGCGGTGTTGAGTCCATTTCGTTGAGCAAGGAGTAGCTCTTGTCTATTCCATATTTGACTTAAGGAACTTTATCTGTGCTCATTTCAATCTCTGGTTTTATGCAGCACCACAACTCACCTTTCCCCTTAAGCAAGCATAAGTTGGTTTTCTAAATTTGAGACCCTGTTCTGTTCTGTAATTCAGTTCCTGTGTAGCCAAGTTTACATTCCGTGTATTACTGATATCTTATGATGTTTCTTTTTCTGTGTGACTTATTTCAGTTAGAATCATCATACCTGAATCCACTCATTGTGCTGCTAAGGGCCTGATGACACAGATTTCATTGCTGAGTGATATTGCTTTGTAAGTAAATACCACAACTTCTTTATCCATTTTTCACTTTCTGCGATGTTGAACTTGTACTGTAAAGGAGGTTCTTGTAAACAGAGCCGTTCCAAACTTTGGGGTGGCTGTGTCTTTTTGATTTTAATTTCCCTAAGCTATAGGACCATAAGTGGAAGTGCCCTAGGTTCTGTTGCTTTGTTTTTTAGATGTTTCAGGAAACACCATACACTTCTCCCGAGTGGTTGTTGGCAATTTACATCCCGCCCATCAGCATAACAAGGCTCCCAGTTCTCCATGGCCTGTCCTGCCTTTCTGGATTTTACACTTTTTTCAGATGGCCCTTTTGACCGGGGGGAAGTGAGACTTCATTGTAGTGCAGATTTCCTTTGCAAGCTTGCTTGGTTGGCCAAAAAGGGCGTATGCGTTTTTTCCTGAATATATTCAGGAAAAAACGCATACGCCCTTTTTGGCCAAGTGCATCATTGTGGACGTTCTGCCTCTTTTCCTATGCTTTCAATGCAATTCCAGTCTACCTCCTGAAATCGGTTTCCTGCAATTCTGCCCCGCTTTCAAGTCCTCTTGGCAGCCTTACTTCAGTCTATTTTTGGACGATAGCTGTCATTTATAACTCTGCAGGTTTGTGAATTACAGTGCCCCTGAGCTCCTTTCTTCAACTCGCTTTCTTTTGAGCTGGCCGCAACACCGCAGGATGGCTTCAGGCCCTAATCTGGTTCCGGCACGGCACGCTGAGCTTTTGGTTAATTCCTCTTCCTGGTGGGAAATGAGAGTTAAATTTGCCCGTCCAGACACCTCCAGCTAGCCTCTCATTGGTTCTCGCTATTCCTGTTCATCTTCCGCAGAAATTGCAAACTGGGCCAAACAGGAGGTTAAAGGCGCTGACTCTCCAAGTCGGGAGAGTGTTAGTAAAGCGTCTGGAATGTTGCACCCGAGTACCAGGGTACGAAAACTGAGACATATTTGAACACGTCTCCCGATCACATGGTTGATCATACTCTAGGTTCCACATGCATGTTTTAGCTGAAGGAAGAATACCTTAAACCTGGAGAGTTAAGACCTGTGGAATGGGTACCATGCAATATGACTTCAAAGGGTCTTCATTTGCTCACCGAACCTCTCCAATCCTATCACTGCTGCGTTTATGCCCCTGTACACATGCTTGATTCTCTTTCGGAGACATAGCAATCCATAGGTTTTAAGATACTTACTAGTCAGGTACATTCTTAGGCGTTTAATATGCGGTGTTGAGTCCATTTCGTTGAGTAAGGAGTAGCTCTTGTCTATTCCATATTTGGCTTAAGGAACTTTATCTGTGCTCATTTCAATCTCTGGTTTTATGCAGCACCCCAACTCACCTTTCCCCTTAAGCAAGCATAAGTTGGTTTTCTAAATTTGAGACCCTGTTCTGTTCTGTAATTCAGTTCCTGTGTAGCCAAGTTTACATTCCGTGTATTAGTGATATCTTATGATGTTTCTTTTTCTGTGTGACTTATTTCAGTTAGAATCATCATACCTGAATCCACTCATTGTGCTGCTAAGGGCCTGATGACACAGATTTCATTGCTGAGTGATATTGCTTTGTAAGTAAATACCACAAGTTCTTTATCCATTTTTCAGTTTCTGCGATGTTGAACTTGTACTGTAAACGAGGTTCTTGTAAACAGAGCCGTTCCAAATTTTGGGGTGGCTGTGTCTTTTTGATTTTAATTTCCCTAAGCTATAGGACCATAAGTGGAAGTGCCCTAGGTTCTGTTGCTTTGTTTTTTAGATGTTTCAGGAAACACCATACACTTCTCCCGAGTGGTTGTTGGCAATTTACATCCCGCCCATCAGCATAACAAGGCTCCCAGTTCTCCATGGCCTGTCCTGCCTTTCTGGAGTTTACACTTTTTTCAGATGGCCCTTTTGACCGGGGGGAAGTGAGACTTCATTGTAGTGCAGATTTCCTTTGCAAGCTTGCTTGGTTGGCCAAAAAGGGCGTATGCGTTTCTTCCTGAATATATTCAGGAAAAAACGCATACGCCCTTTTTGGCCAAGTGCATCATTGTGGACGTTCTGCCTCTTTTCCTATGCTTTCAATGCAATTCCAGTCTACCTCCTGAAATCGGTTTCCTGCAATTCTGCCCCGCTTTCAAGTCCTCTTGGCAGCCTTACTTCAGTCTATTTTTGGACGATAGCTGTCATTTATAACTCTGCAGGTTTGTGAATTACAGTGCCCCTGAGCTCCTTTCTTCAACTCGCTTTCTTGTGAGCTGGCCGCAACACCGCAGGATGTCTTCAGGCCCTAATCTGGTTCCGGCACGGCACGCTGAGCCTTTGGTTAATTCCTCTTCCTGGTGGGAAATGAGAGTTAAATTTGCCCGTCCAGACACCTCCAGCTAGTCTCTCATTGGTTCTCGCTATTCCTGTTCATCTTCCGCAGAAATTGCAAACTGGGCCAAACAGGAGGTTAAAGGGACTGACTCTCCAAGTGGGGAGAGTGTTAGTAAAGCGTCTGGAATGTTGCACCCGAGTACCAGGGTAGAAAACTGAGACATATTTGAACACGTCTCCCGATCACATGGTTGATCATACTCTGGGTTCCACATGCATGTTTTAGCTGAAGGAAGAATACCTTAAACCTGGTTAGTAGAAACCCGTGGAATGGGTACCATGCAATATGACTTCAATGGGTCTTCATTTGCTCACCGAACCTCTCCAATCCTATCACTGCTGCGTTTATGCCCCTGTACACATGCTTGATTCTCTTTCGAAGACATAGCAATCCATAGGTTTTAAGATACTTACTAGTCAGGTACATTCTTAGGCGTTTAATATGCGGTGTTGAGTCCATTTCGTTGAGCAAGGAGTAGCTCTTGTCTATTCCATATTTGGCTTAAGGAACTTTATCTGTGCTCATTTCAATCTCTGGTTTTATGCAGCACCCCAACTCACCTTTACCCTTAAGCAAGCATAAGTTGATTTTCTAAATTTGAGACCCTGTTCTGTTCTGTAATTCAGTTCCTGTGTAGCCAAGTTTACATTCCGTGTATTACTGATATCTTATGATGTTTCTTTTTCTGTGTGACTTATTTCAGTTAGAATCATCATACCTGAATCCTCTCATTGTGCTGCTAAGGGCCTGATGACATAGATTTCATTGCTGAGTGATACTGCATTGTACGTAAGTACCTCAAGTTCTTTATCCATTTTTCACTTTCTGTGATATTGAACTTGTACGGTAAACGAGGTTCTTGTAAACGGACGTGTCCCAAACATTGGGGTGGCTGTGTCTTTTTGATTTTAATTTCCCTAAGCTATAGGACCATAAGTGGAAGTGCCCTAGGCTCCGTTGCTTTGTTTTTTAGATGTTTCAGGAAACACCATACACTTCTCCTGAGTGTCTGTTGGCAATTTACATCCCGCCCATCAGCATAACAAGGCTCCCAGTTCTCCATGGCCTGTCCTTCCTTTCTGGATTTTACACTTTTTTCAGATGGCCCTTTTAACCGGGGAGAAGTGAGACTTCATTGTAGTGCAGATTTCCTTTGCAAGTTTGCTTGGTTGGCCAAAAAGGGCGTATGCGTTTTTTCCTGAATATATTCAGGAAAAAACGCATACGCCCTTTTTGGCCAAGTGCATCATTGTGGACGTTCTGCCTCTTTTCCTATGCTTTCAATGCAATTCCAGTCTACCTCCTGAAATCGGTTTCCTGCAATTCTGCCCCGCTTTCAAGTCCTCTTGGCAGCCTTACTTCAGTCTATTTTTGGACGATAGCTGTCATTTATAACTCTGCAGGTTTGTGAATTACAGTGACCCTGAGCTCCTTTCTTCAACTCGCTTTCTTGTGACCTGGCCGCAACACCGCAGGATGTCTTCAGACCCTTATCTGCTTCTGGCACGGCTCGCTGAGCCTTTGGTTAATTCCTCTTCCTGGTGGGAAATGAGAGTTAAATTTGCCCATCCAGACACCTCCAGCTAGTCTCTCATTGATTCTCGCTATTCCTGTTCATCTTCCGCAGAAATTGCAAACTGGGCCAAACAGGAGGTTAAAGGGACTGACTCTCCAAGTGGGGAGAGTGTTAGTAAGCGTCTGGAATGTTGCACCCGAGTACCAGGGTACGTAAACTGAGACATATTTGAACACGTCTCCCGATCACATGGTTGATCATACTCTAGGTTCCACATGCATGTTTTAGCTGAAGGAAGAATACCTTAAACCTGGGTAGTTGAAACCCGTGGAATGGGTACCATGCAATATGACTTCAAAGGGTCTTCATTTGCTCACCGAACCTCTCCAATCCTATCACTGCTGCGTTTATGCCCCTGTACACACGCTTGATTCTCTTTTGGAGACATAGCAATCCATAGGTTTTAAGATACTTACTAGTCAGGTACATTCTTAGGCGTTTAATATGGGGTGTTGAGTCCATTTCGTTGAGCAAGGAGTAGCTCTTGTCTATTCCATATTTGGCTTAAGGAACTTTATCTGTGCTCATTTCAATCTCTGGTTTTATGCAGCACCCCAACTCACCTTTCCCCTTAAGCAAGCATAAGTTGGTTTTCTAAATTTGAGACCCTGTTCTGTTTGGAATGCAGTTCCTGTGTAGCCAAGTTTACATTCCGTGTATTAGTGATATCTTATGATGTTTCTTTTTCTGTGTGACTTATTTCAGTTAGAATCATCGTACCTGAATCCACTCATTATGGTGCTAAGGGCCTGATGACATAGATTTCATTGCTGAGTGATACTGCATTGTATGTAAGTACCTCACGTTCTTTATCCATATTTCACTTTCTGTGATATTGAACTTGTACGGTAAACGAGGTTCTTGTAAACGGAGGTGTCCCAAACGTTGGGGTGGCTGTGTCATTTTGATTTTAATTTCCCTAAGCTACAGGACCATAAGTGGCAGTGCCCTAGGCTCTGTTGCTTTGTTTTTTAGATGTTTCAGGAAACACCATACACTTCTCCCGTTTGTCTGTTGGCAATTTACATCCCGCCCATCAGCATAACAAGGCTCCCAGTTCTCCATGGCCTGTCCTGCCTTTCTGGATTTTACACATTTTTCAGATGGCCCTTTTGACCAGGGGGAAGTGAGACTTCATTGTAGTGCAGATTTCCTTTGCAAGTTTGCTTGGTTGGCCAAAAAGGGCGTATGCATTTTTTCCTGAATATATTCAGGAAAAAACGCATAAGCCCTTTTTGGCCAAGTGCATCATTGTGGACGTTCTGCCTATTTTCCTATGCTTTCAATGCAATTCCAGTCTACCTCCTGAAATCGGTTTCCTGCTATTCTGCCCCGCATTCAAGTCCTCTTGGCAGGCTTACGTCAGTATATTTTTCGACGATAGCTGTCATTTATAACTCTGCAGCTTTGTGAATTATAGTGCCCCTGAGCTCCTTTCTTCAACTTGCTTTCTTGTGACCTGGCCGCAACACCGCAGGATGGCTTCAGGCCCCAATCTGGTTCCGGCACGGCACGCTGAGCCTTTGGTTATTTCCTCTTCCTGGTGGGAAATGAGAGTTAAATTTGCCCGTCCAGACACCTCCAGCTTGTCTTTCATTGGTTCTCGCTATTCCTGTTCATCTTCCGCAGAAATTGCAAACTGGGCCAAACAGGAGGTTAAAGGCGCTGACTCTCCAAGTCGGGAGAGTGTTAGTAAAGCGTCTGGAATGTTGCACCCGAGTACCAGGGGAGGAAAACTGAGACATATTTGAACACGTCTCCCGTTCACACGGTTGATCATACTCTGGGTTCCACATGCATGTTTTAGCTGAAGGAAGAATACCTTAAACCTGGAGAGTTGAGACCCGTGGAATGGGTACCATGCAATATGACTTCAAAGGGTCTTCATTTGCTCACGAACCTCTCCAATCCTATCACTGCTGCGTTTATGCCCCTGTACACATGCTTGATTCTCTTTCGGAGACATAGCAATCCATAGGTTTTTAGATACTTACTAGACAGGTACATTCTTAGGCGTTTAATATGCGGTGTTGAGTCCATTTCGTTGAGCAAGGAGTAGCTCTTGTCTATTCCATATTTGGCTTAAGGAACTTTATCTGTGCTCATTTCAATCTCTGGTTTTATGCAGCACCCCAACTCACCTTTACCCTTAAGGAAGCATAAGTTGGTTTTCTAAATTTGAGACCCTGTTCTGTTCTGTAATTCATTTCCTCTGTAGCCAGGTTACATTCCGTGTATTACTGATATCTTATGATGTTTCTTTTTCTGTGTGACTTATTTCAGTTAGAATCATCATACCTGAATCCACTCATTGTGCTGCTAAGGGCCTGATGACACAGATTTCATTGCTGAGTGATATTGCTTTGTAAGTAAATACCACAACTTCTTTATCCATTTTTCACTTTCTGCGATGTTGAACTTGTACTGTAAACGAGGTTCTTGTAAACAGAGCCGTTCCAAACTTTGGGGTGGCTGTGTCTTTTTGATTTTAATTTCCCTAAGCTATAGGACCATAAGTGGAAGTGTCCTAGGTTCTGTTGCTTTGTTTTTTAGATGTTTCAGGAAACACCATACACTTCTCCCGAGTGGTTGTTGGCAATTTACATCCCGCCCATCAGCATAACAAGGCTCCCAGTTCTCCATGGCCTGTCCTGCCTTTCTGGGTTTTACACTTTTTTCAGATGGCCCTTTTGACCGGGGGGAAGTGAGACTTCATTGTAGTGCAGATTTCCTTTGCAAGCTTGCTTGGTTGGCCAAAAAGGGCGTATGCGTTTTTTCCTGAATATATTCAGGAAAAAACGCATACGCCCTTTTTGGCCAAGTGCATCATTGTGGACGTTCTGCCTCTTTTCCTATGCTTTCAATGCAATTCCAGTCTACCTCCTGAAATCGGTTTCCTGCAATTCTGCCCCGCTTTCAAGTCCTCTTGGCAGCCTTACTTCAGTCTATTTTTGGACGATAGCTGTCATTTATAACTCTGCAGGTTTGTGAATTACAGTGCCCCTGAGCTCCTTTCTTCAACTCGCTTTCTTGTGACCTGGCCGCAACACCGCAGGATGGCTTCAGGCCCTAATCTGGTTCCGGCACGGCACGCTGAGCCTTTGGTTAATTCCTCTTCCTGGTGGGAAATGAGAGTTAAATTTGCCCGTCCAGACACCTCCAGCTAGTCTCTCATTGGTTCTCGCTATTCCTGTTCATCTTCCGCAGAAATTGCAAACTGGGCCAAACAGGAGGTTAAAGGAACTGACTCTCCAAGTCGGGAGAGTGTTAGTAAAGCGTCTGGAATGTTGCACCCGAGTACCAGGGTACAAAAACTGAGACATATTTGAACACGTCTCCCGATCACATTGTTGATCATACTCTGGGTTCCACATGCATGTTTTAGCTGAAGGAAGAATACCTAAAACCTGTGTAGTTGAAACCCGTGGAATGGGTACCATGCAATATGACTTCAAAGGGTCTTCATTTGCTCTCCGAACCTCTCCAATCCTATCACTGCTGCGTTTATGCCCCTGTACACATGCTTGATTCTCTTTCGGAGACATAGCAATCCATAGGTTTTAAGATACTTACTAGTCAGGTACATTCTTAGGCGTTTAATATGGGGTGTTGAGTCCATTTCGTTGAGCAAGGAGTAGCTCTTGTCTATTCCATATTTGGCTTAAGGAACTTTATCTGTGCTCATTTCAATCTCTGGTTTTATGCAGCACCCCAACTCACCTTTCCCCTTAAGCAAGCATAAGTTGGTTTTCTAAATTTGAGACCCTGTTCTGTTCTGTAATTCAGTTCCTGTGTAGCCAAGTTTACATTCCGTGTATTACTGATATCTTATGATGTTTCTTTTTCTGTGTGACTTATTTCAGTTAGAATCATCATACCTGAATCCACTCATTGTGCTGCTAAGGGCCTGATGACACAGATTTCATTGCTGAGTGATATTGCTTTGTAAGTAAATACCACAACTTCTTTATCCATTTTTCACTTTCTGCGATGTTGAACTTGTACTGTAAACGAGGTTCTTGTAAACAGAGGCGTCCCAAACTTTGGGGTGGCTGTGTCTTTTTGATTTTAATTTCCCTAAGCTATAGGACCATAAGTGGAAGTGCCCTAGGCTCTGTTGCTTTGTTTTTTAGATGTTTCAGGAAACACCATACACTTCTCCCGAGTGGTTGTTGGCAATTTACATCCCGCCCATCAGCATAACAAGGCTCCCAGTTCTCCATGGCCTGTCCTGCCTTTCTGGATTTTACACTTTTTTCAGCTGGCCCTTTTGACTGGGGGGAAGTGAGACTTCATTGTAGTGCAGATTTCCTTTGCAAGCTTGCTTGGTTGGCCAAAAAGGGCGTATGCGTTTTTTCCTGAATATATTCAGGAAAAAACGCATACGCCCTTTTTGGCCAAGTGCATCATTGTGGACGTTCTGCCTCTTTTCCTATGCTTTCAATGCAATTCCAGTCTACCTCCTGAAATCGGTTTCCTGCAATTCTGCCCCGCTTTCAAGTCCTCTTGGCAGCCTTACTTCAGTCTATTTTTGGACGATAGCTGTCATTTATAACACTGCAGGTTTGTGAATTACAGTGCTCCTGAGCTCCTTTCTTCAACTCGCTTTCTTGTGACCTGGCCGCAACACCGCAGGATGGCTTCAGGCCCTAATCTGGTTCCGGCACGGCACGCTGAGCCTTTGGTTAATTCCTCTTCCTGGTGGGAAATGAGAGTTAAATTTGCCCGTCCAGACACCTCCAGCTAGTCTCTCATTGGTTCTCGCTATTCCTGTTCATCTTCCGCAGAAATTGCAAACTGGGCCAAACAGGAGGTTAAAGGGACTGACTCTCCAAGTCGGGAGAGTGTTAGTAAAGCGTCTGGAATGTTGCACCCGAGTACCAGGGTACAAAAACTGAGACATATTTGAACACGTCTCCCGATCACATTGTTGATCATACTCTGGGTTCCACATGCATGTTTTAGCTGAAGGAAGAATACCTAAAACCTGGGTAGTTGAAACCCGTGGAATGGGTACCATGCAATATGATTTCAAAGGGTCTTCATTTGCTCTCCGAACCTCTCCAATCCTATCACTGCTGCGTTTATGCCCCTGTACACATGCTTGATTCTCTTTCGGAGACATAGCAATCCATAGGTTTTAAGATACTTACTAGTCAGGTACATTCTTAGGCGTTTAATATGCGGTGTTGAGTCCATTTCGTTGAGCAAGGAGTAGCTCTTGTCTATTCCATATTTGGCTTAAGGAACTTTATCTGTGCTCATTTCAATCTCTGGTTTTATGCAGCACCCCAACTCACCTTTACCCTTAAGCAAGCATAAGTTGGTTTTCTAAATTTGAGACCCTGTTCTGTTCTGTAATTCAGTTCCTGTGTAGCCAAGTTTACATTCCGTGTATTACTGATATCTTATGATGTTTCTTTTTCTGTGTGACTTATTTCAGTTAGAATCATCATACCTGAATCCACTCATTGTGCTGCTAAGGGCCTGATGACACAGATTTCATTGCTGAGTGATATTGCTTTGTAAGTAAATACCACAACTTCTTTATCCATTTTTCACTTTCTGCGATGTTGAACTTGTACTGTAAACGAGGTTCTTGTAAACAGAGCCGTTTCAAACATTGGGGTGGCTGTGTCTTTTTGATTTTAAATTCCCTAAGCCATAGGACCATAAGTGGAAGTGCCCTAGGCTCTGTTGCTTTGTTTTTTAGATGTTTCAGGAAACACCATACACTTCTCCGGAGTGGTTGTTGGCAATTTACATCCCGCCCGTCAGCATAACAAGGCTCCCATTTCTCCATGGCCTGTCCTGCCTTTCTGGATTTTACACTTTTTTCAGATGGCCCTTTTGACCGGGGGGAAGTGAGACTTCATTGTAGTGCAGATTTCCTTTGCAAGCTTGCTTGGTTGGCCAAAAAGGGCGTATGCGTTTTTTCCTGAATATATTCAGGAAAAAACGCATACGCCCTTTTTGGCCAAGTGCATCATTGTGGACGTTCTGCCTCTTTTCCTATGCTTTCAATGCAATTCCAGTCTACCTCCTGAAATCGGTTTCCTGCAATGCTGCCCCGCTTTCAAGTCCTCTTGGCAGCCTTACTTCAGTCTATTTTTGGACGATAGCTGTCATTTATAACTCTGCAGGTTTGTGAATTACAGTGCCCCTGAGCTCCTTTCTTCAACTCGCTTTCTTGTGACCTGGCCGCAACACCGCAGGATGGCTTCAGGCCCTAATCTGGTTCCGGCACGGCACGCTGAGCCTTTGGTTAATGCCTCTTCCTGGTGGGAAATGAGAGTTAAATTTGCCCGTCCAGACACCTCCAGCTAGCCTCTCATTGGTTCTCGCTATTCCTGTTCATCTTCCGCAGAAATTGCAAACTGGGCCAAACAGGAGGTTAAAGGCACTGACTCTCCAAGTCGGGAGAGTGTTAGTAAAGCGTCTGGAATGTTGCACCCGAGTACCAGGGGAGGAAAACTGAGACATATTTGAACACGTCTCCCGTTCACATGGTTGATCATACTCTGGGTTCCACATGCATGTTTTAGCTGAAGGAAGAATACCTAAAACCTGGAGAGTTGAGACCCGTGTAATGGGTACCATGCAATATGACTTCAAAGGGTCTTCATTTGCTCACCGAACCTCTCCAATCCTATCACTGCTGCGTTTATGCCCCTGTACAAATGCTTGATTCTCTTTTGGAGACATAGCAATCCATAGGTTTTAAGATACTTACTAGTCAGGTACATTCTTAGGCGTTTAATATGGGGTGTTGAGTCCATTTCGTTGAGCAAGGAGTAGCTCTTGTCTATTCCATATTTGGCTTAAGGAACTTTATCTGTGCTCATTTCAATCTCTGGTTTTATGCAGCACCCCAACTCACCTTTCCCCTTAAGCAAGCATAAGTTGGTTTTCTAAATTTGAGACCCTGTTCTGTTCTGTAATTCAGTTCCTGTGTAGCCAAGTTTACATTCCGTGTATTACTGATATCTTATGATGTTTCTTTTTCTGTGTGACTTATTTCAGTTAGAATCATCATACCTGAATCCACTCATTGTGCTGCTAAGGGCCTGATGACACAGATTTCATTGCTGAGTGATATTGCTTTGTAAGTAAATACCACAACTTCTTTATCCATTTTTCACTTTCTGCGATGTTGAACTTGTAATGTAAATGAGGTTCTTGTAAACAGAGGCGTCCCAAACTTTGGGGTGGCTGTGTCTTTTTGATTTTAATTTCCCTAAGCTATAGGACCATAAGTGGAAGTGCCCTAGGCTCTGTTGCTTTGTTTTTTAGATGTTTCAGGAAACACCATACACTTCTCCCGAGTGGTTGTTGGCAATTTACATCCCGCCCATCAGCATAACAAGGCTCCCAGTTCTCCATGGCCTGTCCTGCCTTTCTGGATTTTACACTTTTTTCAGATGGCCCTTTTGACCGGGGGGAAGTGAGACTTCATTGTAGTGCAGATTTCCTTTGCAAGCTTGCTTGGTTGGCCAAAAAGGGCGTATGCGTTTTTTCCTGAATATATTCAGGAAAAAACGCATACGCCCTTTTTGGCCAAGTGCATCATTGTGGACGTTCTGCCTCTTTTCCTATGCTTTCAATGCAATTCCAGTCTACCTCCTGAAATCGGTTTCCTGCAATTCTGCCCCGCTTTCAAGTCCTCTTGGCAGCCTTACTTCAGTCTATTTTTGGACGATAGCTGTCATTTATAACTCTGCAGGTTTGTGAATTACAGTGCCCCTGAGCTCCTTTCTTCAACTCGCTTTCTTGTGACCTGGCCGCAACACCGCAGGATGGCTTCAGGCCCTAATCTGGTTCTGGCACGGCACGCTGAGCCTTTGGTTATTTCCTCTTCCTGGTGGGAAATGAGAGTTAAATTTGCCCATCCAGACACCTCCAGCTAGTCTCTCATTGATTCTCGCTATTCCTGTTCATCTTCCGCAGAAATTGCAAACTGGGCCAAACAGGAGGTTAAAGGGACTGTCTCTCCAAGTGGGGAGAGTGTTAGTAAGCGTCTGGAATGTTGCACCCGAGTACCAGGGTACGAAAACTGAGACATATTTGAACACGTCTCCCGATCACATGGTTGATCGTACTCTAGGTTCCACATGCATGTTTTAGCTGAAGGAAGAATACCTTAAACCTGGGTAGTTGAAACCCGTGGAATGGGTACCATGCAATATGACTTCAAAGGGTCTTCATTTGCTCACGAACCTCTCCAGTCCTATCACTGCTGCGTTTATGCCCCTGTACACATGCTTGATTCTCTTTCGGAGACATAGCAATCCATAGGTTTTAAGATACTTACTAGTCAGGTACATTCTTAGGCGTTTAATATGCGGTGTTGAGTCCATTTCTTTGAGCAAGGAGTAGCTCTTGTCTATTCCATATTTGGCTTAAGGAACTTTATCTGTGCTCATTTCAATCTCTGGTTTTATGCAGCACCCCAACTCACCTTTCCCCTTAAGCAAGCATAAGTTGGTTTTCTAAATTTGAGACCCTGTTCTGTTCTGTAATTCAGTTCCTGTGTAGCCAAGTTTACATTCCGTGTATTAGTGATATCTTATGATGTTTCTTTTTCTGTGTGACTTATTTCAGTTAGAATCATCATACCTGAATCCACTCATTATGCTGCTATGGGCCTGATGACATAGATTTCATTGCTGAGTGATATTGCATTGTACGTAAGTACCACAAGTTCTTTATCCATTTTTCACTTTCTGCGATATTGAACTTGTACTGTAAACGAGGTTCTTGTAAACAGAGCCGTCCCAAACTTTGGGGTGGCTGTGTCTTTTTGATTTTAATTTCCCTAAGCTATAGGACCATAAGTGGAAGTGCCCTAGGTTCTGTTGCTTTCTTTTTTAGATGTTTCAGGAAACACCATACACTTCTCCAGAGTCGCTGTTGGCAATTTACATCCCGCCCATCAGCATAAGAAGGCTCCCAGTTCTCCATGGCCTGTCGTGCCTTTATGGATTTTACACTTTTTTCAGATGGCCCTTTTGACCAGGTGGAAGTGAGACTTCATTGTAGTGCAGATTTCCTTTGCAAGCTTGCTTGGTTGGCCAAAAAGTGCATATGCGTTTTTTCCTGAATATATTCAGGAAAAAACACATACGCCCTTTTTGGCCAAGTGCATCATTGTCGAGTTTCTGACTCTCTTCATATGCTTTCAATGCAATTCCAGTCTACCTCCTGAAATCGGTTTCCTGCAATTCTGCCTTGCTTTCAATGCCTCTTCATAGCCTTACCTCAATATATTTTTTAAAAATAGTTGGCCTTTATAACTCTGCAGGTTTTTGAATTGCAGTGGCCCTTAGCTCCATTTTTTAGCTCTTATTTTTGTGGTATTGCCCCATAACCACAGGATTCCTTGAAGCCCTATTTTTCTTCTGGGGCACCTGCTGTGCCTTTGGTTAATTCTTCTTACTGATGTGATATTAGAGTGACATGTGCCCATTGAAACCGCTACAGCTAGTTCCTCACTGGTTCCCCCTATTCCCATTCGTCCTCTGCACTAACTGCAGACTGTGCGATACCAGAACTTAAAGGCATTGACTCCATGTGGGGATGTTGTTAGTAAAGCGGCTGGAATGTCGATCCGGAGCCCCAGGAGAGGAAAAATGAGGTGCGTTTTAGAAACCTTTCCCGATCATATGGTATACCAGTCGCTGGGTTTCCCAAGCATGGTTTAGCTGTAGGAAGATTCCCTTCAACCTGGAGTGTTGGGACCCTTGGAATGCTTAGCATGAAGTATTGCATTAAACTTTCGGCAGTTGCTCACCAAAGCTCACCAATCCTGTCAGCCCCAAGTGTCCAGCCTTATGTCTTATCCAGCTGTGGGTTTATATGTGGTCAATCCAGGTTGTATCACAGCCCCTGAGCGAATTTTGTAAGAATTTTTCTCTCTTTCATTGTTTCAGCGTTTTGTTTTTAAAATTTATTTCTATAATGGGGTTTAGCTCCTTTTCACTGCTGTGTTTGTGCCGCTCTGCACACACTTGATTCCCTTATGGAGATATATCAATACATGGGTTTTAAGATTCTTATTCCTCAGATATATTTCTCTGCGGTGTATAGGGAGTGTTGAGGCCAGTTCATTGAGCAAGGTGTAGATCTTGTCTAATACCTATTTGGTTTATTGAACGGTATCTGTGCTAATTTCAAACTCTGGTTTTATGCATCACCCCACCTCTCCTTTCCCCTTAAGCTGACATAAGTGTGTTTTCTAAATGTGAGACACTGTTCTGTTCTGTAATTCATTTCTTGTGCAGCCATATTTACCCTCCCTCTATAAGTGATATCTTATGATATGTTTCTTTTTCTGTTTGACTTATTTCAAGTAGTATTATCGGACCTAAATCCACTCTTTATCCTTCTACTAGCCTTATTACATTGATTTCATGGTGAAGAGATATTCCATTGTACATAAGTACCACATCTTCTTTATCCATTGTTCTCTTTCCTGGGATATTTAAGGTGTACTGAAGTTGAGGTTCTTGTAAACAGAGTAGCCCTAAACTGTGGTGTGCTTGTGTCTTGTTGATTTTTAGACTTCCCTAGATATACTCCCATGATTGGAAGTGTCCTATGCTCTGTAGCTCTGTTTTTTAGATGATTTAGGAACCACCATACACTTCTCCAGAGTGGCTCTCGGCAGTTCACACACTGCCCATCAGCGTATAAAGGCTCCCTGTTCTCCATGGCCTGTCCTGCATTTCTGGTTTTTACAATTTTTTAGGATGGCCCTTTTGACCGGTGGGAAGTGAGACTTCTTTGTTGTGCACATTTGCATTGCTTGCTTGCTTCGTTGCCCATAAAGTGCGTATGCGTTTTTTCCTGGATATAATCAGGAAAAAACGCATACGCCCTTTTGGGCCAACTGCATCATTGTCGAAATTCTGCCGCTTTTCATGTGCGTTAAAGACGAGTCCAATCTATCTCTTGAAATCTGTTTCTTGCAATTCTGTCTTGCATTCAGATCCTCTTCTTTGCCTTACCTCAACATATTTTTGGACGTTAGTTTTCATTTATAACTCTGCAGGTTTGTGAATTGCAGTGACCCTGAGCTCCATTTTTTAAGTTGCTCTTTTGTGAGCTGGCCTCAAACCCGCAGGATTGCTTCAGGCCCTATTTTGGCTCCGGCGAGGCAGGCTGAGCCTTTCTTTAATTCTTATTCTTAATGGGAAATTAGAGTGATATGTGCCCGTCCAAACCCCTACAACTCTTCTCTCATTGGTTCCCCCTCTTCCCGTTCATCCTCCTCACAATTTGCAAAATGTGTGAAACAGAAGTTTAAATGTGCTGATTCTCCAAGTGGGGAGATTCTAAGTAGCGTGGCTGGAATGGTGAACAGGAGCACCAGGAGAGGATAAATGAGGTGCATTTTAGACACATCTCCCGATCACATGGTGTACAGTCCTCTGGGTTTTCCATGCATGTTTTAGCTGTAGGAAGATCCCTTGAACCTGCAGATTTGGGACCCATTGAATGGGTACCAGGTAGTATTACTTTAAAGGGTGTGCATTTCCTCACCCAACCTCACATTTCTCTTAGCGCAAACAGTTTCCAGCCTTATGTCTCATCCTGCTGTGGGTCTAGATGTGTTCAATCCATGTTGCATCACCGTCCCTGAGGAAAAGTTGTAAGAGGTTTTCTCTGTCTCTCTGTCGTTTATTTTTTTCAATTTATTACTATATTGGTTACAGCTGATTTTCAAAGCTCTGTTTCTTGCTGCTGTACATCCACTTGATTCACGTACAGAGAGACATCAATAAATTCTTTTTCAGATTCTTACCAGTCGTATATATTCTTTTCCGGTGACTTGAGTGTGCTGAGTGCAGTTCTTTTAGCTACCGTGTAGGCCTTGTTGATTATCAGTTTGGTATTTGGAATGGTATCTTTGCTAATTTCAACCTCCTGGATGATGCCTCACCCCTCCCCACCTTTCCCGTTTAGCAGCCTTATGCGTGTTTTCTACATATTTGACTATGTTTTTGTTTTGTAATTTATTTCATGTGTAGCCATTTTGGATTCCACCTTTAAGTGATATCTTATGATATGTGTCTTTTTCTTTTTGAATTCTGTCACTTAGAATGATCATACGTAACTCCTCCGGAGTTGTTACAACTGGCCATATTTCATTGATTTCCAGGCTGAATAATATTCCACTCTACCTAAGTACCACATCTCTATCCATTTTTTCCCTCCAGAGACATTTAAGTTATATCCTAGTCGAGGATCTTTTAAACAGAGAGGGGGTAAACATTGGGGTGCCTGTGTCCTCTCGATTTTTGTTTTTCCCAAGATATACGCCCATGAGTGCAAGTGCCCTATGCTCTGTAGCTCATTTTTTAGATGCTTTAGTAAACACAATACACTTCTCCAGAATGGCCGTTGGCAATATACATTTCCACTATAAGTCTCACAGGGCTCCCTCTTCTCGTTGCCCTGTCCTGCATTTCTGTTGTTTACGCTTTATGAGGATGGCTCTTCTGACTGATGCAAAGTGATATCTTTTGTAGTATTGACTTCCAGTGCCCACCTGTTTGGTTGGCTAAAAAAGTGTATGCCCTTTTCTTGAATATATACAGAAAAGAACGCATACACCCTTTTTGGCCAACTGCAATGTTGGCAATGTTCAGCTCCTTTTCTTGTGCTTAATGGTGAGTCCTTTCTACCTCCTCAAATCCCTTTCCTGCCATTCTCCCTTGCTTACAAGTCCTTTTCTCTGACTTTCCTCAAGACATTTTTCAGTGATGGATATTTTCAACTCTGCATTTTTGTGAATTTTACTGCCCCTGAGTTCCATTGTTCAACTCGTGTTTATGGGAACTGGCCACAAAGCAGCGGGATTTCCTCAAGCCCTATACTGTTTCCATGGGCAACCCTAGCCTTTGGTCAATTCGTCTTCCTGATTGGAAATTAGAGTGACATGTGCCTGTCTGAACACCTAGGACTTGTCTCTCATTGTTCCTCATCCTTCCGCTTCATCCTCTGGACAAATTCCAAACTGTACGCAACAGGATGTTGACAGTGCTGACATCTCCAAGTGGGGAGACTGTTAGTAAAGACGCTGGAGGGGTGAACCCGAGCACCAGGAGATGAGGAGATGAGATGCCTTTTCCAAACTCTTCCCGATCAGACGGTATACCATCCTCTGGGTGTGACAGACATGTTTTAGCAGTAGGAAGAGTCCCATTCATGTAAGGAGAACACCAGGGCTTTTTCAAAATCAGTGTCTCCCCGAAACCCAAACTGGGGAAGTTTTTAAGCTACGGCTACACATATGTTCATTAAGGGCCTTGGGAAGTAGGCAGAGTCCAAACTTTAGATGATTGAAGTCTTCAGGGTCAGAAGCACTCACCACCAGCTTCCCTTAGGCTACACTTTAACTGTCATTGATAGATGATGTCAATAAAAATATCTATTCTTTTTCAGATTATTTCCCCTTATAGGTTATTGCAAAATGTTGAGTGTAGTTCCCTGTGCTATACAGTAGTTCCTTGTTGATGATCTATTTTATACATAGCAGTGTGTATGTGTTCATTCCAAACTGTTAATTTATCCCTCCTCCCACCTTTCCCCTTTGGTAATAATAAATTATAAGATTTTATACTTCTCAGAAATGGGGGAGCTGAAAGAGAGGTATCATTTTCAATGGAAAAGCATTTAAAACAAGATTGAAGGTTTAACCAAGATTATTAGCTGTACATCCTTGGAAAGAAATCACTTCGTTTCTCTAATATTGACCTGACAAATAAGACAAACCTTTTCACTGAACTTGCTTATAAAAAGTGATGGAAATATCAAATGGAAGTGTTAAAAACATCTTATTTTACCCGAGCCTTATACACTGTTCTATGTTAACTACAGTTTGGCTCACACATCTGTTCATTGAGGTTACAATAGTCTCAATTTCTGTTACTGATCCTCCAGAGTGGACCCCAACAAGTGTCCCCCTGCCCAGTGTCATTGGGGCCAACAGATCGAGACTGAGTTTGGTTCACAAGCAAAGGAAACTTTATATTTTGATCAGAGAATGGAGAGGTGAGAGCATGCACTACCCCGTGGGCTGTGGGCTGGGCTGCTGTGTAGAGATCCTGTCAGAGTCAGTGGGAGGGAGGGAGGCGGCGGAGCTCTCGAGGGCCGGGTTGGCTGTAGCTCAGGCTCTATATCGTGGAGTCTGCACTGGGCCCCAGGAGCTGAGGTGTCGACCCAGCCATTCTGCACTAGGAAATCTGGTCTGAAGTGCCGGGTGTGGAACCTCTGCATGCGGGACCCTAGGAGCACGTGAAATTAGACAAAGCACAAAGGATAAAAAAGGTTAGACTTGACTTTATTGCCCAGATTCTATTTTTATCTCCCAGGGATTTTTAATGGGCTTTGCTGGGGACAAACCCCTCCTCTGCCTTTTGTCCCGTTCCTCATTCTTGGAGTGCTGAGGGTGCAGACCCTTCTTCTGTAACTGCTGAGTGCTGAGTTGGGAGCCCTCATACCCTGGGGCGAGGGTCAGAGCTTCTCCCCAGCAGCCTCCCGGTGACGTTGATTGTCCCCAGGACCCCTGCCTCCCTGCTCGTCCACCTGAGCACCAGCATTGGAAGTGTTATAGATTCTAATGACCTTTAAGTGTCCAGGAAAGAGATGTGCAGAGACTCTGTGGGGGCCGGTTTCACCCCGCCCCACATTTGTTCAGCCACCTTAGGCTGACCGTCTCTGCCAGCCTAGATGCTCTGACCAGTAGTCTGCGCTTTCTTCAATTAGGCCCCTGAATTAACGTACAAACAGCACCAGGTGTCAGAGCCCTGCCCGCTCAACTCCCAGACAGTCCAGGGTCAGTGGTGACCAAGGACCATGATGGCTACTGAGTCAACAGCCTTTTGAAGTAAACAGGAGTCCAGCCGGTCTTATTGGCCACCATCATCACGGTGTCTGTAGGCTTTTCTATGGTGACAGTGTGGTATACTGTTCCCCTGCCAAGATTATTAGCTCCCCTCTGGGTGCAGTAAGTCCTGCAAGCAGTAGTCTACTCTTTTGGGACACACTCTTGTTGTTTTATGAGAGAAACTCCAGGTCAAGTGATGTTCACACGAGTCGTCATGGTGCCCTGTTGCCCCCGGTTATCTCTCTGGATGTTGGAGTTGGAGGGCCTCCTCACTCGAGGTCGGTGTGCCCACGGAGCGAACCCTGCAACTTCAGGGCATGGTTGGTGGTTAGGATCACCACGTGGGGTCCTTTTCCCTTAGGAGGGAGGTGGCCTTTTGGGCTGCTGATTTCCAGGTTTTTAGATACCGCCAGTATCTTGGCCAGATGTGGCAGTGGGCCAAGCCCCTTAGTGACCGTAGTTTATCCTACCTGGATGGCATTCTTGCATTGTTCCATTTCAAGTGGTCCCAGTTTTTGCACTAATTCTCCAATGGCGATTCACCTTTCACCGGGAATGTAAAGGTCAAAGGGTTTAGCTAAATTAGGGAGTTCCAGGGCAAGGGTCTGAATTGACTGCTCTTTCCATTCTTGAAAGGCCACTTCTGGATTCTATTCAAAAGGATCATCATCTTTTCCTTTCAGTGTTTCATATAGAGGCCCAGCTAGTAGACTGTAGCTAGGGATCCAGAAGCAGCAAACCCTGGCCTCCCCAGGAACCCCTAAGCTGTCTTCTAGTTTTAGAAAGGGGTAAGGCTGAAAATGGTTTCTTCCCTTTCCTGGGATGGGCTTCTCTGACCTTCTGTGAGAATGAAGCCCAGGCAGGTCACCGCAGTCTGTGATATTTGAGCTTTTTCTTGGACAACTTCTATCCTTTATTGGCTTGGTAGTTCAGAGGCCTCCTTAGTAGGGCTGGTGATCAGAATGTCGTCTGCATATTGAAGGAGGGTTTCCTTTTCCAGAGGTAGAACTTTTAGGTCTTTAGCTAAACTTTCCCCAAAGATGGTGTGGGAATTTTTGCACCCTTGGGGCCAGACGGCCCGGAAGTATTGTTTTAGTTGTATGTTGAGTCCTGCCACTCACAAGCCAAAATTTCTTGTGACTCTGGGACTAATGGAATACAAAAGAAGGCATCATTGAAGACTAATACAGAATACCATGTCCTGGTGGTTGGTAGAATGACCAGCAGGGTGTAGGAATTAGGAGCAACTGGAGGTATATCCTCGGTGGCTTCACTGACTGTCCTGACATCCTTTACCAGGTCCCCAGCAGCCCATGGGGCTCTCGTGGTCAGACCAATCCCAGAATATGGAGCTCACCTGGGCAGGTACCCCACCCCCACCCCAGCCCTCGGGGCTCTCGTGGTCAGGCCCCTCCCAGGATACAGAGCTACCCTTGCAGGTACCGTGGCAGGGCTGGGCACACAGGAACCGTGCACATAGCCCTCATTGCAGAGCACCCCCAGCTCACCTGTCGCTCAGAGCTGACACAGAGCACCTCAGAGCAGGACTTGAACTAACAAACAGCAGCTGCGACAGGTCTGTGACCCTGGGCATCACTCCGTGAGGCCTCCCTCCACCTGGTCTTCCAGAGACTTCCACTGCACCCGGGGCACCAGGCCTCTGTCTCCAACCACCACCCACCCCTCCTCTGCCTGACTCCTGGGTTCCTCTCATTAGGAAAGGGTTTTCTTGAAGTTGTCTCCCACTCATGGGCCAGATAAAATGATTAGAAAACAAGCCAAAGCTGCAGCCCCTTGTCTATCCTGACTCTCAGGAGCCCACACCTGTTCCTTGGACCTGGCCGGTTCAGCAAGTTCCATTTTCTGCAACTGTGAGCCCCTGAGGGGTGATGATTGGCTGACCTGGGCAGCCTTACCGTGCCGGCCAGCCCTCCCCAGGTGTGCCTGGGTTGAGATCAATATAAATACCACTCCAGGCAGCAAGAGCCCCTGCAGCCATGCCTGACGCCATTTTCTCTGCCCTGTCAGCAGTCTCGGGGCTGGGCTGGTGGGAGGGAGTGAGAGGCCACGGCTTTGTGGGTGGCCCAGTGTGAGTGGGGCTCTGCTGGACTTTCTGCAGCAGTTGCCAGGCTGCCACCTGCTAAAGAAGAGGATGTGTCACCCATACCTGCTGCTGGAATTTCTCCCTGGGCAGAGGTGAGGAAGGAAAAAAGCAGTGGGGGCAGGGACAGGACGGGTATCTCAGGCAGGGAAATGGAAATCTTCCAGAAGAGCACCCAGGGCCAGGACCATCCTGGCTGGCCTGCAGGCACCAAGTCGGCCGGCATGCTGTCACTCGTGTGGCTCTATGGCCCTTCCTCTAGGCTTTCAAGTCCTTGTATATATTCAGGTGTTTTACCTGGGACGGGTGGGAATAGTTCAGCAGCAACTGGCCTGGGGCTCAGCTCACGTTTACTCACAGATGCCTCGGCACGGTGCCCCAGCTTTGCAATGAGGACGCTTGTTGCGTGGGGGCTGCTGGCTGAATGGGAGACGATTCCCCACCACTGACCAACTTCAGAATTGTTTACAACTGGAGCAAGTGCCCTGATACGGTTTTCCTCTGTGTAACTGGTGGGTTCTGTGTTTTTTTTCTCTTTTTCGTTTTTGGTTCAAGGTAGATTTTATTCCTCTTTTTTGTATTTACAGATATAAGCATGGAAATAATTTATTCATATAAATACATGTATGTGCAGGGAATAATTGTTTTTTCTGTTTTATTTTTTAAATTTTACTTCTTTTTAATTTTGAATTTTATTTTATATTTTTATACAGCAGGTTCTTATTGGTTATCTATTTTATACATATAAATGTATACATGCCAATCCCAGTCTCTCAACTCCTCCCACCACCACCCCCCCAACAGCTTTCCCCCCTTGTTGTCCATACGTTTGTTGTGTACATCTGTTGCTCTATTTATGCCTTGCAAAATGGTTAATCTGTACAGTTTTTCTAGGTTCCACATATATGCATGAATATACAAGATTTGTTTTTCTCTTTCTGACTTACTTCACTCTGTATGACAGTCTCTAGATCCATCGACGTCTCTACAAATGACCCAATTTCATTCCTTTTCATGGCTTAGTAATATTCCATTTTATATATGTACCACAGCTTTATGCATTCGTCTGTCTGTGGGCATTTAGGTTGCTTCCATTACCTCGATATTGTAAATAGTGATGCAATGAACATTGCGGTGAATGACTCTTTTTGATTTATGGTTTTGTCTGGGTATATGTCCAGTACTGGGATTGCTGTATCCTATGGTAGTTCTATTGTTAGTTTCTTAAGAAATTCCATATTGTTCTCCATAATGACTGTATCAATTTATATTCCCAACAATAGTGGAAGAGGGTTCCTTTTCTCCACACCCTTTCCAGCATTTTTTGTTTGTAGATTTTCAATGATGCCTATTCTACCAGGTGTGAGGTGATACCTCATTGTTGAATCCATTTCGTTGAGCAAGGGGTAGCTCTTGTCTATTACATATTTGGCTTATGGAACGGTATCTGTGCTAATTTCAAACTCTGCTTTTATGCAGCACCCCAACTCACCTTCCCCCTTAAGCAAGCATAAGTTGGTTTTCTAAATTTGAGACCCTGTTCTGTTCTGTAATTCAGTTCCTGTGTAGCCAAGTTTACATTCCGTGTATTACTGATATCTTATGATGTTTCTTTTTCTGTGTGACTTATTTCAGTTAGAATCATCATACCTGAATCCACTCATTGTGCTGCTAAGGGCCTGATGACACAGATTTCATTGCTGAGTGATATTGCTTTGTAAGTAAATACCACAACTTCTTTATCCATTTTTCACTTTCTGCGATGTTGAACTTGTACTGTAAACGAGGTTCTTGTAAACAGAGCCGTTCCAAACTTTGGGGTGGCTGTATCTTTTTGATTTTAATTTCCCTAAGCTATAGGACCATAAGTGGAAGTGCCCTAGGTTCTGTTGCTTTGTTTTTTAGATGTTTCAGGAAACACCATACACTTCTCCCGAGTGGATGTTGGCAATTTACATCCCGCCCATCAGCATAACAAGGCTCCCAGTTCTCCATGGCCTGTCCTGCCTTTCTGGATTTTACACTTTTTTCAGATGGCCCTTTTGACCGGGGGGAAGTGAGACTTCATTGTAGTGCAGATTTCCTTTGCAAGCTTGCTTGGTTGGCCAAAAAGGGCGTATGCGTTTTTTCCTGAATATATTCAGGAAAAAACGCATACGCCCTTTTTGGCCAAGTGCATCATTGTGGACGTTCTGCCTCTTTTCCTATGCTTTCAATGCAATTCCAGTCTACCTCCTGAAATCGGTTTCCTGCAATTCTGCCCCGCTTTCAAGTCCTCTTGGCAGGCTTAGTTCAGTCTATTTTTGGACGATAGCTGTCATTTATAACTCTGCAGGTTTGTGAATTACAGTGCCCCTGAGCTCCTTTCTTCAACTCGCTTTATTTTGACCTGGCCGCAACACCGCAGGATGGCTTCAGGCCCTAATCTGGTTCCGGCACGGCACGCTGAGCCTTTGGTTATTTCCTCTTCCTGGTGGGAAATGAGAGTTAAATTTGCCCGTCCAGACACCTCCAGCTAGTCTCTCATTGGTTCTCGCTATTCCTGTTCATCTTCCGCAGAAATTGCAAACTGGGCCAAACAGGAGGTTAAAGGCGCTGACTCTCCAAGTCGGGAGAGTGTTAGTAAAGCGTCTGGAATGTTGCACCCGAGTACCAGGGGAGGAAAACTGAGACATATTTGAACACGTCTCCCGTTCACATGATTGATCATACTCTGGGTTCCACATGCATGTTTTAGCTGAAGGAAGAATACCTAAAACCTGGAGAGTTGAGACATGTGTAATGGGTACCATGCAATATGACTTCAAAGGGTCTTCATTTGCTCACCGAACCTCTCCAATCCTATCACTGCTGCGTTTATGCCCCTGTACACATGCTTGATTCTCTTTTGGAGACATAGCAATCCATAGGTTTTAAGATACTTACTAGACAGGTACATTCTTAGGCGTTTAATATGCGGTGTTGAGTCCATTTCGTTGAGCAAGGAGTAGCTCTTGTCTATTCCATATTTGACTTAAGGAACTTTATCTGTGCTCATTTCAATCTCTGGTTTTATGCAGCACCCCAACTCACCTTCCCCCTTAAGCAAGCATAAGTTGGTTTTCTAAATTTGAGACCCTGTTCTGTTCTGTAATTCAGTTCCTGTGTAGCCAAGTTTACATTCCGTGTATTACTGATATCTTATGATGTTTCTTTTTCTGTGTGACTTATTTCAGTTAGAATCATCATACCTGAATCCACTCATTGTGCTGCTAAGGGCCTGATGACACAGATTTCATTGCTGAGTGATATTGCTTTGTAAGTAAATACCACAACTTCTTTATCCATTTTTCACTTTCTGCGATGTTGAACTTGTACTGTAAACGAGGTTCTTGTAAACAGAGCCGTTCCAAACTTTGGGGTGGCTGTGTCTTTTTGATTTTAATTTCCCTAAGATATAGGACCATAAGTGGAAGTGCCCTAGGTTCTGTTGCTTTGTTTTTTAGATGTTTCAGGAAACACCATACACTTCTCCCGAGTGGTTGTTGGCAATTTACATCCCGCCCATCAGCATAACAAGGCTCCCAGTTCTCCATGGCCTGTCCTGCCTTTCTGGATTTTACACTTTTTTCAGATGGCCCTTTTGACCGGGGGGAAGTGAGACTTCATTGTAGTGCAGATTTCCTTTGCAAGCTTGCTTGGTTGGCCAAAAAGGGCGTATGCGTTTTTTCCTGAATATATTCAGGAAAAAACGCATACGCCCTTTTTGGCCAAGTGCATCATTCTGGACGTTCTGCCTCTTTTCCTATGCTTTCAATGCAATTCCAGTCTACCTCCTGAAATCGGTTTCCTGCAATTCTGCCCCGCTTTCAAGTCCTCTTGGCAGCCTTACTTCAGTCTATTTTTGGACGATAGCTGTCATTTATAACTCTGCAGGTTTGTGAATTACAGTGCCCCTGAGCTCCTTTCTTCAACTCGCTTTCTTGTGAGCTGGCCGCAACACCGCAGGATGGCTTCAGGCCCTAATCTGGTTCCGGCACGGCACGCTGAGCCTTTGGTTAATTCCTCTTCCTGGTGGGAAATGAGAGTTAAATTTGCCCGTCCAGACACCTCCAGCTAGTCTCTCATTGGTTCTCGCTATTCCTGTTCATCTTCCGCAGAAATTGCAAACTGGGCCAAACAGGAGGTTAAAGGGACTGACTCTCCAAGTCGGGAGAGTGTTAGTAAAGCATCTGGAATGTTGCACCCGAGTACCAGGGTACGAAAACTGAGACATATTTGAACACGTCTCCCGATCACATGGTTGATCATACTCTAGGTTCCACATGCATGTTTTAGCTGAAGGAAGAATACCTAAAACCTGGGTAGTTGAAACCCGTGGAATGGGTACCATGCAATATGACTTCAAAGGGTCTTCATTTGCTCACCGAACCTCTCCAATCCTATCACTGCTGCGTTTATGCCCCTGTACACATGCTTGATTCTCTTTCGGAGACATAGCAATCCATAGGTTTTACGATACTTACTAGTCAGCTACATTCTTAGGCGTTTAATATGCGGTGTTGAGTCCATTTCGTTGAGCAAGGAGTAGCTCTTGTCTATTCCATATTTGGCTTAAGGAACTTTATCTGTGCTCATTTCAATCTCTGGTTTTATGCAGCACCCCAACTCACCTTTCCCCTTAAGCAAGCATAAGTTGGTTTTCTAAATTTGAGACCCTGTTCTGTTCTGTAATTCAGTTCCTGTGTAGCCAAGTTTACATTCCGTGTATTACTGATATCTTATGATGTTTCTTTTTCTGTGTGACTTATTTCAGTTAGAATCATCATACCTGAATCCACTCATTGTGCTGCTAAGGGCCTGATGACACAGATTTCATTGCTGAGTGATATTGCTTTGTAAGTAAATACCACAACTTCTTTATCCATTTTTCACTTTCTGCGATGTTGAACTTGTACTGTAAACGAGGTTCTTGTAAACAGAGCCGTTCCAAACTTTGGGGTGGCTGTGTCTTTTTGATTTTAATTTCCCTAAGCTATAGGACCATAAGTGGAAGTGCCCTAGGTTCTGTTGCTTTGTTTTTTAGATGTTTCAGGAAACACCATACACTTCTCCGGAGTGTCTGTTGGCAATTTACATCCCGCCCATCAGCATAACAAGGCTCCCAGTTCTCCATGGCCTGTCCTGCCTTTCTGGATTTTACACTTTTTTCAGATGGCCCTTTTGACCGGAGGGAAGTGAGACTTCATTGTAGTGCAGATTTCCTTTGCAAGCTTGCTTGGTTGGCCAAAAAGGGCGTATGCGTTTTTTCCTGAATATATTCAGGAAAAAACGCATACACCCTTTTTGGCCAAGTGCATCATTGTGGACGTTCTGCCTCTTTTCCTATGCTTTCAATGCAATTCCAGTCTACCTCCTGAAATCGGTTTCCTGCAATTCTGCCCCGCTTTCAAGTCCTCTTGGCAGCCTTACTTCAGTCTATTTTTGGACGATAGCTGTCATTTATAACTGCAGGTTTGTGAATTACAGTGCCCCTGAGCTCCTTTCTTCAACTCGCTTTCTTTTGAGCTGGCCGCAACACCGCAGGATGGCTTCAGGCCCTAATCTGGTTCCGGCACGGCACGCTGAGCCTTTGGTTATTTCCTCTTCCTGGTGGGAAATGAGAGTTAAATTTGCCCGTCCAGACACCTCCAGCTAGTCTCTCATTGGTTCTCGCTATTCCTGTTCATCTTCCGCAGAAATTGCAAACTGGGCCAAACAGGAGGTTAAAGGCGCTGACTCTCCAAGTGGGGAGAGTGTTAGTAAAGCGTCTGGAATGTTGCACCCGAGTACCAGGGGAGGAAAACTGAGACATATTTGAACACGTCTCCCATTCACATGGTTGATCATACTTGGGTTCCACATGCATGTTTTAGCTGAAGGAAGAATACCTTAAACCTGGAGAGTTAAGACCCGTGTAATGGGTACCATGCAATATGACTTCAAAGGGTCTTCATTTGCTCACCGAACCTCTCCAATCCTATCACTGCTGCGTTTATGCCCCTGTACACATGCTTGATTCTCTTTTGGAGACATAGCAATCCATAGGTTTTCCGATACTTACTAGTCAGGTACATTCTTAGGCGTTTAATATGCGGTGTTGAGTCCATTTCGTTGAGCAAGGAGTAGCTCTTGTCTATTCCATATTTGACTTAAGGAACTTTATCTGTGCTCATTTCAATCTCTGGTTTTATGCAGCACCCCAACTCACTTTTACCCTTAAGCAAGCATAAGTTGGTTTTCTAAATTTGAGACCCTCTTCTGTTCTGTAATTCAGTTCCTGTGTAGCCAAGTTTACATTCCGTGTATTACTGATATCTTATGATGTTTCTTTTTCTGTGTGACTTACTTCAGTTAGAATCATCATACCTGAATCCACTCATTGTGCTGCTACGGGCCTGATGACATAGATTTCATTGCTGAGTGATATTGCTTTGTAAGTAAATACCACAACTTCTTTATCCATTTTTCACTTTCTGCGATGTTGAACTTGTACTGTAAACGAGGTTCTTGTAAACAGAGCCGTTCCAAACTTTGGGGTGGCTGTGTCTTTTTGATTTTAATTTCCCTAAGCTATAGGACCATAAGTGGCAGTGCCCTAGGCTCTGTTGCTTTGTTTTTTAGATGTTTCAGGAAACACCATACACTTCTCCCGAGTGGTTCTTGGCAATTTACATCCCGCCCATCAGCATAACAAGGCTCCCAGTTCTCCATGGCCTGTCCTGCCTTTCTGGATTTTACACTTTTTTCAGATGGCCCTTTTGACCGGGGGGAAGTGAGACTTCATTGTAGTGCAGATTTCCTTTGCAAGCTTGCTTGGTTGGCCAAAAAGGGCGTATGCGTTTTTTCCTGAATATATTCAGGTAAAAACGCATACGCCCTTTTTGGCCAAGTGCATCATTGTGGACGTTCTGCCTCTTTTCCTATGCTTTCAATGCAATTCCAGTCTACCTCCTGAAATCGGTTTCCTGCAATTCTGCCCCGCTTTCAAGTCCTCTTGGCATTCTTACTTCAGTCTATTTTTGGACGATAGCTGTCATTTATAACTCTGCAGGTTTGTGAATTACAGTGCCCCTGAGCTCCTTTCTTCAACTCGCTTTCTTGTGACCTGGCCGCAATACCACAGGATGGCTTCAGGACCTAATCTGGTTCCGGCACGGCACGCTGAGCCTTTGGTTATTTCCTCTTCCTGGTGGGAAATGAGAGTTAAATTTGCCCGTCCAGACACCTCCAGCTAGTCTCTCATTGGTTCTCGCTATTCCTGTTCATCTTCCGCAGAAATTGCAAACTGGGCCAAACAGGAGGTTAAAGGGACTGACTCTCCAAGTCGGGAGAGTGTTAGTAAAGCGTCTGGAATGTTGCACCCGAGTACCAGGGTACGAAAACTGAGACATATTTGAACACGTTTCCCGATCACATGGTTGATCATACTCTAGGTTCCACATGCATGTTTTAGCTGAAGGAAGAATACCTTAAACCTGGAGAGTTGAGACCCGTGTAATGGGTACCATGCAATATGACTTCAAAGGGTCTTCATTTGCTCACCGAACCTCTCCAATCCTATCACTGCTGCGTTTATGCCCCTGTACACACGCTTGATTCTCTTTCGGAGACATAGCAATCCATAGGTTTTAAGATACTTACTAGTCAGGTACATTCTTAGGCGTTTAATATGCGGTGTTGAGTCCATTTCGTTGAGAAAGGAGTAGCTCTTGTCTATTCCATATTTGGCTTACGGAACTTTATCTGTGCTCATTTCAATCTCTGGTTTTATGCAGCACCCCAACTCACCTTTACCCTTAAGCAAGCATAAGTTGGTTTTCTAAATTTGAGTCCCTGTTCTGTTCTGTAATTCAGTTCCTGTGTAGCCAAGTTTACATTCCGTGTATTACTGATATCTTATGATGTTTCTTTTTCTGTGTGACTTACTTCAGTTAGAATCATCATACCTGAATCCACTCATTGTGCTGCTAAGGGCCTGATGACACAGATTTCATTGCTGAGTGATATTGCTTTGTAAGTAAATACCACAACTTCTTTATCCATTTTTCACTTTCTGCGATGTTGAACTTGTACTGTAAACGAGGTTCTTGTAAACAGAGCCGTTCCAAACTTTGGGGTGGCTGTGTCTTTTTGGTTTTAATTTCCCTAAGCTAAAGGACCATAAGTGGAAGTGCCCTAGGTTCTGTTGCTTTGTTTTTTAGATGTTTCAGGAAACACCATACACTTCTCCCGAGTGGTTGTTGGCAATTTACATCCCGCCCATCAGCATAACAAGGCTCCCAGTTCTCCATGGCCTGTCCTGCCTTTCTGGATTTTACACTTTTTTCAGATGGCCCTTTTGACCGGGGGGAAGTGAGACTTCATTGTAGTGCAGATTTCCTTTGCAAGCTTGCTTGGTTGGCCAAAAAGGGCGTATGTGTTTTTTCCTGAATATATTCAAGAAAAAACGCATACGCCCTTTTTGGCCAAGTGCATCATTGTGGACGTTCTGCCTCTTTTCCTATTCTTTCAATGCAATTCCAGTCTACCTCCTGAAATCGGTTTCCTGCAATTCTGCCCCGCTTTCAAGTCCTCTTGGCAGCCTTACTTCAGTCTATTTTTGGACGATAGCTGTCATTTATAACTCTGCAGGTTTGTGAATTACAGTGCCCCTGAGCTCCTTTCTTCAACTCGCTTTATTTTGACCTGGCCGCAACACCGCAGGATGGCTTCAGGCCCTAATCTGGTTCCGGTACGGCACGCTGAGCCTTTGGTTATTTCCTCTTCCTGGTGGGAAATGAGAGTTAAATTTGCCCGTCCAGACACCTCCAGCTAGCCTCTCATTGGTTCTCGCTATTCCTGTTCATCTTCCGCAGAAATTGCAAACTGGGCCAAACAGGAGGTTAAAGGGACTGACTCTCCAAGTCGGGAGAGTGTTAGTAAAGCGTCTGGAATGCTGCACCCGAGTACCAGGGTACGAAAACTGAGACATATTTGAACACGTTTCCCGATCACATGGTTGATCATACTCTAGGTTCCACATGCATGTTTTAGCTGAAGGAAGAATACCTTAAACCTGGAGAGTTGAGACCCGTGTAATGGGTACCATGCAATATGACTTCAAAGGGTCTTCATTTGCTCACCGAACCTCTCCAATCCTATCACTGCTGCGTTTATGCCCCTGTACACACGCTTGATTCTCTTTCGGAGACATAGCAATCCATAGGTTTTAAGATACTTACTAGTCAGGTACATTCTTAGGCGTTTAATATGCGGTGTTGAGTCCATTTCGTTGAGAAAGGAGTAGCTCTTGTCTATTCCATATTTGGCTTACGGAACTTTATCTGTGCTCATTTCAATCTCTGGTTTTATGCAGCACCCCAACTCACCTTTACCCTTAAGCAAGCATAAGTTGGTTTTCTAAATTTGAGACCCTGTTCTGTTTTGGAATGCAGTTCCTGTGTAGCCAAGTTTACATTCCATGTATTAGTGATATCTTATGATGTTTCTTTTTCTGTGTGACTTACTTCAGTTAGAATCATCATACCTGAATCCACTCATTGTGCTGCTAAGGGCCTGATGACACAGATTTCATTGCTGAGTGATATTGCTTTGTAAGTAAATACCACAACTTCTTTATCCATTTTTCACTTTCTGCGATGTTGAACTTGTACTGTAAACGAGGTTCTTGTAAACAGAGCCGTTCCAAACTTTGGGGTGGCTGTGTCTTTTTCATTTTAATTTCCCTAAGCTATAGGACCATAAGTGGAAGTGCCCTAGGTTCTGTTGCTTTGTTTTTTAGTTGTTTCAGGAAACACCATACACTTCTCCCAAGTGGTTCTTGGCAATTTACATCCCGCCCATCAGCATAACAAGGCTCCCAGTTCTCCATGGCCTGTCCTGCCTTTCTGGATTTTACCCTTTTTTCAGATGGCCCTTTTGACCGGGGGGAAGTGAGACTTCATTGTAGTGCAGATTTCCTTTGCAAGCTTGCTTGGTTGGCCAAAAAGGGCGTATGCGTTTTTTCCTGAATATATTCAGGAAAAAACGCATACGCCCTTTTTGGCCAAGTGCATCATTGTGGACGTTCTGCCTCTTTTCCTATGCTTTCAATGCAATTCCAGTCTACCTCCTGAAATCGGTTTCCTGCAATTCTGCCCCGCTTTCAAGTCCTCTTGGCAGCCTTACTTCAGTCTATTTTTGGACGATAGCTGTCATTTATAACTCTGCAGGTTTGTGAATTACAGTGCCCCTGAGCTCCTTTCTTCAACTCGCTTTCTTGTGACCTGGCCGCAACACCGCAGGATGGCTTCAGGCCCTAATCTGGTTCCGGCCCGGCATGCTGAGCCTTTGGTTAATTCCTCTTCCTGGTGGGAAATGAGAGTTGAATTTGCCCGTCCAGACACCTCCAGCTAGCCTCTCATTGGTTCTCGCTATTCCTGTTCATCTTCCGCAGAAATTGCAAACTGGGCCAAACAGGAGGTTAAAGGGACTGACTCTCCAAGTCGGGAGAGTGTTAGTAAAGCGTCTGGAATGTTGCACCCGAGTACCAGGGGAGGAAAACTGAGACATATTTGAACACGTCTCCCGTTCACATGGTTGATCATACTCTGGGTTCCACATGCATGTTTTAGCTGAAGGAAGAATACCTTAAACCTGGAGAGTTGAGACCCGTGTAATGGGTACCATGCAATATGACTTCAAAGGGTCTTCATTTGCTCACCGAACCTCTCCAATCCTATCACTGCTGCGTTTATGCCCCTGTACACACGCTTGATTCTCTTTTGGAGACATAGCAATCCATAGGTTTTAAGATACTTACTAGTCAGGTACATTCTTAGGCGTTTAATATGGGGTTTTGAGTCCATTTCGTTGAGCAAGGAGTAGCTCTTGTCTATTCCATATTTGGCTTAAGGAACTTTATCTGTGCTCATTTCAATCTCTGGTTTTATGCAGCACCCCAACTCACCTTTCCCCTTAAGCAAGCATAAGTTGGTTTTCTAAATTTGAGACCCTGTTCTGTTTTGGAATGCAGTTCCTGTGTAGCCAAGTTTACATTCCGTGTATTAGTGATATCTTATGATGTTTCTTTTTCTGTGTGACTTATTTCAGTTAGAATCATCATACCTGAATCCACTCATTGTGCTGCTAAGGGCCTGATGACACAGATTTCATTGCTGAGTGATATTGCTTTGTAAGTAAATACCACAACTTCTTTATCCATTTTTCACTTTCTGCGATGTTGAACTTGTACTGTAAACGAGGTTCTTGTAAACAGAGCCGTTCCAAACTTTGGGGTGGCTGTGTCTTTTTCATTTTAATTTCCCTAAGCTATAGGACCATAAGTGGAAGTGCCCTAGGTTCTGTTGCTTTGTTTTTTAGTTGTTTCAGGAAACACCATACACTTCTCCCAAGTGGTTCTTGGCAATTTACATCCCGCCCATCAGCATAACAAGGCTCCCAGTTCTCCATGGCCTGTCCTGCCTTTCTGGATTTTACCCTTTTTTCAGATGGCCCTTTTGACCGGGGGGAAGTGAGACTTCATTGTAGTGCAGATTTCCTTTGCAAGCTTGCTTGGTTGGCCAAAAAGGGCGTATGCGTTTTTTCCTGAATATATTCAGGAAAAAACGCATACGCCCTTTTTGGCCAAGTGCATCATTGTGGACGTTCTGCCTCTTTTCCTATGCTTTCAATGCAATTCCAGTCTACCTCCTGAAATCGGTTTCCTGCAATTCTGCCCCGCTTTCAAGTCCTCTTGGCAGCCTTACTTCAGTCTATTTTTGGACGATAGCTGTCATTTATAACTCTGCAGGTTTGTGAATTACAGTGCCCCTGAGCTCCTTTCTTCAACTCGCTTTCTTGTGACCTGGCCGCAACACCGCAGGATGGCTTCAGGCCCTAATCTGGTTCCGGCCCGGCATGCTGAGCCTTTGGTTAATTCCTCTTCCTGGTGGGAAATGAGAGTTGAATTTGCCCGTCCAGACACCTCCAGCTAGCCTCTCATTGGTTCTCGCTATTCCTGTTCATCTTCCGCAGAAATTGCAAACTGGGCCAAACAGGAGGTTAAAGGGACTGACTCTCCAAGTCGGGAGAGTGTTAGTAAAGCGTCTGGAATGTTGCACCCGAGTACCAGGGGAGGAAAACTGAGACATATTTGAACACGTCTCCCGTTCACATGGTTGATCATACTCTGGGTTCCACATGCATGTTTTAGCTGAAGGAAGAATACCTTAAACCTGGGTAGTTGAAACCCGTGGAATGGGTACCATGCAATATGACTTCAAAGGGTCTTCATTTGCTCACCGAACCTCTCCAATCCTATCACTGCTGCGTTTATGCCCCTGTACACACGCTTGATTCTCTTTTGGAGACATAGCAATCCATAGGTTTTAAGATACTTACTAGTCAGGTACATTCTTAGGCGTTTAATATGCGGTTTTGAGTCCATTTCGTTGAGCAAGGAGTAGCTCTTGTCTAGTCCATATTTGGCTTAAGGAACTTTATCTGTGCTCATTTCAATCTCTGGTTTTATGCAGCACCCCAACTCACCTTTCCCCTTAAGCAAGCATAAGTTGGTTTTCTAAATTTGAGACCCTGTTCTGTTTTGGAATGCAGTTCCTGTGTAGCCAAGTTTACATTCCGTGTATTAGTGATATCTTATGATGTTTCTTTTTCTGTGTGACTTATTTCAGTTAGAATCATCATACCTGAATCCACTCATTGTGCTGCTAAGGGCCTGATGACACAGATTTCATTGCTGAGTGATATTGCTTTGTAAGTAAATACCACAACTTCTTTATCCATTTTTCACTTTCTGCGATGTTGAACTTGTACTGTAAACGAGGTTCTTGTAAACAGAGCCGTTCCAAACTTTGGGGTGGCTGTGTCTTTTTCATTTTAATTTCCCTAAGCTATAGGACCATAAGTGGAAGTGCCCTAGGTTCTGTTGCTTTGTTTTTTAGTTGTTTCAGGAAACACCATACATTTCTCCCAAGTGGTTCTTGGCAATTTACATCCCGACATCAGCATAACAAGGCTCCCAGTTCTCCATGGTCTGTCCTGCCTTTCTGGATTTTACCCTTTTTTCAGATGGCCCTTTTGACCGGGGGGAAGTGAGACTTCATTGTAGTGCAGATTTCCTTTGCAAGCTTGCTTGGTTGGCCAAAAAGGGCGTATGCGTTTTTTCCTGAATATATTCAGGAAAAAACGCATACGCCCTTTTTGGCCAAGTGCATCATTGTGGACGTTCTGCCTCTTTTCCTATGCTTTCAATGCAATTCCAGTCTACCTCCTGAAATCGGTTTCCTGCAATTCTGCCCCGCTTTCAAGTCCTCTTGGCAGCCTTACTTCAGTCTATTTTTGGACGATAGCTGTCATTTATAACTCTGCAGGTTTGTGAATTACAGTGCCCCTGAGCTCCTTTCTTCAACTCGCTTTCTTGTGACCTGGCCGCAACACCGCAGGATGGCTTCAGGCCCTAATCTGGTTCCGGCCCGGCATGCTGAGCCTTTGGTTAATTCCTCTTCCTGGTGGGAAATGAGAGTTGAATTTGCCCGTCCAGACACCTCCAGCTAGTCTCTCATTGGTTCTCGCTATTCCTGTTCATCTTCCGCAGAAATTGCAAACTGGGCCAAACAGGAGGTTAAAGGGACTGACTCTCCAAGTCGGGAGAGTGTTAGTAAAGCGTCTGGAATGTTGCACCCGAGTACCAGGGGAGGAAAACTGAGACATATTTGAACACGTCTCCCGTTCACATGGTTGATCATACTCTGGGTTCCACATGCATGTTTTAGCTGAAGGAAGAATACCTTAAACCTGGAGAGTTGAGACCCGTGTAATGGGTACCATGCAATATGACTTCAAAGGGTCTTCATTTGCTCACCGAACCTCTCCAATCCTATCACTGCTGCGTTTATGCCCCTGTACACACGCTTGATTCTGTTTCGGAGACACAGCAATCCCTAGGTTTTAAGATACTTACTAGTCAGGTACATTCTTAGGCGTTTAATATGGGGTTTTGAGTCCATTTCGTTGAGCAAGGAGTAGCTCTTGTCTATTCCATATTTGGCTTAAGGAACTTTATCTGTGCTCATTTCAATCTCTGGTTTTATGCAGCACCCCAACTCACCTTTCCCCTTAAGCAAGCATAAGTTGGTTTTCTAAATTTGAGACCCTGTTCTGTTTTGGAATGCAGTTCCTGTGTAGCCAAGTTTACATTCCATGTATTAGTGATATCTTATGATGTTTCTTTTTCTGTGTGACTTATTTCAGTTAGAATCATCATACCTGAATCCACTCATTGTGCTGCTAAGGGCCTGATGACACAGATTTCATTGCTGAGTGATATTGCTTTGTAAGTAAATACCACAACTTCTTTATCCATTTTTCACTTTCTGCGATGTTGAACTTGTACTGTAAACGAGGTTCTTGTAAACAGAGCCGTTCCAAACTTTGGGGTGGCTGTGTCTTTTTCATTTTAATTTCCCTAAGCTATAGGACCATAAGTGGAAGTGCCCTAGGTTCTGTTGCTTTGTTTTTTAGTTGTTTCAGGAAACACCATACACTTCTCCCAAGTGGTTCTTGGCAATTTACATCCCGCCCATCAGCATAACAAGGCTCCCAGTTCTCCATGGCCTGTCCTGCCTTTCTGGATTTTACACTTTTTTCAGATGGCCCTTTTGACCGGGGGGAAGTGAGACTTCATTGTAGTGCAGATTTCCTTTGCAAGCTTGCTTGGTTGGCCAAAAAGGGCGTATGCGTTTTTTCCTGAATATATTCAGGAAAAAACGCATACGCCCTTTTTGGCCAAGTGCATCATTGTGGACGTTCTGCCTCTTTTCCTATGCTTTCAATGCAATTCCAGTCTACCTCCTGAAATCGGTTTCCTGCAATTCTGCCCCGCTTTCAAGTCCTCTTGGCAGCCTTACTTCAGTCTATTTTTGGACGATAGCTGTCATTTATAACTCTGCAGGTTTGTGAATTACAGTGCCCCTGAGCTCCTTTCTTCAACTCGCTTTCTTGTGACCTGGCCGCAACACCACAGGATGGCTTCAGGCCCTAATCTGGTTCCGGCCCGGCATGCTGAGCCTTTGGTTAATTCCTCTTCCTGGTGGGAAATGAGAGTTAAATTTGCCCGTCCAGACACCTCCAGCTAGCCTCTCATTGGTTCTCGCTATTCCTGTTCATCTTCCGCAGAAATTGCAAACTGGGCCAAACAGGAGGTTAAAGGGACTGACTCTCCAAGTGGGGAGAGTGTTAGTAAAGCGTCTGGAATGTTGCACCCGAGTACCAGGGGAGGAAAACTGAGACATATTGGAACACGTCTCCCGTTCACATGGTTGATCATACTCTGGGTTCCACATGCATGTTTTAGCTGAAGGAAGAATACCTTAAACCTGGAGAGTTGAGACCCGTGTAATGGGTACCATGCAATATGACTTCAAAGGGTCTTCATTTGCTCACCGAACCTCTCCAATCCTATCACTGCTGCGTTTATGCCCCTGTACACACGCTTGATTCTCTTTCGGAGACATAGCAATCCATAGGTTTTAAGATACTTACTAGTCAGGTACATTCTTAGGCGTTTAATATGGGGTTTTGAGTCCATTTCGTTGAGCAAGGAGTAGCTCTTGTCTATTCCATATTTGGCTTAAGGAACTTTATCTGTGCTCATTTCAATCTCTGGTTTTATGCAGCACCCCAACTCACCTTTCCCCTTAAGCAAGCATAAGTTGGTTTTCTAAATTTGAGACCCTGTTCTGTTTTGGAATGCAGTTCCTGTGTAGCCAAGTTTACATTCCGTGTATTAGTGATATCTTATGATGTTTCTTTTTCTGTGTGACTTATTTCAGTTAGAATCATCATACCTGAATCCACTCATTGTGCTGCTAAGGGCCTGATGACACAGATTTCATTGCTGAGTGATATTGCTTTGTAAGTAAATACCACAACTTCTTTATCCATTTTTCACTTTCTGCGATGTTGAACTTGTACTGTAAACGAGGTTCTTGTAAACAGAGCCGTTCCAAACTTTGGGGTGGCTGTGTCTTTTTCATTTTAATTTCCCTAAGCTATAGGACCATAAGTGGAAGTGCCCTAGGTGCTGTTGTTTTGTTTTTTAGTTGTTTCAGGAAACACCATACACTTCTCCCAAGTGGTTCTTGGCAATTTACATCCCGCCCATCAGCATAACAAGGCTCCCAGTTCTCCATGGCCTGTCCTGCCTTTCTGGATTTTACCCTTTTTTCAGATGGCCCTCTTGACCGGGGGGAAGTGAGACTTCATTGTAGTGCAGATTTCCTTTGCAAGCTTGCTTGGTTGGCCAAAAAGGGCGTATGCGTTTTTTCCTGTATATATTGAGGAAAAAACGCATACGCCCTTTTTGGCCAAGTGCATCATTGTGGACGTTCTGCCTCTTTTCCTATGCTTTCAATGCAATTCCAGTCTACCTCCTGAAATCGGTTTCCTGCAATTCTGCCCCGCTTTCAAGTCCTCTTGGCAGCCTTACTTCAGTCTATTTTTGGACGATAGCTGTCATTTATAACTCTGCAGGTTTGTGAATTACAGTGCCCCTGAGCTCCTTTCTTCAACTCGCTTTCTTGTGACCTGGCCGCAACACCGCATGATGGCTTCAGGCCCTAATCTGGTTCCGGCCCGGCATGCTGAGCCTTTGGTTAATTCCTCTTCCTGGTGGGAAATGAGAGTTGAATTTGCCCGTCCAGACACCTCCAGCTAGTCTCTCATTGGTTCTCGCTATTCCTGTTCATCTTCCGCAAAAATTGCAAACTGGGCCAAACAGGAGGTTAAAGGGACTGACTCTCCAAGTCGGGAGAGTGTTAGTAAAGCGTCTGGAATGTTGCACCCGAGTACCAGGGGAGGAAAACTGAGACATATTTGAACACGTCTCCCGTTCACATGGTTGATCATACTCTGGGTTCCACATGCATGTTTTAGCTGAAGGAAGAATACCTTAAACCTGGAGAGTTGAGACCCGTGTAATGGGTACCATGCAATATGACTTCAAAGGGTCTTCATTTGCTCACCGAACCTCTCCAATCCTATCACTGCTGCGTTTATGCCCCTGTACAAACGCTTGATTCTCTTTTGGAGACATAGCAATCCATAGGTTTTAAGATACTTACTAGTCAGGTACATTCTTAGGCGTTTAATATGGGGTTTTGAGTCCATTTCGTTGAGCAAGGAGTAGCTCTTGTCTATTCCATATTTGGCTTAAGGAACTTTATCTGTGCTCATTTCAATCTCTGGTTTTATGCAGCACCCCAACTCACCTTTCCCCTTAAGCAAGCATAAGTTGGTTTTCTAAATTTGAGACCCTGTTCTGTTTTGGAATGCAGTTCCTGTGTAGCCAAGTTTCCATTCCGTGTATTAATGATATCTTATGATGTTTCTTTTTCTATGTGACTTATTTCAGTTAGAATCATCATACCTGAATCCACTCATTGTGCTGCTAAGGGCCTGATGACACAGATTTCATTGCTGAGTGATATTGCTTTGTAAGTAAATACCACAACTTCTTTATCCACTTTTCACTTTCTGCGATGTTGAACTTGTACTGTAAACGAGGTTCTTGTAAACAGTGCCGTTCCAAACTTTGGGGTGGCTGTGTCTTTTTCATTTTAATTTCCCTAAGCTATAGGACCATAAGTGGAAGTGCCCTAGGTTCTGTTGCTTTGTTTTTTAGATGTTTCAGGAAACACCGTACACTTCTCCCGAGTGGTTCTTGGCAAATTACATCCCGCCCATCAGCATAACAAGGCTCCCAGTTCTCCATGGCCTGTCCTGCCTTTCTGGATTTTACCCTTTTTTCAGATGGCCCTTTTGACCGGGGGGAAGTGAGACTTCATTGTAGTGCAGATTTCCTTTGCAAGCTTGCTTGGTTGGCCAAAAAGGGCGTATGCGTTTTTTCCTGAATATATTCAGGAAAAAACGCATACGCCCTTTTTGGCCAAGTGCATCATTGTGGACGTTCTGCCTCTTTTCCTATGCTTTCAATGCAATTCCAGTCTACCTCCTGAAATCGGTTTCCTGCAATTCTGCCCCGCTTTCAAGTCCTCTTGGCAGCCTTACTTCAGTCTATTTTTGGACGATAGCTGTCATTTATAACTCTGCAGGTTTGTGAATTACAGTGCCCCTGAGCTCCTTTCTTCAACTCGCTTTCTTGTGACCTGGCCGCAACACCGCAGGATGTCTTCAGGCCCTAATCTGGTTCCGGCACGGCACGCTGAGCCTTTGGTTAATTCCTCTTCCTGGTGGGAAATGAGAGTTAAATTTGCCCGTCCAGACACCTCCAGGTAGTCTCTCATTGGTTCTCGCTATTCCTGTTCATCTTCCGCAGAAATTGCAAACTGGGCCAAACAGGAGGTTAAAGGGACTGACTCTCCAAGTGGGGAGAGTGTTAGTAAAGCGTCTGGAATGTTGCACCCGAGTACCAGGGGAGGAAAACTGAGACATATTTGAACACGTCTCCCGTTCACATGGTTGATCATACTCTGGGTTCCACATGCATGTTTTAGCTGAAGGAAGAATACCTTAAACCTGGAGAGTTAAGACCCGTGTAATGGGTACCATGCAATATGACTTAAAAGGGTCTTCATTTGCTCACCGAACCTCTCCAATCCTATCACTGCTGCGTTTATTCCCCTGTACACATGCTTGATTCTCTTTCGGAGACATAGCAATCCATAGGTTTTAAGATACTTACTAGTCAGGTACATTCTTAGGCGTTTAATATGGGGTTTTGAGTCCATTTCGTTGAGCAAGGAGTAGTTCTTGTCTATTCCATATTTGGCTTAAGGAACTTTATCTGTGCTCATTTCAATCTCTGGTTTTATGCAGCACCCCAACTCACCTTTCCCCTTAAGCAAGCATAAGTTGGTTTTCTAAATTTGAGACCCTGTTCTGTTTTGGAATGCAGTTCCTGTGTAGCCAAGTTTACATTCCGTGTATTAGTGATATCTTATGATGTTTCTTTTTCTGTGTGACTTATTTCAGTTAGAATCATCATACCTGAATCCACTCATTATGCTGCTACGGGCCTGATGACATAGATTTCATTGCTGAGTGATACTGCATTGTACGTAAGAACCACAAGTTCTTTATCCATTTTTCACTTTCTGTGATATTGAACTTGTACGGTAAACAAGGTTCTTGTAAACGGAGGTGTCCCAAACTTTGGGGTGGCTGTGTCTTTTTGATTTTAATTTCCCTAAGCTATAGGACCATAAGTGGAAGTGCCCTAGGCTCTGATGCTTTGTTTTTTAGATGTTTCAGGAAACACCATACACTTCTCCTGAGTGTCTGTTGGCAATTTACATCCCGCCCATCAGCATAACAAGGCTCCCAGTTCTCCATGGCCTGTCCTGCCTTTCTGGAGTTTACACTTTTTTCAGATGGCCCTTTTGACCGGGGAGAAGTGAGACTTCATTGTAGTGCAGATTTCCTTTGCAAGTTTGCTTGGTTGGCCAAAAAGGGCGTATGCGTTTTTTCCTGAATATATTCAGGAAAAAACGCATACGCCCTTTTTGGCCAAGTGCATCATTGTGGACGTTCTGCCTCTTTTCCTATGCCTTCAATGCAATTCCAGTCTACATCCTGAAATCGGTTTCCTGCAATTCTGCCCCGCTTTCAAGTCCTCTTGGCAGCCTTACTTCAGTCTATTTTTGGACGATAGCTGTCATTTATAACTCTGCAGGTTTGTGAATTACAGTGCCCCTGAGCTCCTTTCTTCAACTCGCTTTCTTGTGACCTGGCCGCAACACCGCAGGATGTCTACAGGCCCTAATCTGGTTCCGGCACGGCACGCTGAGCCTTTGGTTAATTCCTCTTCCTGGTGGGAAATGAGAGTTAAATTTGCCCGTCCAGACACCTCCAGCTAGTCTCTCATTGGTTCTCGCTATTCCTGTTCATCTTCCACAGAAATTGCAAACTGGGCCAAACAGGAGGTTAAAGGGACTGACTCTCCAAGTGGGGAGAGTGTTAGTAAAGCGTCTGGAATGTTGAACCCGAGTACCATGGTATGAAAACTGAGACATATTTGAACACGTCTCCCGATCACATGGTTGATCATAATCTAGGTTCCACATGCATGTTTTAGCTGAAGGAACAATACCTTAAACCTGGAGAGTTGAGACCCGTGGAATGGGTACCATGCAATATGACTTCAAAGGGTCTTCATTTGCTCACGAACCCCTCCAAGCCTATCACTGCTGCATTTATGCCCATGTACACATGCTTGATTCTCTTTCGGAGACATAGCAATCCATAGGTTTTAAGATACTTACTAGTCAGGTACATTCTTAGGCGTTTAATATGCGGTGTTGAGTCCATTTCGTTGAGCAAGGAGTAGCTCTTGTCTATTCCATATTTGGCTTAAGGAACTTTATCTGTGCTCATTTCAATCTCTGGTTTTATGCAGCACCCCAACTCACCTTTCCCCTTAAGCAAGCATAAGTTGGTTTTCTAAATTTGAGACCCTGTTCTGTTCTGTAATTCAGTTCTTGTGTAGCCAAGTTTACATTCCGTGTATTACTGATATCTTATGATGTTTCTTTTTCTTTGTGACTTATTTCAGTTAGAATCATCATACCTGAATCCACTCATTGTGATGCTAAGGGCCTGATGACACAGATTTCATTGCTGAGTGATATTGCTTTGTAAGTAAATACCACAACTTCTTTATCCATTTTTCACTTTCTGCGATGTTGAACTTGTACTGTAAACGAGTTTCTAGTAAACAGATCCGTTCCAAACTTTGGGGTGGCTGTGTCTTTTTGATTTTAATTTCCCTAAGCTATAGGACCATAAGTGGAAGTGCCCTAGGTTCTGTTGCTTTGTTTTTTAGATGTTTCAGGAAACACCATACACTTCTCCCGAGTGGTTGTTGGCAATTTACATCCCGCCCATCAGCATAACAAGGCTCCCAGTTCTCCATGGCCTGTCCTGCCTTTCTGGATTTTACCCTTTTTTCAGATGGCCCTTTTGACCGGGGGGAAGTGAGACTTCATTGTAGTGCAGATTTCCTTTGCAAGCTTGCTTGGTTGGCCAAAAAGGGCGTATGCGTTTTTTCCTGAATATATTCAGGAAAAAACGCATACGCCCTTTTTGGCCAAGTGCATCATTGTGGACGTTCTGCCTCTTTTCCTATGCTTTCAATGCAATTCCAGTCTACCTCCTGAAATCGGTTTCCTGCAATTCTGCCCCGCTTTCAAGTCCTCTTGGCAGCCTTACTTCAGTATATTTTTGGACGATAGCTGTCATTTATAACTCTGCAGGTTTGTGAATTACAGTGCCCCTGAGCTCCTTTCTTCTACTCGCTTTCTTTTGAGCTGGCCGCAACACCGCAGGATGGCTTCAGGCCCTAATCTGGTTCCGGCACGGCACGCTGAGCCTTTCGTTATTTCCTCTTCCTGGTGGGAAATGAGAGTTAAATTTGCCCGTCCAGACACCTCCAGCTAGTCTCTCATTGGTTCTCCCTATTCCTGTTCATCTTCCGCAGAAATTGCAAACTGGGCCAAACAGGAGGTTAAAGGCCCTGACTCTCCAAGTGGGGAGAGTGTTAGTAAAGCGTCTGGAATGTTGCACCCGAGTACCAGGGGAGGAAAACTGAGACATATTTGAACACGTCTCCCGTTCACACGGTTGATCATACTCTGGGTTCCACATGCATGTTTTAGCTGAAGGAAGAATACCTTAAACCTAGAGAGTTGAGACCCATGGAATGGGTACCATGCAATATGACTTCAAAGGGTCTTCATTTGCTCACCGAACCTCTCCAATCCTATCACTGCTGCATTTATGCCCCTGTACAAACGCTTGATTCTCTTTTGGAGACATAGCAATCCATAGGTTTTAAGATACTTACTAGTCAGGTACATTCTTAGGCGTTTAATATGCGGTGTTGAGTCCATTTCGTTGAGCAAGGAGTAGCTCTTGTCTATTCCATATTTGGCTTAAGGAACTTTATCTGTGCTCATTTCAATCTCTGGTTTTATGCAGCACCCCAACTCACCTTTCCCCTTAAGCAAGCATAAGTTGGTTTTCTAAATTTGAGACCCTATTCTGTTTTGGAATTCAGTTCCTGTGTAGCCAAGTTTACATTCCGTGTATTAGTGATATCTTATGATGTTTCATTTTCTGTGTGACTTATTTCAGTTAGAATCATTGTACCTGAATCCACTCATTATGCTGCTACGGGCCTGATGACATAGATTTCATTGCTGAGTGATACTGCATTGTACGTAAGTACCACATGTTCTTTATCCATTTTTCACTTTCTGTGATATTGAACTTGTACGGTAAACGAGGTTCTTGTAAACAGAGGCGTCCCAAACTTTGGGGTGGCTGTGTCTTTTTGATTTTAATTTCCCTAAGCTATAAGACCATAAGTGGAAGTGCCCTAGGCTCTGTTGCTTTGTTTTTAGATGTTTCAGGAAACACCATACACTTCTCCCGAGTGTCTGTTGGCAATTTACATCCCGCCCATCAGCATAATAAGGCTCCCAGTTCTCCATGGCCTGTCCTGCCTTTCTGGATTTTACACTTTTTTCAGATGGCCCTTTTGACCGGGGGGAAGTGAGACTTCATTGTAGTGCAGATTTCCTTTGCAAGCTTGCTTGGTTGGCCAAAAAGGGCGTATGCGTTTTTTCCTGAATATATTCAGGAAAAAACGCATACGCCCTTTTTGGCCAAGTGCATCATTGTGGACGTTCTGCCTCTTTTCCTATGCTTTCAATGCAATTCCAGTCTACCTCCTGAAATCAGTTTCCTGCAATTCTGCCCCGCTTTCAAGTCCTCTTGGCAGCCTTACTTCAGTCTATTTTTGGACGATAGCTGTCATTTATAACTCTGCAGGTTTGTGAATTACAGTGCCCCTGAGCTCCTTTCTTCAACTCGCTTTCTTTTGAGCTGGCCGCAACACCGCAGGATGGCTTCAGGCCCTAATCTGGTTCCGGGACGGCACGCTGAGCCTTTGGTTATTTCCTCTTCCTGGTGGGAAATGAGAGTTAAATTTGCCCGTCCAGACACCTCCAGCTAGTCTCTCATTGGTTCTCGCTATTCCTGTTCATCTTCCGCAGAAATTGCAAACTGGGCCAAACAGGAGGTTAAAGGCGCTGACTCTCCAAGTGGGGAGAGTGTTAGTAAAGCGTCTGGAATGTTGCACCCGAGTACCAGGGGAGGAAAACTGAGACATATTTGAACACGTCTCCCGTTCACACGGTTGATCATACTCTGGGTTCCACATGCATGTTTTAGCTGAAGGAAGAATACCTTAAACCTGGAGAGTTGAGACCCGTGGAATGGGTACCATGCAATATGACTTCAAAGGGTCTTCATTTGCTCACCGAACCTCTCCAATCCTATCACTGCTGCGTTTATGCCCCTGTACACATGCTTGATTCTCTTTCGGAGACATAGCAATCCATAGGTTTTAAGATACTTACTAGTCAGGTACATTCTTAGGCGTTTAATATGCGGTGTTGAGTCCATTTCGTTGAGAAAGGAGTAGCTCTTGTCTATTCCATATTTGGCTTAAGGAACTTTATCTGTGCTCATTTCAATCTCTGGTTTTATGCAGCACCCCAACTCACCTTTCCCCTTAAGCAAGCATAAGTTGGTTTTCTAAATTTGAGACCCTGTTCTGTTTTGGAATTCATTTCCTGTGTAGGCATGTTTACATTCTGTGTATTAGTGATATCTTATGATGTTTCTTTTTCTGTGTGACTTATTTCAGTTAGAATCATCGTACATGAATCCACTCATTATGTTGCTACAGGCCTGATGACATAGATTTCATTTCTGAGTGATAATGCATTGTACGTAAGTACCACAAGTTCTTTATCCATTTTTCACTTTCTGTGATATTGAACTTGTACAGTAAACGAGGTTCTTGTAAACAGAGGTGTCCCAAACTTTGGGGTGGCTGTGTCTTTTTGATTTTAATTTCCCTAAGCTATAGGACCATAAGTGGAAGTGCCCTAGGCTCTGTTGCTTTGTTTTTTAGATGTTTCAGGAAACACCATACACTTCTCCCGAGTGGCTGTTGGCAATTTATAACCCGCCCATCAGCATAACAAGGCTCCCAGTTCTCCATGGCCTGTCCTGCCTTTCTGGATTTTACACTTTTTTCAGATGGCCCTTTTGACCGGGGGGAAGTGAGACTTCATTGTAGTGCAGATTTCCTTTGCAAGCTTGCTTGGTTAGCCAAAAGGGGCGTATGCGTTTTTTCCTGAATATATTCAGGAAAAAATGCATATGCCCTTTTTGGCCAAGTGCATCATTGTGGACGTTCTGCCTCTTTTCCTATGCTTTCAATGCAATTCCAGTCTACCTCCTGAAATCGGTTTCCTGCAATTCTGCCCCGCTTTCAAATCCTCTTGGCAGCCTTACTTCAGTATATTTTTGGACGATAGCTGTCATTTATAACTCTGCAGGTTTGTGAATTACAGTGCCCCTGAGCTCCTTTCTTCAACTCGCTTTCTTGTGACCTGGCCGCAACACCGCAGGATGGCTTCAGGCCCTAATCTGGTTCCGGCACGGCATGCTGAGCCTTTGGTTATTCCTCTTCCTGGTGGGAAATGAGAGTTAAATTTGCCCGTCCAGACACCTCCAGCTAGTCTCTCATTGGTACTCGCTATTCCTGTTCATCTTCCGCAGAAAATGCAAACTGGGCCAAACAGGAGGTTAAAGGGACTGACTCTCCAAGTCGGGAGAGTGTTAGTAAAGCATCTGGAATGTTGCACCCGAGTACCAGTGTACGAAAACTGAGACATATTTGAACACGTCTCCCGATCACATGGTTGATCATACTCTAGATTCCACATGCATGTTTTAGCTGAAGGAAGAATACCTTAAACCTGGGTAGTTGAAACCCGTGGAATGGGTACCATGCAATATGACTTCAAAGGGTCTTCATTTGCTCACCGAACCTCTCCAATCCTATCACTGCTGCGTTTATGCCCCTGTACACATGGTTGATTCTCTTTTGGAGACATAGCAATCCATAGGTTTTAAGATACTTACTAGTCAGGTACATTCTTAGGCGTTTAATATGCGGTGTTGAGTCCATTTCGTTGAGCAAGGAGTAGCTCTTGTCTATTCCATATTTGGCTTAAGGAACTTTATCTGTGCTCATTTCAATCTCTGGTTTTATGCAGCACCCCAACTCACCTTTCCCCTTAAGCAAGCATAAGTTGGTTTTGTAAATTTGAGACCCTGTTCTGTTCTGTAATTCAGTTCCTGTGTAGCCAAGTTTACATTCCGTGTATTACTGATATCTTATGATGTTTCTTTTTCTGTGTGACTTATTTCAGTTAGAATCATCATACCTGAATCCACTCATTGTGCTGCTAAGGGCCTGATGACATAGATTTCATTGCTGAGTGATATTGCTTTGTAAGTAAATACCACAACTTCTTTATCCATTTTTCACTTTCTGCGATGTTGAACTTGTACTGTAAACGAGGTTCTTGTAAACAGAGGCGTCCCAAACTTTGGGGTGGCTGTGTCTTTTTGATTTTAATTTCCCTAAGCTATAGGACCATAAGTGGAAGTGCCCTAGGCTCTGTTGCTTTGTTTTTTAGATGTTTCAGGAAACACCATACACTACTCCTGAGTGTCTGTTGGCAATTTACATCCCGCCCATCAGCATAACAAGGCTCCCAGTTCTCCATGGCCTGTCCTGCCTTTCTGGATTTTACACTTTTTTCAGATGGCCCTTTTGACCGGGGGGTAGTGAGACTTCATTGTAGTGCAGATTTCCTTTGCAAGTTTGCTTGTTTGGCCAAAAAGGTCGTATGCGTTTTTTCCTGAATATATTCAAGAAAAAACGCATACGCACTTTTTGGCCAAGTGCATCATTGTGGACGTTCTGCCTCTTTTCCTATGCTTTCAATGCAATTCCAGTCTACCTCCTGAAATCGGTTTCCTGCAATTCTGCCCCGCTTTCAAGTCCTCTTGGCAGCCTTACTTCAGTATATTTTTGGACGATAGCTGTCATTTATAACTCTGCAGGTTTGTGAATTACAGTGCCCCTGAGCTCCTTTCTTCAACTCGCTTTCTTTTGAGCTGGCCGCAACACCGCAGGATGGCTTCAGGCCCTAATCTGGTTCCGGCACGGCACGCTGAGCCTTTGGTTATTTCCTCTTCCTGGTGGGAAATGAGAGTTAAATTTGCCCGTCCAGACACCTCCAGCTAGTCTCTCATTGGTTCTTGCTATTCCTGTTCATCTTCCGCAGAAATTGCAAACTGGGCCAAACAGGAGGTTAAAGGTGCTGACTATCCAAGTGGGGAGAGTGTTAGTAAAACATCTGGAATGTTCCACCCGAGTACCAGGTGAGGAAAACTGAGACATATTTGAACACGTCTCCCGTTACCACGGTTGATCATACTCTGGGTTCCACATGCATGTTTTAGCTGAAGGAAGAATACCTTAAAACTGGAGAGTTGAGACCCGTGGAATGGGTACCATGCAATATGACTTCAAAGGGTCTTCATTTGCTCACCGAACCTCTCCAATCCTATCACTGCTGCGTTTATTCCCCTGTACACACGCTTGATTCTCTTTCGGAGACATAGCAATCCATAGGTTTTAAGATACTTACTAGTCAGGTACATTCTTAGGCATTTAATATGGGGTGTTGAGTCCATTTCGTTGAGCAAGGAATAGCTCTTGTCTATTCCATATTTGGCTTAAGGAACTTTATCTGTGCTCACTTCAATCTCTGGTTTTATGCAGCACCCCAACTCACCTTTCCCCTTAAGCAAGCATAAGTTGGTTTTCTAAATTTGAGACCCTGTTCTGTTCTGTAATTCAGTTCCTGTGTAGCCAAGTTTACATTCCGTGTATTACTGATATCTTATGATGTTTCTTTTTCTGTGTGACTTATTTCAGTTAGAATCATCATACCTGAATCCACTCATTGTGCTGCTACGGGCCTGATGAGATAGATTTCATTGCTGAGTGATAGTGCATTGTACGTAAGTACGTCAAGTTCTTTATCCATTTTTCACTTTCTGTGATATTGAACTTGTATGGTAAACGAGGTTCTTGTAAACAGAGGCATCCCAAACTTTGGGGTGGCTGTGTCTTTTTGATTTTAATTTCCCTAAGCTATAGGACCATAAGTGGAAGTGCCCTAGGCTCTGTTGCTTTGTTTTTTAGATGTTTCAGGAAACACCATACACTTCTCCGGAGTGTCTGTTGGCAATTTACATCCCGCCCATCAGCATAACAAGGCTCCCAGTTCTCCATGGCCTGTCCTGCCTTTCTGGATTTTACACTTTTTTCAGATGGCCCTTTTGACCGGGGGGAAGTGAGACTTCATTGTAGTTCATATTCCCTTTGCAATTGTGCTTGGTTGGCCAAAAAGGGCGTATGCGTTTTTTCCTGAATATATTCAGGAAAAAACGCATACGCCCTTTTTGGCCAAGTGCATCATTGTGGACGTTCTGCCTCTTTTCCTATGCTTTCAATGCAATTCCAGTCTACCTGCTGAAATCGGTTTCCTGCAATTCTGCCCCGCTTTCAAGTCCTCTTGGCAGCCTTACTTCAGTATATTTTTGGACGATAGCTGTCATTTATAATTCTGCAGGTTTGTTAATTACAGTGCCCCTGAGCTCCTTTCTTCAACTCGCTTTCTTTTGAGCTGGCCGCAACACCGCAGGATGGCTTCAGGCCCTAATCTGGATCCGGCACGGCATGCTGAGCCTTGGTTAATTCATCTTCCTGGTGGGAAATGAGAGTTAAATTTGCCCGTCCAGACTCCTCCAGCTAGTCTCTCATTGGTTCTCCATATTCCTGTTCATCTTCCGCAGAAATTGCAAACTTGGCCAAACAGGAGGTTAAAGGCACTGACTCTCCAAGTGGGGAGAGTGTTAGTAAAGCGTCTGGAATGTTGCACCCGAGTACCAGGGTACGAAAACTGAGACATATTTGAACACGTCTCCCGTTCACACGGTTGATCATACTCTGGGTTACACATGCATGTTTTAGCTGAAGGAAGAATACCTTAAACCTGGAGAGTTGAGACCCGTGGAATGGGTACCATGCAATATGACTTCAAAGGGTCTTCATTTGCTCACCGAACCTCTCCAATCCTATCACTGCTGCGTTTATGCGCCTGTACACACGCTTGATTCTCTTTTGGAGACATAGCAATCCATAGGTTTTAAGATACTTACTAGTCAGGTACATTCTTAGGCATTTAATATGGGGTGTTGAGTCCATTTCGTTGAGCAAGGAATAGCTCTTGTCTATTCCATATTTGGCTTAAGGAACTTTATCTGTGCTCATTTCAATCTCTGGTTTTATGCAGCACCCCAACTCACCTTTCCCCTTAAGCAAGCATAAGTTGGTTTTCTAAATTTGTGACCCTGTTCTGTTCTGTAATTCAGTTCCTGTGTAGCCAAGTTTACATTCCGTGTATTACTGATATCTTATGATGTTTCTTTTTCTGTGTGACTTATTTCAGTTAGAATCATCATACCTGAATCCACTCATTGTGCTGCTAAGGGCCTGATGACATAGATTTCATTGCTGAGTGATATTGCTTTGTAAGTAAATACCACAACTTCTTTATCCATTTTTCACTTTCTGTGATGTTGAACTTGTACTGTAAACGAGTTTCTTGTAAACAGAGCCGTTCCAAACTTTGGGGTGGCTGTGTCTTTTTGATTTTAATTTCCCGAAGCTATAGGACCATAAGTGGAAGTGCCCTAGGCTCTGTTGCTTTGTTTTTTAGATGTTTCAGGAGACACCATACACTTCTCCCCTTTGTCTGTTGGCAATTTACATCCCGCCCATCAGCATAACAAGGCTCCCAGTTCTCCATGGCCTGTCCTGCCTTTCTGGATTTTACACTTTTTTCAGATGGCCCTTTTGACCGGGGGGAAGTGAGACTTCATTGTAGTGCAGATTTCCTTTGCAAGCTTGCTTGGTTGGCCAAAAAGGGCCTATGCGTTTTTTCCTGAATATATTCAGGAAAAAACGCATACGCGCTTTTTGGCCAAGTGCATCATTGTGGACGTTCTGCCTCTTTTCCTATGCTTTCAATGCAATTCCAGTCTACCTCCTGAAATCGGTTACCTGCAATTCTGCCCCGCTTTCAAGTCCTCTAGGCAGCCTTACTTCAGTATATTTTTGGACGATAGCTGTCATTTATAACTCTGCAGGTTTGTGAATTACAGTGCCCCTGAGCTCCTTTCTTCAACTCGCTTTCTTGTGAGCTGGCCGCAACACCGCAGGATGGCTTCAGGCCCTAATCTGGTTCCGGCACGGCACGCTGAGCCTTTGGTTATTTCCTCTTCCTGGTGGGAAATGAGAGTTAAATTTGCCCGTCCAGACACCTCCAGCTAGTCTCTCATTGGTTCTCGCTATTCCTGTTCATCTTCCGCAGAAATTGCAAACTGGGCCAAACAGGAGGTTAAAGGCGCTGACTCTCCAAGTGGGGAGAGTGTTAGTAAAGCGTCTGGAATGTTGCACCCGAGTACCAGGGGAGGAAAACTGAGACATATTGGAACACGTCTCCCGTTCACATGATTGATCATACTCTGGGTTCCACATGCATGTTTTAGCTGAAGGAAGAATACCTAAAACCTGGAGAGTTGAGACATGTGTAATGGGTACCATGCAATATGACTTCAAAGGGTCTTCATTTGCTCACCGAACCTCTCCAATCCTATCACTGCTGCGTTTATGCCCCTGTACACATGCTTGATTCTCTTTTGGAGACATAGCAATCCATAGGTTTTAAGATACTTACTAGACAGGTACATTCTTAGGCGTTTAATATGCGGTGTTGAGTCCATTTCGTTGAGCAAGGAGTAGCTCTTGTCTATTCCATATTTGGCTTAAGGAACTTTATCTGTGCTCATTTCAATCTCTGGTTTTATGCAGCACCCCAACTCACCTTCCCCCTTAAGCAAGCATAAGATGGTTTTCTAAATTTGAGACCCTGTTCTGTTCTGTAATTCAGTTCCTGTGTAGCCAAGTTTACATTCCGTGTATTACTGATATCTTATGATGTTTCTTTTTCTGTGTGACTTATTTCAGTTAGAATCATCATACCTGAATCCACTCATTGTGCTGCTAAGGGCCTGATGACACAGATTTCATTGCTGAGTGATATTGCTTTGTAAGTAAATACCACAAGTTCTTTATCCATTTTTCACTTTCTGCGATGTTGAACTTGTACTGTAAACGAGGTTCTTGTAAACAGAGCCGTTCCAAACTTTGGGGTGGCTGTGTCTTTTTGATTTTAATTTCCCTAAGATATAGGACCATAAGTGGAAGTGCCCTAGGTTCTGTTGCTTTGTTTTTTAGATGTTTCAGGAAACACCATACACTTCTCCCGAGTGGTTGTTGGCAATTTACATCCCGCCCATCAGCATAACAAGGCTCCCAGTTCTCCATGGCCTGTCCTGCCTTTCTGGATTTTACACTTTTTTCAGATGGCCCTTTTGACCGGGGGGAAGTGAGACTTCATTGTAGTGCAGATTTCCTTTGCAAGCTTGCTTGGTTGGCCAAAAAGGGCGTATGCGTTTTTTCCTGAATATATTCAGGAAAAAACGCATACGCCCTTTTTGGCCAAGTGCATCATTGTGGACGTTCTGCCTCTTTTCCTATGCTTTCAATGCAATTCCAGTCTACCTCCTGAAATCGGTTTCCTGCAATTCTGCCCCGCTTTCAAGTCCTCTTGGCAGCCTTACTTCAGTCTATTTTTGGACGATAGCTGTCATTTATAACTCTGCAGGTTTGTGAATTACAGTGCCCCTGAGCTCCTTTCTTCAACTCGCTTTCTTTTGAGCTGGCCGCAACACCGCAGGATGGCTTCAGGCCCTAATCTGGTTCCGGTACGGCACGCTCAGCCTTTGGTTATTTCCTCTTCCTGGTGGGAAATGAGAGTTAAATTTGCCCGTCCAGACACCTCCAGCTAGCCTCTCACTGGTTCTCGCTATTCCTGTTCATCTTCCGCAGAAATTGCAAACTGGGCCAAACAGGAGGTTAAAGGCGCTGATTCTCCAAGTCGGGAGAGTGTTAGTAAAGCGTCTGGAATGTTGCACCCGAGTACCAGGGTACAAAAACTGAGACATAGTTGAACACGTCTCCCGTTCACACGGATGATCATACTCTTGGTTCCACATGCATGTTTTAGCTGAAGGAAGAATACCTTAAACCTGGAGAGTTGAGACCCGTGTAATGGGTACCATGCAATATGACTTCAAAGGGTCTTCATTTGCTCACGAACCTCTCCAATCCTATCACTGCTGCGTTTATGCCCCTGTACACATGCTTGATTCTCTTTCGGAGACATAGCAATCCATAGGTTTTAAGATACTTACTAGACAGGTACATTCTTAGGCGTTTAATATGCGGTGTTGAGTCCATTTCGTTGAGCAAGGAGTAGCTCTTGTCTATTCCATATTTGGCTTAAGGAACTTTATCTGTGCTCATTTCAATCTCTGGTTTTATGCAGCACCCCAACTCACCTTCCCCCTTAAGCAAGCATAAGTTGGTTTTCTAAATTTGAGACCCTGTTCTGTTCTGTAATTCAGTTCCTGTGTAGCCAAGTTTACATTCCGTGTATTACTGATATCTTATGATGTTTCTTTTTCTGTGTGACTTATTTCAGTTAGAATCATCATACCTGAATCCACTCATTGTGCTGCTAAGGGCCTGATGACACAGATTTCATTGCTGAGTGATATTGCTTTGTAAGTAAATACCACAACTTCTTTATCCATTTTTCACTTTCTGCGATGTTGAACTTGTACTGTAAACGAGGTTCTTGTAAACAGAGCCGTTCCAAACTTTGGGGTGGCTGTGTCTTTTTGATTTTAATTTCCCTAAGATATAGGACCATAAGTGGAAGTGCCCTAGGTTCTGTTGCTTTGTTTTTTAGATGTTTCAGGAAACACCATACACTTCTCCCGAGTGGTTGTTGGCAATTTACATCCCGCCCATCAGCATAACAAGGCTCCCAGTTCTCCATGGCCTGTCCTGCCTTTCTGGATTTTACACTTTTTTCAGATGGCCCTTTTGACCGGGGGGAAGTGAGACTTCATTGTAGTGCAGATTTCCTTTGCAAGCTTGCTTGGTTGGCCAAAAAGGGCGTATGCGTTTTTTCCTGAATATATTCAGGAAAAAACGCATACGCCCTTTTTGGCCAAGTGCATCATTGTGGACGTTCTGCCTCTTTTCCTATGCTTTCAATGCAATTCCAGTCTACCTCCTGAAATCGGTTTCCTGCAATTCTGCCCCGCTTTCAAGTCCTCTTGGCAGCCTTACTTCAGTCTATTTTTGGACGATAGCTGTCATTTATAACTCTGCAGGTTTGTGAATTACAGTGCCCCTGAGCTCCTTTCTTCAACTCGCTTTCTTGTGAGCTGGCCGCAACACCGCAGGATGGCTTCAGGCCCTAATCTGGTTCCGGCACGGCACGCTGAGCCTTTGGTTAATTCCTCTTCCTGGTGGGAAATGAGAGTTAAATTTGCCCGTCCAGACACCTCCAGCTAGTCTCTCATTGGTTCTCGCTATTCCTGTTCATCTTCCGCAGAAATTGCAAACTGGGCCAAACAGGAGGTTAAAGGGACTGACTCTCCAAGTCGGGAGAGTGTTAGTAAAGCATCTGGAATGTTGCACCCGAGTACCAGGGTACGAAAACTGAGACATATTTGAACACGTCTCCCGATCACATGGTTGATCATACTCTAGGTTCCACATGCATGTTTTAGCTGAAGGAAGAATACCTAAAACCTGGGTAGTTGAAACCCGTGGAATGGGTACCATGCAATATGACTTCAAAGGGTCTTCATTTGCTCACCGAACCTCTCCAATCCTATCACTGCTGCGTTTATGCCCCTGTACACATGCTTGATTCTCTTTTGGAGACATAGCAATCCATAGGTTTTACGATACTTACTAGTCAGCTACATTCTTAGACGTTTAATATGCGGTGTTGAGTCCATTTCGTTGAGCAAGGAGTAGCTCTTGTCTATTCCATATTTGGCTTAAGGAACTTTATCTGTGCTCATTTCAATCTCTGGTTTTATGCAGCACCCCAACTCACCTTTCCCCTTAAGCAAGCATAAGTTGGTTTTCTAAATTTGAGACCCTGTTCTGTTCTGTAATTCAGTTCCTGTGTAGCCAAGTTTACATTCCGTGTATTACTGATATCTTATGATGTTTCTTTTTCTGTGTGACTTATTTCAGTTAGAATCATCATACCTGAATCCACTCATTGTGCTGCTAAGGGCCTGATGACACAGATTTCATTGCTGAGTGATATTGCTTTGTATGTAAATACCACAACTTCTTTATCCATTTTTCACTTTCTGCGATGTTGAACTTGTACTGTAAACGAGGTTCTTGTAAACAGAGCCGTTCCAAACTTTGGGGTGGCTGTGTCTTTTTGATTTTAATTTCCCTAAGCTATAGGACCATAAGTGGAAGTGCCCTAGGTTCTGTTGCTTTGTTTTTTAGATGTTTCAGGAAACACCATACACTTCTCCCGAGTGTCTGTTGGCAATTTACATCCCGCCCATCAGCATAACAAGGCTCCCAGTTCTCCATGGCCTGTCCTGCCTTTCTGGATTTTACACTTTTTTCAGATGGCCCTTTTGACCGGAGGGAAGTGAGACTTCATTGTAGTGCAGATTTCCTTTGCAAGCTTGCTTGGTTGGCCAAAAAGGGCGTATGCGTTTTTTCCTGAATATATTCAGGAAAAAACGCATACGCCCTTTTTGGCCAAGTGCATCATTGTGGACGTTCTGCCTCTTTTCCTATGCTTTCAATGCAATTCCAGTCTACCTCCTGAAATCGGTTTCCTGCAATTCTGCCCCGCTTTCAAGTCCTCTTGGCAGCCTTACTTCAGTCTATTTTTGGACGATAGCTGTCATTTATAACTGCAGGTTTGTGAATTACAGTGCCCCTGAGCTCCTTTCTTCAACTCGCTTTCTTTTGAGCTGGCCGCAACACCGCAGGATGGCTTCAGGCCCTAATCTGGTTCCGGCACGGCACGCTGAGCCTTTGGTTATTTCCTCTTCCTGGTGGGAAATGAGAGTTAAATTTGCCCGTCCAGACACCTCCAGCTAGTCTCTCATTGGTTCTCGCTATTCCTGTTCATCTTCCGCAGAAATTGCAAACTGGGCCAAACAGGAGGTTAAAGGCGCTGACTCTCCAAGTGGGGAGAGTGTTAGTAAAGCGTCTGGAATGTTGCACCCGAGTACCAGGGGAGGAAAACTGAGACATATTTGAACACGTCTCCCATTCACATGGTTGATCATACTTGGGTTCCACATGCATGTTTTAGCTGAAGGAAGAATACCTTAAACCTGGAGAGTTAAGACCCGTGTAATGGGTACCATGCAATATGACTTCAAAGGGTCTTCATTTGCTCACCGAACCTCTCCAATCCTATCACTGCTGCGTTTATGCCCCTGTACACATGCTTGATTCTCTTTTGGAGACATAGCAATCCATAGGTTTTCCGATACTTACTAGTCAGGTACATTCTTAGGCGTTTAATATGCGGTGTTGAGTCCATTTCGTTGAGCAAGGAGTAGCTCTTGTCTATTCCATATTTGACTTAAGGAACTTTATCTGTGCTCATTTCAATCTCTGGTTTTATGCAGCACCCCAACTCACTTTTACCCTTAAGCAAGCATAAGTTGGTTTTCTAAATTTGAGACCCTCTTCTGTTCTGTAATTCAGTTCCTGTGTAGCCAAGTTTACATTCCGTGTATTACTGATATCTTATGATGTTTCTTTTTCTGTGTGACTTACTTCAGTTAGAATCATCATACCTGAATCCACTCATTGTGCTGCTACGGGCCTGATGACATAGATTTCATTGCTGAGTGATATTGCTTTGTAAGTAAATACCACAACTTCTTTATCCATTTTTCACTTTCTGCGATGTTGAACTTGTACTGTAAACGAGGTTCTTGTAAACAGAGCCGTTCCAAACTTTGGGGTGGCTGTGTCTTTTTGATTTTAATTTCCCTAAGCTATAGGACCATAAGTGGCAGTGCCCTAGGCTCTGTTGCTTTGTTTTTTAGATGTTTCAGGAAACACCATACACTTCTCCCGAGTGGTTCTTGGCAATTTACATCCCGCCCATCAGCATAACAAGGCTCCCAGTTCTCCATGGCCTGTCCTGCCTTTCTGGATTTTACACTTTTTTCAGATGGCCCTTTTGACCGGGGGGAAGTGAGACTTCATTGTAGTGCAGATTTCCTTTGCAAGCTTGCTTGGTTGGCCAAAAAGGGCGTATGCCTTTTTTCCTGAATATATTCAGGTAAAAACGCATACGCCCTTTTTGGCCAAGTGCATCATTGTGGACGTTCTGCCTCTTTTCCTATGCTTTCAATGCAATTCCAGTCTACCTCTTGAAATCGGTTTCCTGCAATTCTGCCCCGCTTTCAAGTCCTCTTGGCAGCCTTACTTCAGTCTATTTTTGGATGATAGCTGTCATTTATAACTCTGCAGGTTTGTGAATTACAGTGCCCCTGAGCTCCTTTCTTCAACTCGCTTTCTTGTGACCTGGCCGCAATACCGAAGGATGGCTTCAGGACCTAATCTGCTTCCGGCACGACACGCTGAGCCTTTGGTTATTTCCTCTTCCTGGTGGGAAATGAGAGTTAAATTTGCCCGTCCAGACACCTCCAGCTAGTCTCTCATTGGTTCTTGCTATTCCTGTTCATCTTCCGCAGAAATTGCAAACTGGGCCAAACAGGAGGTTAAAGGCGCTGACTCTCCAAGTGGGGAGAGTGTTAGTAAAGCGTCTGGAATGTTGCACCCGAGTACCAGGGGAGGAAAACTGAGACATATTTGAACACGTCTCCCGTTCACATGGTTGATCATACTTGGGTTCCACATGCATGTTTTAGCTAAAGGAAGAATACCTTAAACCTGGAGAGTTAAGACCCGTGTAATGGGTACCATGCAATATGACTTCAAAGGGTCTTCATTTGCTCACCGAACCTCTCCAATCCTATCACTGCTGCGTTTATGCCCCTGTACACATGCTTGATTCTCTTTTGGAGACATAGCAATCCATAGGTTTTCCGATACTTACTAGTCAGGTACATTCTTAGGCGTTTAATATGCGGTGTTGAGTCCATTTCGTTGAGGAAGGAGTAGCTCTTGTCTATTCCATATTTGACTTAAGGAACTTTATCTGTACTCATTTCAATCTCTGGTTTTATGCAGCACCCCAACTCACCTTTACCCTTAAGCAAGCATAAGTTGGTTTTCTAAATTTGAGACCCTGTTCTGTTCTGTAATTCAGTTCCTGTGTAGCCAAGATTCCATTCCGTGTATTACTGATATCTTATGATATTTCTTTTTCTGTGTGACTTATTTCAGTTAGAATCATCATACCTGAATCCACTCATTGTGATGCTAAGGGCCTGATGACATAGATTTCATTGCTGAGTGATATTGCTTTGTAAGTAAATACCACAACTTCTTTATCCATTTTTGACTTTCTGCGATGTTGAACTTGTACTGTAAACGAGGTTCTTGTAAACAGAGCCGTTCCAAACTTTGGGGTGGCTGTGTCTTTTTGATTTTAATTTCCCTAATCTATAGGACCATAAGTGGCAGTGCCCTAGGCTCTGTTGCTTTGTTTTTTAGATGTTTCAGGAAACACCATACACTTCTCCCAAGTGTCTGTTGGCAATTTACATCCCGCCCATCAGCATAACAAGGCTCCCAGTTCTCCATGGCCTGTCCTGCCTTTCTGGATTTTACACTTTTTTCAGATGGCCCTTTTGACCGGGGGGAAGTGAGACTTCATTGTAGTGCAGATTTCCTTTGCAAGCTTGCTTGGTTGGCCAAAAAGGGCGTATGCGTTTTTTCCTGAATATATTCAGGAAAAAACGCATACGCCCTTTTTGGCCAAGTGCATCATTGTGGACGTTCTGCCTCTTTTCCTATGCTTTCAATGCAATTCCAGTCTACCTCCTGAAATCGGTTTCCTGCAATTCTGCCCCGCTTTCAAGTCCTCTTGGCAGCCTTACTTCAGTCTATTTTTGGACGATAGCTGTCATTTATAACTCTGCAGGTTTGTGAATTACAGTGCCCCTGAGCTCCTTTCTTCAACTCGCTTTATTTTGACCTGGCCGCAACACCGCAGGATGGCTTCAGGCCCTAATCTGGTTCCGGCCCGGCACGCTGAGCCTTTGGTTATTTCCTCTTCCTGGTGGGAAATGAGAGTTAAATTTGCCCGTCCAGACACCTCCAGCTAGCCTCTCATTGGTTCTCGCTATTCCTGTTCATCTTCCGCAGAAATTGCAAACTGGGCCAAACAGGAGGTTAAAGGGACTGACTCTCCAAGTCGGGAGAGTGTTAGTAAAGCGTCTGGAATGTTGCACCCGAGTACCAGGGTACGAAAACTGAGACATATTTGAACACGTTTCCCGATCACATGGTTGATCATACTCTAGGTTCCACATGCATGTTTTAGCTGAAGGAAGAATACCTTAAACCTGGAGAGTTGAGACCCGTGTAATGGGTACCATGCAATATGACTTCAAAGGGTCTTCATTTGCTCACCGAACCTCTCCAATCCTATCACTGCTGCATTTATGCCCCTGTACACACGCTTGATTCTCTTTCGGAGACATAGCAATCCATAGGTTTTAAGATACTTACTAGTCAGGTACATTCTTAGGCGTTTAATATGCGGTGTTGAGTCCATTTCGTTGAGAAAGGAGTAGCTCTTGTCTATTCCATATTTGGCTTACGGAACTTTATCTGTGCTCATTTCAATCTCTGGTTTTATGCAGCACCCCAACTCACCTTTACCCTTAAGCAAGCATAAGTTGGTTTTCTAAATTTGAGTCCCTGTTCTGTTCTGTAATTCAGTTCCTGTGTAGCCAAGTTTACATTCCGTGTATTACTGATATCTTATGATGTTTCTTTTTCTGTGTGACTTACTTCAGTTAGAATCATCATACCTGAATCCACTCATTGTGCTGCTAAGGGCCTGATGACACAGATTTCATTGCTGAGTGATATTGCTTTGTAAGTAAATACCACAACTTCTTTATCCATTTTTCACTTTCTGCGATGTTGAACTTGTACTGTAAACGAGGTTCTTGTAAACAGAGCCGTTCCAAACTTTGGGGTGGCTGTGTCTTTTTCATTTTAATTTCCCTAAGCTATAGGACCATAAGTGGAAGTGCCCTAGGTTCTGTTGCTTTGTTTTTTAGTTGTTTCAGGAAACACCATACACTTCTCCCAAGTGGTTCTTGGCAATTTACATCCCGCCCATCAGCATAACAAGGCTCCCAGTTCTCCATGGTCTGTCCTGCCTTTCTGGATTTTACCCTTTTTTCAGATGGCCCTTTTGACCGGGGGGAAGTGAGACTTCATTGTAGTGCAGATTTCCTTTGCAAGCTTGCTTGGTTGGCCAAAAAGTGCGTATGCGTTTTTTCCTGAATATATTCAGGAAAAAACGCATACGCCCTTTTTGGCCAAGTGCATCATTGTGGACGTTCTGCCTCTTTTCCTATGCTTTCAATGCAATTCCAGTCTACCTCCTGAAATCGGTTTCCTGCAATTCTGCCCCGCTTTCAAGTCCTCTTGGCAGCCTTACTTCAGTCTATTTTTGGACGATAGCTGTCATTTATAACTCTGCAGGTTTGTGAATTACAGTGCCCCTGAGCTCCTTTCTTCAACTCGCTTTCTTGTGACCTGGCCGCAACACCGCAGGATGGCTTCAGGCCCTAATCTGTTTCCGGCCCGGCATGCTGAGCCTTTGGTTAATTCCTCTTCCTGCTGGGAAATGAGAGTTGAATTTGCCCGTCCAGACACCTCCAGCTAGCCTCTCATTGGTTCTCGCTATTCCTGTTCATCTTCCGCAGAAATTGCAAACTGGGCCAAACAGGAGGTTAAAGGGACTGACTCTCCAAGTCGGGAGAGTGTTAGTAAAGCGTCTGGAATGTTGCACCCGAGTACCAGGGGAGGAAAACTGAGACATATTTGAACACGTCTCCCGTTCACATGGTTGATCATATTCTGGGTTCCACATGCATGTTTTAGCTGAAGGAAGAATACCTTAAACCTGGAGAGTTGAGACCCGTGGAATGGGTACCATGCAATATGACTTCAAAGGGTCTTCATTTGCTCACCGAACCTCTCCAATCCTATCACTGCTGCGTTTATGCCCCTGTACACACGCTTGATTCTGTTTCGGAGACATAGCAATCCCTAGGTTTTAAGATACTTACTAGTCAGGTACATTCTTAGGCGTTTAATATGGGGTTTTGAGTCCATTTCGTTGAGCAAGGAGTAGCTCTTGTCTATTCCATATTTGGCTTAAGGAACTTTATCTGTGCTCATTTCAATCTCTGGTTTTATGCAGCACCCCACCTCACCTTTCCCCTTAAGCAAGCATAAGTTGGTTTTCTAAATTTGAGACCCTGTTCTGTTTTGGAATGCAGTTCCTGTGTAGCCAAGTTTACATTCCGTGTATTAGTGATATCTTATGATGTTTCTTTTTCTGTGTGACTTATTTCAGTTAGAATCATCATACCTGAATCCACTCATTGTGCTGCTAAGGGCCTGATGACACAGATTTCATTGCTGAGTGATATTGCTTTGTAAGTAAATACCACAACTTCTTTATCCATTTTTCACTTTCTGCGATGTTGAACTTGTACTGTAAACGAGGTTCTTGTAAACAGAGCCGTTCCAAACTTTGGGGTGGCTGTGTCTTTTTCATTTTAATTTCCCTAAGCTATAGGACCATAAGTGGAAGTGCCCTAGGTTCTGTTGCTTTGTTTTTTAGTTGTTTCAGGAAACACCATACACTTCTCCCAAGTGGTTCTTGGCAATTTACATCCCGCCCATCAGCATAACAAGGCTCCCAGTTCTCCATGGCCTGTCCTGCCTTTCTGGATTTTACCCTTTTTTCAGATGGCCCTTTTGACCGGGGGGAAGTGAGACTTCATTGTAGTGCAGATTTCCTTTGCAAGCTTGCTTGGTTGGCCAAAAAGGGCGTATGCGTTTTTTCCTGAATATATTCAGGAAAAAACGCATACGCCCTTTTTGGCCAAGTGCATCATTGTGGACGTTCTGCCTCTTTTCCTATGCTTTCAATGCAATTCCAGTCTACCTCCTGAAATCGGTTTCCTGCAATTCTGCCCCGCTTTCAAGTCCTCTTGGCAGCCTTACTTCAGTCTATTTTTGGACGATAGCTGTCATTTATAACTCTGCAGGTTTGTGAATTACAGTGCCCCTGAGCTCCTTTCTTCAACTCGCTTTCTTGTGACCTGGCCGCAACACCGCAGGATGGCTTCAGGCCCTAATCTGGTTCCGGCCCGGCATGCCAAGCCTTTGGTTAATTCCTCTTCCTGGTGGGAAATGAGAGTTAAATTTGCCCGTCCAGACACCTCCAGCTAGCCTCTCATTGCTTCTCGCTATTCCTGTTCATCTTCCGCAGAAATTGCAAACTGGGCCAAACAGGAGGTTAAAGGGACTGACTCTCCAAGTGGGGAGAGTGTTAGTAAAGCGTCTGGAATGTTGCACCCGAGTACCAGGGGAGGAAAACTGAGACATATTTGAACACGTCGCCCGATCACTTGGTTGATCATACTCTAGGTTCCACATGCATGTTTTAGCTGAAGGAAGAATACCTTAAACCTGGGTAGTTGAAACCCGTGGAATGGGTACCATGCAATATGACTTCAAAGGGTCTTCATTTGCTCACCGAACCTCTCCAATCCTATCACTGCTGCGTTTATGCCCCTGTACACACGCTTGATTCTCTTTCGGAGACATAGCAATCCATATGTTTTAAGATACTTACTAGTCAGGTACATTCTTAGGCGTTTAATATGCGTTGTTGAGTCCATTTCATTGAGCAAGGAGTAGCTCTTGTCTATTCCATATTTGACTTAAGGAACTTTATCTGTGCTCATTTCAATCTCTGGTTTTATGCAGCACCCCAACTCACCTTTACCCTTAAGCAAGGATAAGTTGGTTTTCTAAATTTGAGACCCTGTTCTGTTCTGTAATTCAGTTCCTGTGTAGCCAAGTTTACATTCCATGTATTACTGATATCTTATGATGTTTCTTTTTCTGTGTGACTTATTTCAGTTAGAATCATCATACCTGAATCCACTCATTGTGCTGCTAAGGGCCTGATGACACAGATTTCATTGCTGAGTGATATTGCTTTGTAAGTAAATACCACAACTTCTTTATCCATTTTTCACTTTCTGCGATGTTGAACTTGTACTGTAAACGAGGTTCTTGTAAACAGAGCCGTTCCAAACTTTGGGGTGGCTGTGTCTTTTTGATTTTAATTTCCCTAAGCTATAGGTCCATAAGTGGAAGTGCCCTAGGTTCTGTTGCTTTGTTTTTTAGATGTTTCAGGAAACACCATACACTTCTCCCGAGTGTCTGTTGGCAATTTACATCCCGCCCATCAGCATAACAAGGCTCCCAGTTCTCCATGGCCTGTCCTGCCTTTCTGGACTTTACACTTTTTTCAGATGGCCCTTTTGACCGGGGGGAAGTGAGACTTCATTGTAGTGCAGATTTCCTCTGCAAGCTTGCTTGGTTGGCCAAAAAGGGCGTATGCGTTTTTTCCTGAATATATTCAGGAAAAAACGCATACGCCCTTTTTGGCCAAGTGCATCATTGTGGACGTTCTGCCTCTTTTCCTATGCTTTCAATGCAATTCCAGTCTACCTCCTGAAATCGGTTTCCTGCAATTCTGCCCCGCTTTCAAGTCCTCTTGGCAGCCTTACTTCAGTCTATTTTTGGACGATAGCTGTCATTTATAACTCTGCAGGTTTGTGAATTACAGTGCCCCTGAGCTCCTTTCTTCAACTCGCTTTCTTGTGACCTGGCCGCAACACCGCAGGATGGCTTCAGGCCCTAATCTGGTTCCGGTACGGCACGTTGAGCCTTTGGTTATTTCCTCTTCCTGGTGGGAAATGAGAGTTAAATTTGCCCGTCCAGACACCTCCAGCTAGTCTCTCATTGGTTCTCGCTATTCCTGTTCATCTTCCGCAGAAATTGCAACCTGGGCCAAACAGGAGGTTAAAGGGACTGACTCTCCAAGTGGGGGGAGTGTTAGTAAAGCGTCTGGAATGTGGCACGCGAGTACCAGGGGAGGAAAACTGAGACATATTTGAACACGTCTCCCGTTCACATGGTTGATCATACTTGGGTTCCACATGCATGTTTTAGCAGAAGGAAGAATACCTTAAACCTGGAGGGTTAAGACCCGTGGAATGGGTACCATGCAATATGACTTCAAAGGGTCTTCATTTGCTCACCGAACCTCTACAATCCTATCACTGCTGCGTTTATGCCCCTGTACACACGCTTGATTCTCTTTCGGAGACATAGCAATCCATAGGTTTTACGATACTTACTAGTCAGGTACATTCTTAGGCGTTTAATATGCGTTGTTGAGTCCATTTCGTTGACCAAGGAGTAGCTCTTGTCTATTCCATATTTGACTTAAGGAACTTTATCTGTGCTCATTTCAATCTCTGGTTTTATGCAGCACCCCAACTCACCTTTACCCTTAAGCAAGGATAAGTTGGTTTTCTAAATTTGAGACCCTGTTCTGTTCTGTAATTCAGTTCCTGTGTAGCCAAGTTTACATTCCATGTATTACTGATATCTTATGATGTTTCTTTTTCTGTGTGACTTATTTCAGTTAGAATCATCATACCTGAATCCACTCATTGTGCTGCTAAGGGCCTGATGACACAGATTTCATTGCTGAGTGATATTGCTTTGTAAGTAAATACCACAACTTCTTTATCCATTTTTCAATTTCTGCGATGTTGAACTTGTACTGTAAACGAGGTTCTTGTAAACAGAGCCGTTCCAAACTTTGGGGTGGCTGTGTCTTTTTGATTTTAATTTCCCTAAGCTATAGGACCATAAGTGGAAGTGCCCTAGGTTCTGTTGCTTTGTTTTTTAGATGTTTCAGGAAACACCATACACTTCTCCCGAGTGTCTGTTGGCAATTTACATCCCGCCCATCAGCATAACAAGGCTCCCAGTTCTCCATGGCCTGTCCTGCCTTTCTGGATTTTACACTTTTTTCAGATGGCCCTTTTGACCGGGGAGAAGTGAGACTTCATTGTAGTGCAGATTTCCTTTGCAAGCTTGCTTGGTTGGCCAAAAAGGGCGTATGCGTTTTTTCCTGAATATATTCAGGAAAAAACGCATACGCCCTTTTTGGCCAAGTGCATCATTGTGGACGTTCTGCCTCTTTTCCTATGCTTTCAATGCAATTCCAGTCTACCTCCTGAAATCGGTTTCCTGCAATTCTGCCCCGCTTTCAAGTCCTCTTGGCAGCCTTACTTCAGTCTGTTTTTGGACGATAGCTGTCATTTATAACTCTGCAGGTTTGTGAATTACAGTGCCCCTGAGCTCCTTTCTTCAACTCGCTTTCTTGTGACCTGGCCGCAACACCGCAGGATGGCTTCAGGCCCTAATCTGGTTCTGGCCCGGCACTCTGAGCCTTTGGTTAATTCCTCTTCCTGGTGGGAAATGAGAGTTAAATTTGCCCGTCCAGACACCTCCAGCTAGCCTCTCATTGGTTCTCGCTATTCCTGTTCATCTTCCGCAGAAATTGCAAACTGGGCCAAACAGGAGGTTAAAGGCGCTGACTCTCCAAGTGGGGAGAGTGTTAGTAAAGCGTCTGGAATGTTGCACCCGAGTACCAGGGGAGGAAAACTGAGACATATTTGAACACGTCTCCCATTCACATGGTTGATCATACTTGGGTTCCACATGCATGTTTTAGCTGAAGGAAGAATACCTTAAACCTGGAGAGTTAAGACCCGTGTAATGGGTACCATGCAATATGACTTCAAAGGGTCTTCATTTGCTCACCGAACCTCTCCAATCCTATCACTGCTGCGTTTATGCCCCTGTACACATGCTTGATTCTCTTTTGGAGACATAGCAATCCATAGGTTTTCCGATACTTACTAGTCAGGTACATTCTTAGGCGTTTAATATGCGGTGTTGAGTCCATTTCGTTGAGCAAGGAGTAGCTCTTGTCTATTCCATATTTGACTTAAGGAACTTTATCTGTGCTCATTTCAATCTCTGGTTTTATGCAGCACCCCAACTCACTTTTACCCTTAAGCAAGCATAAGTTGGTTTTCTAAATTTGAGACCCTCTTCTGTTCTGTAATTCAGTTCCTGTGTAGCCAAGTTTACATTCCGTGTATTACTGATATCTTATGATGTTTCTTTTTCTGTGTGACTTACTTCAGTTAGAATCATCATACCTGAATCCACTCATTGTGCTGCTACGGGCCTGATGACATAGATTTCATTGCTGAGTGATATTGCTTTGTAAGTAAATACCACAACTTCTTTATCCATTTTTCACTTTCTGCGATGTTGAACTTGTACTGTAAACGAGGTTCTTGTAAACAGAGCCGTTCCAAACTTTGGGGTGGCTGTGTCTTTTTGATTTTAATTTCCCTAAGCTATAGGACCATAAGTGGCAGTGCCCTAGGCTCTGTTGCTTTGTTTTTTAGATGTTTCAGGAAACACCATACACTTCTCCCGAGTGGTTCTTGGCAATTTACATCCCGCCCATCAGCATAACAAGGCTCCCAGTTCTCCATGGCCTGTCCTGCCTTTCTGGATTTTACACTTTTTTCAGATGGCCCTTTTGACCGGGGGGAAGTGAGACTTCATTGTAGTGCAGATTTCCTTTGCAAGCTTGCTTGGTTGGCCAAAAAGGGCGTATGCGTTTTTTCCTGAATATATTCAGGAAAAAACGCATACGCCCTTTTTGGCCAAGTGCATCATTGTGGACGTTCTGCCTCTTTTCCTATGCTTTCAATGCAATTCCAGTCTACCTCCTGAAATCGGTTTCCTGCAATTCTGCCCCGCTTTCAAGTCCTCTTGGCAGCCTTACTTCAGTCTATTTTTGGACGATAGCTGTCATTTATAACTCTGCAGGTTTGTGAATTACAGTGCCCCTGAGCTCCTTTCTTCAACTCACTTTCTTGTGACCTGGCCGCAACACCGCAGGATGGCTTCAGGCCCTAATCTGGTTCCGGCCCGGCATGCTGAGCCTTTGGTTAATTCCTCTTCCTGGTGGGAAATGAGAGTTGAATTTGCCCGTCCAGACACCTCCAGCTAGCCTCTCATTGGTTCTCGCTATTCCTGTTCATCTTCCGCAGAAATTGCAAACTGGGCCAAACAGGAGGTTAAAGGGACTGACTCTCCAAGTCGGGAGAGTGTTAGTAAAGCGTCTGGAATGTTGCACCCGAGTACCAGGGGAGGAAAACTGAGACATATTTGAACACGTCTCCCGTTCACATGGTTGATCATACTCTGGGTTCCACATGCATGTTTTAGCTGAAGGAAGAATACCTTAAACCTGGAGAGTTGAGACCCGTGTAATGGGTACCATGCAATATGACTTCAAAGGGTCTTCATTTGCTCACCGAACCTCTCCAATCCTATCACTGCTGCGTTTATGCCCCTGTACACACGCTTGATTCTCTTTTGGAGACATAGCAATCCATAGGTTTTAAGATACTTACTAGTCAGGTACATTCTTAGGCGTTTAATATGGGGTTTTGAGTCCATTTCGTTGAGCAAGGAGTAGCTCTTGTCTATTCCATATTTGGCTTAAGGAACTTTATCTGTGCTCATTTCAATCTCTGGTTTTATGCAGCACCCCAACTCACCTTTCCCCTTAAGCAAGCATAAGTTGGTTTTCTAAATTTGAGACCCTGTTCTGTTTTGGAATGCAGTTCCTGTGTAGCCAAGTTTACATTCCGTGTATTAGTGATATCTTATGATGTTTCTTTTTCTGTGTGACTTATTTCAGTTAGAATCATCATACCTGAATCCACTCATTGTGCTGCTAAGGGCCTGATGACACAGATTTCATTGCTGAGTGATATTGCTTTGTAAGTAAATACCACAACTTCTTTATCCATTTTTCACTTTCTGCGATGTTGAACTTGTACTGTAAACGAGGTTCTTGTAAACAGAGCCGTTCCAAACTTTGGGGTGGCTGTGTCTTTTTCATTTTAATTTCCCTAAGCTATAGGACCATAAGTGGAAGTGCCCTAGGTTCTGTTGCTTTGTTTTTTAGTTGTTTCAGGAAACACCATACACTTCTCCCAAGTGGTTCTTGGCAATTTACATCCCGCCCATCAGCATAACAAGGCTCCCAGTTCTCCATGGCCTGTCCTGCCTTTCTGGATTTTACCCTTTTTTCAGATGGCCCTTTTGACCGGGGGGAAGTGAGACTTCATTGTAGTGCAGATTTCCTTTGCAAGCTTGCTTGGTTGGCCAAAAAGGGCGTATGCGTTTTTTCCTGAATATATTCAGGAAAAAACGCATACGCCCTTTTTGGCCAAGTGCATCATTGTGGACGTTCTGCCTCTTTTCCTATGCTTTCAATGCAATTCCAGTCTACCTCCTGAAATCGGTTTCCTGCAATTCTGCCCCGCTTTCAAGTCCTCTTGGCAGCCTTACTTCAGTCTATTTTTGGACGATAGCTGTCATTTATAACTCTGCAGGTTTGTGAATTACAGTGCCCCTGAGCTCCTTTCTTCAACTCGCTTTCTTGTGACCTGGCCGCAACACCGCAGGATGGCTTCAGGCCCTAATCTGGTTCCGGCCCGGCATGCCAAGCCTTTGGTTAATTCCTCTTCCTGGTGGGAAATGAGAGTTAAATTTGCCCGTCCAGACACCTCCAGCTAGCCTCTCATTGCTTTTCGCTATTCCTGTTCATCTTCCGCAGAAATTGCAAACTGGGCCAAACAGGAGGTTAAAGGGACTGACTCTCCAAGTGGGGAGAGTGTTAGTAAAGCGTCTGGAATGTTGCACCCGAGTACCAGGGGAGGAAAACTGAGACATATTTGAACACGTCGCCCGATCACTTTGTTGATCATACTCTAGGTTCCACATGCATGTTTTAGCTGAAGGAAGAATACCTTAAACCTGGGTAGTTGAAACCCGTGGAATGGGTACCATGCAATATGACTTCAAAGGGTCTTCATTTGCTCACCGAACCTCTCCAATCCTATCACTGCTGCGTTTATGCCCCTGTACACATGCTTGATTCTCTTTCGGAGACATAGCAATCCATATGTTTTAAGATACTTACTAGTCAGGTACATTCTTAGGCGTTTAATATGCGTTGTTGAGTCCATTTCATTGAGCAAGGAGTAGCTCTTGTCTATTCCATATTTGACTTAAGGAACTTTATCTGTGCTCATTTCAATCTCTGGTTTTATGCAGCACCCCAACTCACCTTTACCCTTAAGCAAGGATAAGTTGGTTTTCTAAATTTGAGACCCTGTTCTGTTCTGTAATTCAGTTCCTGTGTAGCCAAGTTTACATTCCATGTATTACTGATATCTTATGATGTTTCTTTTTCTGTGTGACTTATTTCAGTTAGAATCATCATACCTGAATCCACTCATTGTGCTGCTAAGGGCCTGATGACACAGATTTCATTGCTGAGTGATATTGCTTTGTAAGTAAATACCACAACTTCTTTATCCATTTTTCACTTTCTGCGATGTTGAACTTGTACTGTAAACGAGGTTCTTGTAAACAGAGCCGTTCCAAACTTTGGGGTGGCTGTGTCTTTTTGATTTTAATTTCCCTAAGCTATAGGACCATAAGTGGAAGTGCCCTAGGTTCTGTTGCTTTGTTTTTTAGATGTTTCAGGAAACACCATACACTTCTCCCGAGTGTCTGTTGGCAATTTACATCCCGCCCATCAGCATAACAAGGCTCCCAGTTCTCCATGGCCTGTCCTGCCTTTCTGGACTTTACACTTTTTTCAGATGGCCCTTTTGACCGGGGGGAAGTGAGACTTCATTGTAGTGCAGATTTCCTCTGCAAGCTTGCTTGGTTGGCCAAAAAGGGCGTATGCGTTTTTTCCTGAATATATTCAGGAAAAAACGCATACGCCCTTTTTGGCCAAGTGCATCATTGTGGACGTTCTGCCTCTTTTCCTATGCTTTCAATGCAATTCCAGTCTACCTCCTGAAATCGGTTTCCTGCAATTCTGCCCCGCTTTCAAGTCCTCTTGGCAGCCTTACTTCAGTCTATTTTTGGACGATAGCTGTCATTTATAACTCTGCAGGTTTGTGAATTACAGTGCCCCTGAGCTCCTTTCTTCAACTCGCTTTCTTGTGACCTGGCCGCAACACCGCAGGATGGCTTCAGGCCCTAATCTGGTTCCGGTACGGCACGTTGAGCCTTTGGTTATTTCCTCTTCCTGGTGGGAAATGAGAGTTAAATTTGCCCGTCCAGACACCTCCAGCTAGTCTCTCATTGGTTCTCGCTATTCCTGTTCATCTTCCGCAGAAATTGCAACCTGGGCCAAACAGGAGGTTAAAGGGACTGACTCTCCAAGTGGGGGGAGTGTTAGTAAAGCGTCTGGAATGTGGCACGCGAGTACCAGGGGAGGAAAACTGAGACATATTTGAACACGTCTCCCGTTCACATGGTTGATCATACTTGGGTTCCACATGCATGTTTTAGCAGAAGGAAGAATACCTTAAACCTGGAGGGTTAAGACCCGTGGAATGGGTACCATGCAATATGACTTCAAAGGGTCTTCATTTGCTCACCGAACCTCTACAATCCTATCACTGCTGCGTTTATGCCCCTGTACACATGCTTGATTCTCTTTCGGAGACATAGCAATCCATAGGTTTTACGATACTTACTAGTCAGGTACATTCTTAGGCGTTTAATATGCGTTGTTGAGTCCATTTCGTTGACCAAGGAGTAGCTCTTGTCTATTCCATATTTGACTTAAGGAACTTTATCTGTGCTCATTTCAATCTCTGGTTTTATGCAGCACCCCAACTCACCTTTACCCTTAAGCAAGGATAAGTTGGTTTTCTAAATTTGAGACCCTGTTCTGTTCTGTAATTCAGTTCCTGTGTAGCCAAGTTTACATTCCATGTATTACTGATATCTTATGATGTTTCTTTTTCTGTGTGACTTATTTCAGTTAGAATCATCATACCTGAATCCACTCATTGTGCTGCTAAGGGCCTGATGACACAGATTTCATTGCTGAGTGATATTGCTTTGTAAGTAAATACCACAACTTCTTTATCCATTTTTCAATTTCTGCGATGTTGAACTTGTACTGTAAACGAGGTTCTTGTAAACAGAGCCGTTCCAAACTTTGGGGTGGCTGTGTCTTTTTGATTTTAATTTCCCTAAGCTATAGGACCATAAGTGGAAGTGCCCTAGGTTCTGTTGCTTTGTTTTTTAGATGTTTCAGGAAACACCATACACTTCTCCCGAGTGTCTGTTGGCAATTTACATCCCGCCCATCAGCATAACAAGGCTCCCAGTTCTCCATGGCCTGTCCTGCCTTTCTGGATTTTACACTTTTTTCAGATGGCCCTTTTGACCGGGGAGAAGTGAGACTTCATTGTAGTGCAGATTTCCTTTGCAAGCTTGCTTGGTTGGCCAAAAAGGGCGTATGCGTTTTTTCCTGAATATATTCAGGAAAAAACGCATACGCCCTTTTTGGCCAAGTGCATCATTGTGGACGTTCTGCCTCTTTTCCTATGCTTTCAATGCAATTCCAGTCTACCTCCTGAAATCGGTTTCCTGCAATTCTGCCCCGCTTTCAAGTCCTCTTGGCAGCCTTACTTCAGTCTGTTTTTGGACGATAGCTGTCATTTATAACTCTGCAGGTTTGTGAATTACAGTGCCCCTGAGCTCCTTTCTTCAACTCGCTTTCTTGTGACCTGGCCGCAACACCGCAGGATGGCTTCAGGCCCTAATCTGGTTCTGGCCCGGCATTCTGAGCCTTTGGTTAATTCCTCTTCCTGGTGGGAAATGAGAGTTAAATTTGCCCGTCCAGACACCTCCAGCTAGCCTCTCATTGGTTCTCGCTATTCCTGTTCATCTTCCGCAGAAATTGCAAACTGGGCCAAACAGGAGGTTAAAGGCGCTGACTCTCCAAGTGGGGAGAGTGTTAGTAAAGCGTCTGGAATGTTGCACCCGAGTACCAGGGGAGGAAAACTGAGACATATTTGAACACGTCTCCCATTCACATGGTTGATCATACTTGGGTTCCACATGCATGTTTTAGCTGAAGGAAGAATACCTTAAACCTGGAGAGTTAAGACCCGTGTAATGGGTACCATGCAATATGACTTCAAAGGGTCTTCATTTGCTCACCGAACCTCTCCAATCCTATCACTGCTGCGTTTATGCCCCTGTACACATGCTTGATTCTCTTTTGGAGACATAGCAATCCATAGGTTTTCCGATACTTACTAGTCAGGTACATTCTTAGGCGTTTAATATGCGGTGTTGAGTCCATTTCGTTGAGCAAGGAGTAGCTCTTGTCTATTCCATATTTGACTTAAGGAACTTTATCTGTGCTCATTTCAATCTCTGGTTTTATGCAGCACCCCAACTCACTTTTACCCTTAAGCAAGCATAAGTTGGTTTTCTAAATTTGAGACCCTCTTCTGTTCTGTAATTCAGTTCCTGTGTAGCCAAGTTTACATTCCGTGTATTACTGATATCTTATGATGTTTCTTTTTCTGTGTGACTTACTTCAGTTAGAATCATCATACCTGAATCCACTCATTGTGCTGCTACGGGCCTGATGACATAGATTTCATTGCTGAGTGATATTGCTTTGTAAGTAAATACCACAACTTCTTTATCCATTTTTCACTTTCTGCGATGTTGAACTTGTACTGTAAACGAGGTTCTTGTAAACAGAGCCGTTCCAAACTTTGGGGTGGCTGTGTCTTTTTGATTTTAATTTCCCTAAGCTATAGGACCATAAGTGGCAGTGCCCTAGGCTCTGTTGCTTTGTTTTTTAGATGTTTCAGGAAACACCATACACTTCTCCCGAGTGGTTCTTGGCAATTTACATCCCGCCCATCAGCATAACAAGGCTCCCAGTTCTCCATGGCCTGTCCTGCCTTTCTGGATTTTACACTTTTTTCAGATGGCCCTTTTGACCGGGGGGAAGTGAGACTTCATTGTAGTGCAGATTTCCTTTGCAAGCTTGCTTGGTTGGCCAAAAAGGGCGTATGCGTTTTTTCCTGAATATATTCAGGAAAAAACGCATACGCCCTTTTTGGCCAAGTGCATCATTGTGGACGTTCTGCCTCTTTTCCTATGCTTTCAATGCAATTCCAGTCTACCTCCTGAAATCGGTTTCCTGCAATTCTGCCCCGCTTTCAAGTCCTCTTGGCAGCCTTACTTCAGTCTATTTTTGGACGATAGCTGTCATTTATAACTCTGCAGGTTTGTGAATTACAGTGCCCCTGAGCTCCTTTCTTCAACTCACTTTCTTGTGACCTGGCCGCAACACCGCAGGATGGCTTCAGGCCCTAATCTGGTTCCGGCCCGGCATGCTGAGCCTTTGGTTAATTCCTCTTCCTGGTGGGAAATGAGAGTTGAATTTGCCCGTCCAGACACCTCCAGCTAGCCTCTCATTGGTTCTCGCTATTCCTGTTCATCTTCCGCAGAAATTGCAAACTGGGCCAAACAGGAGGTTAAAGGGACTGACTCTCCAAGTCGGGAGAGTGTTAGTAAAGCGTCTGGAATGTTGCACCCGAGTACCAGGGGAGGAAAACTGAGACATATTTGAACACGTCTCCCGTTCACATGGTTGATCATACTCTGGGTTCCACATGCATGTTTTAGCTGAAGGAAGAATACCTTAAACCTGGAGAGTTGAGACCCGTGTAATGGGTACCATGCAATATGACTTCAAAGGGTCTTCATTTGCTCACCGAACCTCTCCAATCCTATCACTGCTGCGTTTATGCCCCTGTACACACGCTTGATTCTCTTTTGGAGACATAGCAATCCATAGGTTTTAAGATACTTACTAGTCAGGTACATTCTTAGGCGTTTAATATGGGGTTTTGAGTCCATTTCGTTGAGCAAGGAGTAGCTCTTGTCTATTCCATATTTGGCTTAAGGAACTTTATCTGTGCTCATTTCAATCTCTGGTTTTATGCAGCACCCCAACTCACCTTTCCCCTTAAGCAAGCATAAGTTGGTTTTCTAAATTTGAGACCCTGTTCTGTTTTGGAATGCAGTTCCTGTGTAGCCAAGTTTACATTCCGTGTATTAGTGATATCTTATGATGTTTCTTTTTCTGTGTGACTTATTTCAGTTAGAATCATCATACCTGAATCCACTCATTGTGCTGCTAAGGGCCTGATGACACAGATTTCATTGCTGAGTGATATTGCTTTGTAAGTAAATACCACAACTTCTTTATCCATTTTTCACTTTCTGCGATGTTGAACTTGTACTGTAAACGAGGTTCTTGTAAACAGAGCCGTTCCAAACTTTGGGGTGGCTGTGTCTTTTTCATTTTAATTTCCCTAAGCTATAGGACCATAAGTGGAAGTGCCCTAGGTTCTGTTGCTTTGTTTTTTAGTTGTTTCAGGAAACACCATACACTTCTCCCAAGTGGTTCTTGGCAATTTACATCCCGCCCATCAGCATAACAAGGCTCCCAGTTCTCCATGGCCTGTCCTGCCTTTCTGGATTTTACCCTTTTTTCAGATGGCCCTTTTGACCGGGGGGAAGTGAGACTTCATTGTAGTGCAGATTTCCTTTGCAAGCTTGCTTGGTTGGCCAAAAAGGGCGTATGCGTTTTTTCCTGAATATATTCAGGAAAAAACGCATACGCCCTTTTTGGCCAAGTGCATCATTGTGGACGTTCTGCCTCTTTTCCTATGCTTTCAATGCAATTCCAGTCTACCTCCTGAAATCGGTTTCCTGCAATTCTGCCCCGCTTTCAAGTCCTCTTGGCAGCCTTACTTCAGTCTATTTTTGGACGATAGCTGTCATTTATAACTCTGCAGGTTTGTGAATTACAGTGCCCCTGAGCTCCTTTCTTCAACTCGCTTTCTTGTGACCTGGCCGCAACACCGCAGGATGGCTTCAGGCCCTAATCTGGTTCCGGCCCGGCATGCCAAGCCTTTGGTTAATTCCTCTTCCTGGTGGGAAATGAGAGTTAAATTTGCCCGTCCAGACACCTCCAGCTAGCCTCTCATTGCTTCTCGCTATTCCTGTTCATCTTCCGCAGAAATTGCAAACTGGGCCAAACAGGAGGTTAAAGGGACTGACTCTCCAAGTGGGGAGAGTGTTAGTAAAGCGTCTGGAATGTTGCACCCGAGTACCAGGGGAGGAAAACTGAGACATATTTGAACACGTCGCCCGATCACTTGGTTGATCATACTCTAGGTTCCACATGCATGTTTTAGCTGAAGGAAGAATACCTTAAACCTGGGTAGTTGAAACCCGTGGAATGGGTACCATGCAATATGACTTCAAAGGGTCTTCATTTGCTCACCGAACCTCTCCAATCCTATCACTGCTGCGTTTATGCCCCTGTACACATGCTTGATTCTCTTTCGGAGACATAGCAATCCATATGTTTTAAGATACTTACTAGTCAGGTACATTCTTAGGCGTTTAATATGCGTTGTTGAGTCCATTTCATTGAGCAAGGAGTAGCTCTTGTCTATTCCATATTTGACTTAAGGAACTTTATCTGTGCTCATTTCAATCTCTGGTTTTATGCAGCACCCCAACTCACCTTTACCCTTAAGCAAGGATAAGTTGGTTTTCTAAATTTGAGACCCTGTTCTGTTCTGTAATTCAGTTCCTGTGTAGCCAAGTTTACATTCCATGTATTACTGATATCTTATGATGTTTCTTTTTCTGTGTGACTTATTTCAGTTAGAATCATCATACCTGAATCCACTCATTGTGCTGCTAAGGGCCTGATGACACAGATTTCATTGCTGAGTGATATTGCTTTGTAAGTAAATACCACAACTTCTTTATCCATTTTTCACTTTCTGCGATGTTGAACTTGTACTGTAAACGAGGTTCTTGTAAACAGAGCCGTTCCAAACTTTGGGGTGGCTGTGTCTTTTTGATTTTAATTTCCCTAAGCTATAGGACCATAAGTGGAAGTGCCCTAGGTTCTGTTGCTTTGTTTTTTAGATGTTTCAGGAAACACCATACACTTCTCCCGAGTGTCTGTTGGCAATTTACATCCCGCCCATCAGCATAACAAGGCTCCCAGTTCTCCATGGCCTGTCCTGCCTTTCTGGACTTTACACTTTTTTCAGATGGCCCTTTTGACCGGGGGGAAGTGAGACTTCATTGTAGTGCAGATTTCCTCTGCAAGCTTGCTTGGTTGGCCAAAAAGGGCGTATGCGTTTTTTCCTGAATATATTCAGGAAAAAACGCATACGCCCTTTTTGGCCAAGTGCATCATTGTGGACGTTCTGCCTCTTTTCCTATGCTTTCAATGCAATTCCAGTCTACCTCCTGAAATCGGTTTCCTGCAATTCTGCCCCGCTTTCAAGTCCTCTTGGCAGCCTTACTTCAGTCTATTTTTGGACGATAGCTGTCATTTATAACTCTGCAGGTTTGTGAATTACAGTGCCCCTGAGCTCCTTTCTTCAACTCGCTTTCTTGTGACCTGGCCGCAACACCGCAGGATGGCTTCAGGCCCTAATCTGGTTCCGGTACGGCACGTTGAGCCTTTGGTTATTTCCTCTTCCTGGTGGGAAATGAGAGTTAAATTTGCCCGTCCAGACACCTCCAGCTAGTCTCTCATTGGTTCTCGCTATTCCTGTTCATCTTCCGCAGAAATTGCAACCTGGGCCAAACAGGAGGTTAAAGGGACTGACTCTCCAAGTGGGGGGAGTGTTAGTAAAGCGTCTGGAATGTGGCACGCGAGTACCAGGGGAGGAAAACTGAGACATATTTGAACACGTCTCCCGTTCACATGGTTGATCATACTTGGGTTCCACATGCATGTTTTAGCAGAAGGAAGAATACCTTAAACCTGGAGGGTTAAGACCCGTGGAATGGGTACCATGCAATATGACTTCAAAGGGTCTTCATTTGCTCACCGAACCTCTACAATCCTATCACTGCTGCGTTTATGCCCCTGTACACATGCTTGATTCTCTTTCGGAGACATAGCAATCCATAGGTTTTACGATACTTACTAGTCAGGTACATTCTTAGGCGTTTAATATGCGTTGTTGAGTCCATTTCGTTGACCAAGGAGTAGCTCTTGTCTATTCCATATTTGACTTAAGGAACTTTATCTGTGCTCATTTCAATCTCTGGTTTTATGCAGCACCCCAACTCACCTTTACCCTTAAGCAAGGATAAGTTGGTTTTCTAAATTTGAGACCCTGTTCTGTTCTGTAATTCAGTTCCTGTGTAGCCAAGTTTACATTCCATGTATTACTGATATCTTATGATGTTTCTTTTTCTGTGTGACTTATTTCAGTTAGAATCATCATACCTGAATCCACTCATTGTGCTGCTAAGGGCCTGATGACACAGATTTCATTGCTGAGTGATATTGCTTTGTAAGTAAATACCACAACTTCTTTATCCATTTTTCAATTTCTGCGATGTTGAACTTGTACTGTAAACGAGGTTCTTGTAAACAGAGCCGTTCCAAACTTTGGGGTGGCTGTGTCTTTTTGATTTTAATTTCCCTAAGCTATAGGACCATAAGTGGAAGTGCCCTAGGTTCTGTTGCTTTGTTTTTTAGATGTTTCAGGAAACACCATACACTTCTCCCGAGTGTCTGTTGGCAATTTACATCCCGCCCATCAGCATAACAAGGCTCCCAGTTCTCCATGGCCTGTCCTGCCTTTCTGGATTTTACACTTTTTTCAGATGGCCCTTTTGACCGGGGAGAAGTGAGACTTCATTGTAGTGCAGATTTCCTTTGCAAGCTTGCTTGGTTGGCCAAAAAGGGCGTATGCGTTTTTTCCTGAATATATTCAGGAAAAAACGCATACACCCTTTTTGGCCAAGTGCATCATTGTGGACGTTCTGCCTCTTTTCCTATGCTTTCAATGCAATTCCAGTCTACCTCCTGAAATCGGTTTCCTGCAATTCTGCCCCGCTTTCAAGTCCTCTTGGCAGCCTTACTTCAGTCTGTTTTTGGACGATAGCTGTCATTTATAACTCTGCAGGTTTGTGAATTACAGTGCCCCTGAGCTCCTTTCTTCAACTCGCTTTCTTGTGACCTGGCCGCAACACCGCAGGATGGCTTCAGGCCCTAATCTGGTTCTGGCCCGGCATTCTGAGCCTTTGGTTAATTCCTCTTCCTGGTGGGAAATGAGAGTTAAATTTGCCCGTCCAGACACCTCCAGCTAGCCTCTCATTGGTTCTCGCTATTCCTGTTCATCTTCCGCAGAAATTGCAAACTGGGCCAAACAGGAGGTTAAAGGCGCTGACTCTCCAAGTGGGGAGAGTGTTAGTAAAGCGTCTGGAATGTTGCACCCGAGTACCAGGGGAGGAAAACTGAGACATATTTGAACACGTCTCCCATTCACATGGTTGATCATACTTGGGTTCCACATGCATGTTTTAGCTGAAGGAAGAATACCTTAAACCTGGAGAGTTAAGACCCCTGTAATGGGTACCATGCAATATGACTTCAAAGGGTCTTCATTTGCTCACCGAACCTCTCCAATCCTATCACTGCTGCGTTTATGCCCCTGTACACATGCTTGATTCTCTTTTGGAGACATAGCAATCCATAGGTTTTCCGATACTTACTAGTCAGGTACATTCTTAGGCGTTTAATATGCGGTGTTGAGTCCATTTCGTTGAGCAAGGAGTAGCTCTTGTCTATTCCATATTTGACTTAAGGAACTTTATCTGTGCTCATTTCAATCTCTGGTTTTATGCAGCACCCCAACTCACTTTTACCCTTAAGCAAGCATAAGTTGGTTTTCTAAATTTGAGACCCTCTTCTGTTCTGTAATTCAGTTCCTGTGTAGCCAAGTTTACATTCCGTGTATTACTGATATCTTATGATGTTTCTTTTTCTGTGTGACTTACTTCAGTTAGAATCATCATACCTGAATCCACTCATTGTGCTGCTACGGGCCTGATGACATAGATTTCATTGCTGAGTGATATTGCTTTGTAAGTAAATACCACAACTTCTTTATCCATTTTTCACTTTCTGCGATGTTGAACTTGTACTGTAAACGAGGTTCTTGTAAACAGAGCCGTTCCAAACTTTGGGGTGGCTGTGTCTTTTTGATTTTAATTTCCCTAAGCTATAGGACCATAAGTGGCAGTGCCCTAGGCTCTGTTGCTTTGTTTTTTAGATGTTTCAGGAAACACCATACACTTCTCCCGAGTGGTTCTTGGCAATTTACATCCCGCCCATCAGCATAACAAGGCTCCCAGTTCTCCATGGCCTGTCCTGCCTTTCTGGATTTTACACTTTTTTCAGATGGCCCTTTTGACCGGGGGGAAGTGAGACTTCATTGTAGTGCAGATTTCCTTTGCAAGCTTGCTTGGTTGGCCAAAAAGGGCGTATGCGTTTTTTCCTGAATATATTCAGGAAAAAACGCATACGCCCTTTTTGGCCAAGTGCATCATTGTGGACGTTCTGCCTCTTTTCCTATGCTTTCAATGCAATTCCAGTCTACCTCCTGAAATCGGTTTCCTGCAATTCTGCCCCGCTTTCAAGTCCTCTTGGCAGCCTTACTTCAGTCTATTTTTGGACGATAGCTGTCATTTATAACTCTGCAGGTTTGTGAATTACAGTGCCCCTGAGCTCCTTTCTTCAACTCGCTTTATTTTGACCTGGCCGCAACACCGCAGGATGGCTTCAGGCCCTAATCTGGTTCCGGCCCGGCACGCTGAGCCTTTGGTTATTTCCTCTTCCTGGTGGGAAATGAGAGTTAAATTTGCCCGTCCAGACACCTCCAGCTAGCCTCTCATTGGTTCTCGCTATTCCTGTTCATCTTCCGCAGAAATTGCAAACTGGGCCAAACAGGAGGTTAAAGGGACTGACTCTCCAAGTCGGGAGAGTGTTAGTAAAGCGTCTGGAATGTTGCACCCGAGTACCAGGGTACGAAAACTGAGACATATTTGAACACGTTTCCCGATCACATGGTTGATCATACTCTAGGTTCCACATGCATGTTTTAGCTGAAGGAAGAATACCTTAAACCTGGAGAGTTGAGACCCGTGTAATGGGTACCATGCAATATGACTTCAAAGGGTCTTCATTTGCTCACCGAACCTCTCCAATCCTATCACTGCTGCGTTTATGCCCCTGTACACACGCTTGATTCTCTTTCGGAGACATAGCAATCCATAGGTTTTAAGATACTTACTAGTCAGGTACATTCTTAGGCGTTTAATATGCGGTGTTGAGTCCATTTCGTTGAGAAAGGAGTAGCTCTTGTCTATTCCATATTTGGCTTACGGAACTTTATCTGTGCTCATTTCAATCTCTGGTTTTATGCAGCACCCCAACTCACCTTTACCCTTAAGCAAGCATAAGTTGGTTTTCTAAATTTGAGTCCCTGTTCTGTTCTGTAATTCAGTTCCTGTGTAGCCAAGTTTACATTCCGTGTATTACTGATATCTTATGATGTTTCTTTTTCTGTGTGACTTACTTCAGTTAGAATCATCATACCTGAATCCACTCATTGTGCTGCTAAGGGCCTGATGACACAGATTTCATTGCTGAGTGATATTGCTTTGTAAGTAAATACCACAACTTCTTTATCCATTTTTCACTTTCTGCGATGTTGAACTTGTACTGTAAACGAGGTTCTTGTAAACAGAGCCGTTCCAAACTTTGGGGTGGCTGTGTCTTTTTCATTTTAATTTCCCTAAGCTATAGGACCATAAGTGGAAGTGCCCTAGGTTCTGTTGCTTTGTTTTTTAGTTGTTTCAGGAAACACCATACACTTCTCCCAAGTGGTTCTTGGCAATTTACATCCCGCCCATCAGCATAACAAGGCTCCCAGTTCTCCATGGTCTGTCCTGCCTTTCTGGATTTTACCCTTTTTTCAGATGGCCCTTTTGACCGGGGGGAAGTGAGACTTCATTGTAGTGCAGATTTCCTTTGCAAGCTTGCTTGGTTGGCCAAAAAGTGCGTATGCGTTTTTTCCTGAATATATTCAGGAAAAAACGCATACGCCCTTTTTGGCCAAGTGCATCATTGTGGACGTTCTGCCTCTTTTCCTATGCTTTCAATGCAATTCCAGTCTACCTCCTGAAATCGGTTTCCTGCAATTCTGCCCCGCTTTCAAGTCCTCTTGGCAGCCTTACTTCAGTCTATTTTTGGACGATAGCTGTCATTTATAACTCTGCAGGTTTGTGAATTACAGTGCCCCTGAGCTCCTTTCTTCAACTCGCTTTCTTGTGACCTGGCCGCAACACCGCAGGATGGCTTCAGGCCCTAATCTGTTTCCGGCCCGGCATGCTGAGCCTTTGGTTAATTCCTCTTCCTGCTGGGAAATGAGAGTTGAATTTGCCCGTCCAGACACCTCCAGCTAGCCTCTCATTGGTTCTCGCTATTCCTGTTCATCTTCCGCAGAAATTGCAAACTGGGCCAAACAGGAGGTTAAAGGGACTGACTCTCCAAGTCGGGAGAGTGTTAGTAAAGCGTCTGGAATGTTGCACCCGAGTACCAGGGGAGGAAAACTGAGACATATTTGAACACGTCTCCCGTTCACATGGTTGATCATATTCTGGGTTCCACATGCATGTTTTAGCTGAAGGAAGAATACCTTAAACCTGGAGAGTTGAGACCCGTGGAATGGGTACCATGCAATATGACTTCAAAGGGTCTTCATTTGCTCACCGAACCTCTCCAATCCTATCACTGCTGCATTTATGCCCCTGTACACACGCTTGATTCTGTTTCGGAGACATAGCAATCCCTAGGTTTTAAGATACTTACTAGTCAGGTACATTCTTAGGCGTTTAATATGGGGTTTTGAGTCCATTTCGTTGAGCAAGGAGTAGCTCTTGTCTATTCCATATTTGGCTTAAGGAACTTTATCTGTGCTCATTTCAATCTCTGGTTTTATGCAGCACCCCACCTCACCTTTCCCCTTAAGCAAGCATAAGTTGGTTTTCTAAATTTGAGACCCTGTTCTGTTTTGGAATGCAGTTCCTGTGTAGCCAAGTTTACATTCCGTGTATTAGTGATATCTTATGATGTTTCTTTTTCTGTGTGACTTATTTCAGTTAGAATCATCATACCTGAATCCACTCATTGTGCTGCTAAGGGCCTGATGACACAGATTTCATTGCTGAGTGATATTGCTTTGTAAGTAAATACCACAACTTCTTTATCCATTTTTCACTTTCTGCGATGTTGAACTTGTACTGTAAACGAGGTTCTTGTAAACAGAGCCGTTCCAAACTTTGGGGTGGCTGTGTCTTTTTCATTTTAATTTCCCTAAGCTATAGGACCATAAGTGGAAGTGCCCTAGGTTCTGTTGCTTTGTTTTTTAGTTGTTTCAGGAAACACCATACACTTCTCCCAAGTGGTTCTTGGCAATTTACATCCCGCCCATCAGCATAACAAGGCTCCCAGTTCTCCATGGCCTGTCCTGCCTTTCTGGATTTTACCCTTTTTTCAGATGGCCCTTTTGACCGGGGGGAAGTGAGACTTCATTGTAGTGCAGATTTCCTTTGCAAGCTTGCTTGGTTGGCCAAAAAGGGCGTATGCGTTTTTTCCTGAATATATTCAGGAAAAAACGCATACGCCCTTTTTGGCCAAGTGCATCATTGTGGACGTTCTGCCTCTTTTCCTATGCTTTCAATGCAATTCCAGTCTACCTCCTGAAATCGGTTTCCTGCAATTCTGCCCCGCTTTCAAGTCCTCTTGGCAGCCTTACTTCAGTCTATTTTTGGACGATAGCTGTCATTTATAACTCTGCAGGTTTGTGAATTACAGTGCCCCTGAGCTCCTTTCTTCAACTCACTTTCTTGTGACCTGGCCGCAACACCGCAGGATGGCTTCAGGCCCTAATCTGGTTCCGGCCCGGCATGCTGAGCCTTTGGTTAATTCCTCTTCCTGGTGGGAAATGAGAGTTGAATTTGCCCGTCCAGACACCTCCAGCTAGCCTCTCATTGGTTCTCGCTATTCCTGTTCATCTTCCGCAGAAATTGCAAACTGGGCCAAACAGGAGGTTAAAGGGACTGACTCTCCAAGTCGGGAGAGTGTTAGTAAAGCGTCTGGAATGTTGCACCCGAGTACCAGGGGAGGAAAACTGAGACATATTTGAACACGTCTCCCGTTCACATGGTTGATCATACTCTGGGTTCCACATGCATGTTTTAGCTGAAGGAAGAATACCTTAAACCTGGAGAGTTGAGACCCGTGTAATGGGTACCATGCAATATGACTTCAAAGGGTCTTCATTTGCTCACCGAACCTCTCCAATCCTATCACTGCTGCGTTTATGCCCCTGTACACACGCTTGATTCTCTTTTGGAGACATAGCAATCCATAGGTTTTAAGATACTTACTAGTCAGGTACATTCTTAGGCGTTTAATATGGGGTTTTGAGTCCATTTCGTTGAGCAAGGAGTAGCTCTTGTCTATTCCATATTTGGCTTAAGGAACTTTATCTGTGCTCATTTCAATCTCTGGTTTTATGCAGCACCCCAACTCACCTTTCCCCTTAAGCAAGCATAAGTTGGTTTTCTAAATTTGAGACCCTGTTCTGTTTTGGAATGCAGTTCCTGTGTAGCCAAGTTTACATTCCGTGTATTAGTGATATCTTATGATGTTTCTTTTTCTGTGTGACTTATTTCAGTTAGAATCATCATACCTGAATCCACTCATTGTGCTGCTAAGGGCCTGATGACACAGATTTCATTGCTGAGTGATATTGCTTTGTAAGTAAATACCACAACTTCTTTATCCATTTTTCACTTTCTGCGATGTTGAACTTGTACTGTAAACGAGGTTCTTGTAAACAGAGCCGTTCCAAACTTTGGGGTGGCTGTGTCTTTTTCATTTTAATTTCCCTAAGCTATAGGACCATAAGTGGAAGTGCCCTAGGTTCTGTTGCTTTGTTTTTTAGTTGTTTCAGGAAACACCATACACTTCTCCCAAGTGGTTCTTGGCAATTTACATCCCGCCCATCAGCATAACAAGGCTCCCAGTTCTCCATGGCCTGTCCTGCCTTTCTGGATTTTACCCTTTTTTCAGATGGCCCTTTTGACCGGGGGGAAGTGAGACTTCATTGTAGTGCAGATTTCCTTTGCAAGCTTGCTTGGTTGGCCAAAAAGGGCGTATGCGTTTTTTCCTGAATATATTCAGGAAAAAACGCATACGCCCTTTTTGGCCAAGTGCATCATTGTGGACGTTCTGCCTCTTTTCCTATGCTTTCAATGCAATTCCAGTCTACCTCCTGAAATCGGTTTCCTGCAATTCTGCCCCGCTTTCAAGTCCTCTTGGCAGCCTTACTTCAGTCTATTTTTGGACGATAGCTGTCATTTATAACTCTGCAGGTTTGTGAATTACAGTGCCCCTGAGCTCCTTTCTTCAACTCGCTTTCTTGTGACCTGGCCGCAACACCGCAGGATGGCTTCAGGCCCTAATCTGGTTCCGGCCCGGCATGCCAAGCCTTTGGTTAATTCCTCTTCCTGGTGGGAAATGAGAGTTAAATTTGCCCGTCCAGACACCTCCAGCTAGCCTCTCATTGCTTCTCGCTATTCCTGTTCATCTTCCGCAGAAATTGCAAACTGGGCCAAACAGGAGGTTAAAGGGACTGACTCTCCAAGTGGGGAGAGTGTTAGTAAAGCGTCTGGAATGTTGCACCCGAGTACCAGGGGAGGAAAACTGAGACATATTTGAACACGTCTCCCATTCACACGGTTGATCATACTCTGGGTTCCACATGCATGTTTTAGCTGAAGGAAGAATACCTTAAACCTAGAGAGTTGAGACCCATGGAATGGGTACCATGCAATATGACTTCAAAGGGTCTTCATTTGCTCACCGAACCTCTCCAATCCTATCACTGCTGCATTTATGCCCCTGTACAAACGCTTGATTCTCTTTTGGAGACATAGCAATCCATAGGTTTTAAGATACTTACTAGTCAGGTACATTCTTAGGCGTTTAATATGCGGTGTTGAGTCCATTTCGTTGAGCAAGGAGTAGCTCTTGTCTATTCCATATTTGGCTTAAGGAACTTTATCTGTGCTCATTTCAATCTCTGGTTTTATGCAGCACCCCAACTCACCTTTCCCCTTAAGCAAGCATAAGTTGGTTTTCTAAATTTGAGACCCTATTCTGTTTTGGAATTCAGTTCCTGTGTAGCCAAGTTTACATTCCGTGTATTAGTGATATCTTATGATGTTTCATTTTCTGTGTGACTTATTTCAGTTAGAATCATTGTACCTGAATCCACTCATTATGCTGCTACGGGCCTGATGACATAGATTTCATTGCTGAGTGATACTGCATTGTACGTAAGTACCACATGTTCTTTATCCATTTTTCACTTTCTGTGATATTGAACTTGTACGGTAAACGAGGTTCTTGTAAACAGAGGCGTCCCAAACTTTGGGGTGGCTGTGTCTTTTTGATTTTAATTTCCCTAAGCTATAAGACCATAAGTGGAAGTGCCCTAGGCTCTGTTGCTTTGTTTTTAGATGTTTCAGGAAACACCATACACTTCTCCCGAGTGTCTGTTGGCAATTTACATCCCGCCCATCAGCATAATAAGGCTCCCAGTTCTCCATGGCCTGTCCTGCCTTTCTGGATTTTACACTTTTTTCAGATGGCCCTTTTGACCGGGGGGAAGTGAGACTTCATTGTAGTGCAGATTTCCTTTGCAAGCTTGCTTGGTTGGCCAAAAAGGGCGTATGCGTTTTTTCCTGAATATATTCAGGAAAAAACGCATACGCCCTTTTTGGCCAAGTGCATCATTGTGGACGTTCTGCCTCTTTTCCTATGCTTTCAATGCAATTCCAGTCTACCTCCTGAAATCAGTTTCCTGCAATTCTGCCCCGCTTTCAAGTCCTCTTGGCAGCCTTACTTCAGTATATTTTTGGACGATAGCTGTCATTTATAACTCTGCAGGTTTGTGAATTACAGTGCCCCTGAGCTCCTTTCTTCAACTCGCTTTCTTTTGAGCTGGCCGCAACACCGCAGGATGGCTTCAGGCCCTAATCTGGTTCCGGGACGGCACGCTGAGCCTTTGGTTATTTCCTCTTCCTGGTGGGAAATGAGAGTTAAATTTGCCCGTCCAGACACCTCCAGCTAGTCTCTCATTGGTTCTCGCTATTCCTGTTCATCTTCCGCAGAAATTGCAAACTGGGCCAAACAGGAGGTTAAAGGCGCTGACTCTCCAAGTGGGGAGAGTGTTAGTAAAGCGTCTGGAATGTTGCACCCGAGTACCAGGGGAGGAAAACTGAGACATATTTGAACACGTCTCCCGTTCACACGGTTGATCATACTCTGGGTTCCACATGCATGTTTTAGCTGAAGGAAGAATACCTTAAACCTGGAGAGTTGAGACCCGTGGAATGGGTACCATGCAATATGACTTCAAAGGGTCTTCATTTGCTCACCGAACCTCTCCAATCCTATCACTGCTGCGTTTATGCCCCTGTACACATGCTTGATTCTCTTTCGGAGACATAGCAATCCATAGGTTTTAAGATACTTACTAGTCAGGTACATTCTTAGGCGTTTAATATGCGGTGTTGAGTCCATTTCGTTGAGCAAGGAGTAGCTCTTGTCTATTCCATATTTGGCTTAAGGAACTTTATCTGTGCTCATTTCAATCTCTGGTTTTATGCAGCACCCCAACTCACCTTTCCCCTTAAGCAAGCATAAGTTGGTTTTCTAAATTTGAGACCCTGTTCTGTTTTGGAATTCATTTCCTGTGTAGGCAAGTTTACATTCTGTGTATTAGAGATATCTTATGATGTTTCTTTTTCTGTGTGACTTATTTCAGTTAGAATCATCATACCTGAATCCACTCATTGTGATGCTAAGGGCCTGATGACATAGATTTCATTGCTGAGTGATATTGCTTTGTAAGTAAATACCACAACTTCTTTATCCATTTTTGACTTTCTGCGATGTTGAACTTGTACTGTAAACGAGGTTCTTGTAAACAGAGCCGTTCCAAACTTTGGGGTGGCTGTGTCTTTTTGATTTTAATTTCCCTAATCTATAGGACCATAAGTGGCAGTGCCCTAGGCTCTGTTGCTTTGTTTTTTAGATGTTTCAGGAAACACCATACACTTCTCCCAAGTGTCTGTTGGCAATTTACATCCCGCCCATCAGCATAACAAGGCTCCCAGTTCTCCATGGCCTGTCCTGCCTTTCTGGATTTTACACTTTTTTCAGATGGCCCTTTTGACCGGGGGGAAGTGAGACTTCATTGTAGTGCAGATTTCCTTTGCAAGCTTGCTTGGTTGGCCAAAAAGGGCGTATGCGTTTTTTCCTGAATATATTCAGGAAAAAACGCATACGCCCTTTTTGGCCAAGTGCATCATTGTGGACGTTCTGCCTCTTTTCCTATGCTTTCAATGCAATTCCAGTCTACCTCCTGAAATCGGTTTCCTGCAATTCTGCCCCGCTTTCAAGTCCTCTTGGCAGCCTTACTTCAGTCTATTTTTGGACGATAGCTGTCATTTATAACTCTGCAGGTTTGTGAATTACAGTGCCCCTGAGCTCCTTTCTTCAACTCGCTTTATTTTGACCTGGCCGCAACACCGCAGGATGGCTTCAGGCCCTAATCTGGTTCCGGCCCGGCACGCTGAGCCTTTGGTTATTTCCTCTTCCTGGTGGGAAATGAGAGTTAAATTTGCCCGTCCAGACACCTCCAGCTAGCCTCTCATTGGTTCTCGCTATTCCTGTTCATCTTCCGCAGAAATTGCAAACTGGGCCAAACAGGAGGTTAAAGGGACTGACTCTCCAAGTCGGGAGAGTGTTAGTAAAGCGTCTGGAATGTTGCACCCGAGTACCAGGGTACGAAAACTGAGACATATTTGAACACGTTTCCCGATCACATGGTTGATCATACTCTAGGTTCCACATGCATGTTTTAGCTGAAGGAAGAATACCTTAAACCTGGAGAGTTGAGACCCGTGTAATGGGTACCATGCAATATGACTTCAAAGGGTCTTCATTTGCTCACCGAACCTCTCCAATCCTATCACTGCTGCGTTTATGCCCCTGTACACACGCTTGATTCTCTTTCGGAGACATAGCAATCCATAGGTTTTAAGATACTTACTAGTCAGGTACATTCTTAGGCGTTTAATATGCGGTGTTGAGTCCATTTCGTTGAGAAAGGAGTAGCTCTTGTCTATTCCATATTTGGCTTACGGAACTTTATCTGTGCTCATTTCAATCTCTGGTTTTATGCAGCACCCCAACTCACCTTTACCCTTAAGCAAGCATAAGTTGGTTTTCTAAATTTGAGTCCCTGTTCTGTTCTGTAATTCAGTTCCTGTGTAGCCAAGTTTACATTCCGTGTATTACTGATATCTTATGATGTTTCTTTTTCTGTGTGACTTACTTCAGTTAGAATCATCATACCTGAATCCACTCATTGTGCTGCTAAGGGCCTGATGACACAGATTTCATTGCTGAGTGATATTGCTTTGTAAGTAAATACCACAACTTCTTTATCCATTTTTCACTTTCTGCGATGTTGAACTTGTACTGTAAACGAGGTTCTTGTAAACAGAGCCGTTCCAAACTTTGGGGTGGCTGTGTCTTTTTCATTTTAATTTCCCTAAGCTATAGGACCATAAGTGGAAGTGCCCTAGGTTCTGTTGCTTTGTTTTTTAGTTGTTTCAGGAAACACCATACACTTCTCCCAAGTGGTTCTTGGCAATTTACATCCCGCCCATCAGCATAACAAGGCTCCCAGTTCTCCATGGTCTGTCCTGCCTTTCTGGATTTTACCCTTTTTTCAGATGGCCCTTTTGACCGGGGGGAAGTGAGACTTCATTGTAGTGCAGATTTCCTTTGCAAGCTTGCTTGGTTGGCCAAAAAGTGCGTATGCGTTTTTTCCTGAATATATTCAGGAAAAAACGCATACGCCCTTTTTGGCCAAGTGCATCATTGTGGACGTTCTGCCTCTTTTCCTATGCTTTCAATGCAATTCCAGTCTACCTCCTGAAATCGGTTTCCTGCAATTCTGCCCCGCTTTCAAGTCCTCTTGGCAGCCTTACTTCAGTCTATTTTTGGACGGTAGCTGTCATTTATAACTCTGCAGGTTTGTGAATTACAGTGCCCCTGAGCTCCTTTCTTCAACTCGCTTTCTTGTGACCTGGCCGCAACACCGCAGGATGGCTTCAGGCCCTAATCTGTTTCCGGCCCGGCATGCTGAGCCTTTGGTTAATTCCTCTTCCTGCTGGGAAATGAGAGTTGAATTTGCCCGTCCAGACACCTCCAGCTAGCCTCTCATTGGTTCTCGCTATTCCTGTTCATCTTCCGCAGAAATTGCAAACTGGGCCAAACAGGAGGTTAAAGGGACTGACTCTCCAAGTCGGGAGAGTGTTAGTAAAGCGTCTGGAATGTTGCACCCGAGTACCAGGGGAGGAAAACTGAGACATATTTGAACACGTCTCCCGTTCACATGGTTGATCATATTCTGGGTTCCACATGCATGTTTTAGCTGAAGGAAGAATACCTTAAACCTGGAGAGTTGAGACCCGTGGAATGGGTACCATGCAATATGACTTCAAAGGGTCTTCATTTGCTCACCGAACCTCTCCAATCCTATCACTGCTGCATTTATGCCCCTGTACACACGCTTGATTCTGTTTCGGAGACATAGCAATCCCTAGGTTTTAAGATACTTACTAGTCAGGTACATTCTTAGGCGTTTAATATGGGGTTTTGAGTCCATTTCGTTGAGCAAGGAGTAGCTCTTGTCTATTCCATATTTGGCTTAAGGAACTTTATCTGTGCTCATTTCAATCTCTGGTTTTATGCAGCACCCCACCTCACCTTTCCCCTTAAGCAAGCATAAGTTGGTTTTCTAAATTTGAGACCCTGTTCTGTTTTGGAATGCAGTTCCTGTGTAGCCAAGTTTACATTCCGTGTATTAGTGATATCTTATGATGTTTCTTTTTCTGTGTGACTTATTTCAGTTAGAATCATCATACCTGAATCCACTCATTGTGCTGCTAAGGGCCTGATGACACAGATTTCATTGCTGAGTGATATTGCTTTGTAAGTAAATACCACAACTTCTTTATCCATTTTTCACTTTCTGCGATGTTGAACTTGTACTGTAAACGAGGTTCTTGTAAACAGAGCCGTTCCAAACTTTGGGGTGGCTGTGTCTTTTTCATTTTAATTTCCCTAAGCTATAGGACCATAAGTGGAAGTGCCCTAGGTTCTGTTGCTTTGTTTTTTAGTTGTTTCAGGAAACACCATACACTTCTCCCAAGTGGTTCTTGGCAATTTACATCCCGCCCATCAGCATAACAAGGCTCCCAGTTCTCCATGGCCTGTCCTGCCTTTCTGGATTTTACCCTTTTTTCAGATGGCCCTTTTGACCGGGGGGAAGTGAGACTTCATTGTAGTGCAGATTTCCTTTGCAAGCTTGCTTGGTTGGCCAAAAAGGGCGTATGCGTTTTTTCCTGAATATATTCAGGAAAAAACGCATACGCCCTTTTTGGCCAAGTGCATCATTGTGGACGTTCTGCCTCTTTTCCTATGCTTTCAATGCAATTCCAGTCTACCTCCTGAAATCGGTTTCCTGCAATTCTGCCCCGCTTTCAAGTCCTCTTGGCAGCCTTACTTCAGTCTATTTTTGGACGATAGCTGTCATTTATAACTCTGCAGGTTTGTGAATTACAGTGCCCCTGAGCTCCTTTCTTCAACTCACTTTCTTGTGACCTGGCCGCAACACCGCAGGATGGCTTCAGGCCCTAATCTGGTTCCGGCCCGGCATGCTGAGCCTTTGGTTAATTCCTCTTCCTGGTGGGAAATGAGAGTTGAATTTGCCCGTCCAGACACCTCCAGCTAGCCTCTCATTGGTTCTCGCTATTCCTGTTCATCTTCCGCAGAAATTGCAAACTGGGCCAAACAGGAGGTTAAAGGGACTGACTCTCCAAGTCGGGAGAGTGTTAGTAAAGCGTCTGGAATGTTGCACCCGAGTACCAGGGGAGGAAAACTGAGACATATTTGAACACGTCTCCCGTTCACATGGTTGATCATACTCTGGGTTCCACATGCATGTTTTAGCTGAAGGAAGAATACCTTAAACCTGGAGAGTTGAGACCCGTGTAATGGGTACCATGCAATATGACTTCAAAGGGTCTTCATTTGCTCACCGAACCTCTCCAATCCTATCACTGCTGCGTTTATGCCCCTGTACACACGCTTGATTCTCTTTTGGAGACATAGCAATCCATAGGTTTTAAGATACTTACTAGTCAGGTACATTCTTAGGCGTTTAATATGGGGTTTTGAGTCCATTTCGTTGAGCAAGGAGTAGCTCTTGTCTATTCCATATTTGGCTTAAGGAACTTTATCTGTGCTCATTTCAATCTCTGGTTTTATGCAGCACCCCAACTCACCTTTCCCCTTAAGCAAGCATAAGTTGGTTTTCTAAATTTGAGACCCTGTTCTGTTTTGGAATGCAGTTCCTGTGTAGCCAAGTTTACATTCCGTGTATTAGTGATATCTTATGATGTTTCTTTTTCTGTGTGACTTATTTCAGTTAGAATCATCATACCTGAATCCACTCATTGTGCTGCTAAGGGCCTGATGACACAGATTTCATTGCTGAGTGATATTGCTTTGTAAGTAAATACCACAACTTCTTTATCCATTTTTCACTTTCTGCGATGTTGAACTTGTACTGTAAACGAGGTTCTTGTAAACAGAGCCGTTCCAAACTTTGGGGTGGCTGTGTCTTTTTCATTTTAATTTCCCTAAGCTATAGGACCATAAGTGGAAGTGCCCTAGGTTCTGTTGCTTTGTTTTTTAGTTGTTTCAGGAAACACCATACACTTCTCCCAAGTGGTTCTTGGCAATTTACATCCCGCCCATCAGCATAACAAGGCTCCCAGTTCTCCATGGCCTGTCCTGCCTTTCTGGATTTTACCCTTTTTTCAGATGGCCCTTTTGACCGGGGGGAAGTGAGACTTCATTGTAGTGCAGATTTCCTTTGCAAGCTTGCTTGGTTGGCCAAAAAGGGCGTATGCGTTTTTTCCTGAATATATTCAGGAAAAAACGCATACGCCCTTTTTGGCCAAGTGCATCATTGTGGACGTTCTGCCTCTTTTCCTATGCTTTCAATGCAATTCCAGTCTACCTCCTGAAATCGGTTTCCTGCAATTCTGCCCCGCTTTCAAGTCCTCTTGGCAGCCTTACTTCAGTCTATTTTTGGACGATAGCTGTCATTTATAACTCTGCAGGTTTGTGAATTACAGTGCCCCTGAGCTCCTTTCTTCAACTCGCTTTCTTGTGACCTGGCCGCAACACCGCAGGATGGCTTCAGGCCCTAATCTGGTTCCGGCCCGGCATGCCAAGCCTTTGGTTAATTCCTCTTCCTGGTGGGAAATGAGAGTTAAATTTGCCCGTCCAGACACCTCCAGCTAGCCTCTCATTGCTTCTCGCTATTCCTGTTCATCTTCCGCAGAAATTGCAAACTGGGCCAAACAGGAGGTTAAAGGGACTGACTCTCCAAGTGGGGAGAGTGTTAGTAAAGCGTCTGGAATGTTGCACCCGAGTACCAGGGGAGGAAAACTGAGACATATTTGAACACGTCTCCCATTCACACGGTTGATCATACTCTGGGTTCCACATGCATGTTTTAGCTGAAGGAAGAATACCTTAAACCTAGAGAGTTGAGACCCATGGAATGGGTACCATGCAATATGACTTCAAAGGGTCTTCATTTGCTCACCGAACCTCTCCAATCCTATCACTGCTGCATTTATGCCCCTGTACAAACGCTTGATTCTCTTTTGGAGACATAGCAATCCATAGGTTTTAAGATACTTACTAGTCAGGTACATTCTTAGGCGTTTAATATGCGGTGTTGAGTCCATTTCGTTGAGCAAGGAGTAGCTCTTGTCTATTCCATATTTGGCTTAAGGAACTTTATCTGTGCTCATTTCAATCTCTGGTTTTATGCAGCACCCCAACTCACCTTTCCCCTTAAGCAAGCATAAGTTGGTTTTCTGAATTTGAGACCCTATTCTGTTTTGGAATTCAGTTCCTGTGTAGCCAAGTTTACATTCCGTGTATTAGTGATATCTTATGATGTTTCATTTTCTGTGTGACTTATTTCAGTTAGAATCATTGTACCTGAATCCACTCATTATGCTGCTACGGGCCTGATGACATAGATTTCATTGCTGAGTGATACTGCATTGTACGTAAGTACCACATGTTCTTTATCCATTTTTCACTTTCTGTGATATTGAACTTGTACGGTAAACGAGGTTCTTGTAAACAGAGGCGTCCCAAACTTTGGGGTGGCTGTGTCTTTTTGATTTTAATTTCCCTAAGCTATAAGACCATAAGTGGAAGTGCCCTAGGCTCTGTTGCTTTGTTTTTAGATGTTTCAGGAAACACCATACACTTCTCCCGAGTGTCTGTTGGCAATTTACATCCCGCCCATCAGCATAATAAGGCTCCCAGTTCTCCATGGCCTGTCCTGCCTTTCTGGATTTTACACTTTTTTCAGATGGCCCTTTTGACCGGGGGGAAGTGAGACTTCATTGTAGTGCAGATTTCCTTTGCAAGCTTGCTTGGTTGGCCAAAAAGGGCGTATGCGTTTTTTCCTGAATATATTCAGGAAAAAACGCATACGCCCTTTTTGGCCAAGTGCATCATTGTGGACGTTCTGCCTCTTTTCCTATGCTTTCAATGCAATTCCAGTCTACCTCCTGAAATCAGTTTCCTGCAATTCTGCCCCGCTTTCAAGTCCTCTTGGCAGCCTTACTTCAGTATATTTTTGGACGATAGCTGTCATTTATAACTCTGCAGGTTTGTGAATTACAGTGCCCCTGAGCTCCTTTCTTCAACTCGCTTTCTTTTGAGCTGGCCGCAACACCGCAGGATGGCTTCAGGCCCTAATCTGGTTCCGGGACGGCACGCTGAGCCTTTGGTTATTTCCTCTTCCTGGTGGGAAATGAGAGTTAAATTTGCCCGTCCAGACACCTCCAGCTAGTCTCTCATTGGTTCTCGCTATTCCTGTTCATCTTCCGCAGAAATTGCAAACTGGGCCAAACAGGAGGTTAAAGGCGCTGACTCTCCAAGTGGGGAGAGTGTTAGTAAAGCGTCTGGAATGTTGCACCCGAGTACCAGGGGAGGAAAACTGAGACATATTTGAACACGTCTCCCGTTCACACGGTTGATCATACTCTGGGTTCCACATGCATGTTTTAGCTGAAGGAAGAATACCTTAAACCTGGAGAGTTGAGACCCGTGGAATGGGTACCATGCAATATGACTTCAAAGGGTCTTCATTTGCTCACCGAACCTCTCCAATCCTATCACTGCTGCGTTTATGCCCCTGTACACATGCTTGATTCTCTTTCGGAGACATAGCAATCCATAGGTTTTAAGATACTTACTAGTCAGGTACATTCTTAGGCGTTTAATATGCGGTGTTGAGTCCATTTCGTTGAGCAAGGAGTAGCTCTTGTCTATTCCATATTTGGCTTAAGGAACTTTATCTGTGCTCATTTCAATCTCTGGTTTTATGCAGCACCCCAACTCACCTTTCCCCTTAAGCAAGCATAAGTTGGTTTTCTAAATTTGAGACCCTGTTCTGTTTTGGAATTCATTTCCTGTGTAGGCAAGTTTACATTCTGTGTATTAGAGATATCTTATGATGTTTCTTTTTCTGTGTGACTTATTTCAGTTAGAATCATCGTACATGAATCCACTCATTATGTTGCTACAGGCCTGATGACATAGATTTCATTTCTGAGTGATAATGCATTGTACGTAAGTACCACAAGTTCTTTATCCATTTTTCACTTTCTGTGATATTGAACTTGTACAGTAAACGAGGTTCTTGTAAACAGAGGTGTCCCAAACTTTGGGGTGGCTGTGTCTTTTTGATTTTAATTTCCCTAAGCTATAGGACCATAAGTGGAAGTGCCCTAGGCTCTGTTGCTTTGTTTTTTAGATATTTCAGGAAACACCATACACTTCTCCCGAGTGGCTGTTGGCAATTTATAACCCGCCCATCAGCATAACAAGTCTCCCAGTTCTCCATGGCCTGTCCTGCCTTTCTGGATTTTACACTTTTTTCAGATGGCCCTTTTCACCAGGGGGAAGTGAGACTTCATTGTAGTGCAGATTTCCTTTGCAAGCTTGCTTGGTTAGCCAAAAGGGGCGTATGCGTTTTTTCCTGAATATATTCAGGAAAAAACGCATATGCCCTTTTTGGCCAAGTGCATCATTGTGGACGTTCTGCCTCTTTTCCTATGCTTTCAATGCAATTCCAGTCTACCTCCTGAAATCGGTTTCCTGCAATTCTGCCCCGCTTTCAAATCCTCTTGGCAGCCTTACTTCAGTATATTTTTGGACGATAGCTGTCATTTATAACTCTGCAGGTTTGTGAATTACAGTGCCCCTGAGCTCCTTTCTTCAACTCGCTTTCTTGTGACCTGGCCGCAACACCGCAGGATGGCTTCAGGCCCTAATCTGGTTCCGGCACGGCACGCTGAGCCTTTGGTTATTCCTCTTCCTGGTGGGAAATGAGAGTTAAATTTGCCCGTCCAGACACCTCCAGCTAGTCTCTCATTGGTACTCGCTATTCCTGTTCATCTTCCGCAGAAAATGCAAACTGGGCCAAACAGGAGGTTAAAGGGACTGACTCTCCAAGTCGGGAGAGTGTTAGTAAAGCATCTGGAATGTTGCACCCGAGTACCAGTGTACGAAAACTGAGACATATTTGAACACGTCTCCCGATCACATGGTTGATCATACTCTAGATTCCACATGCATGTTTTAGCTGAAGGAAGAATACCTTAAACCTGGGTAGTTGAAACCCGTGGAATGGGTACCATGCAATATGACTTCAAAGGGTCTTCATTTGCTCACCGAACCTCTCCAATCCTATCACTGCTGCGTTTATGCCCCTGTACACACGCTTGATTCTCTTTTGGAGACATAGCAATCCATAGGTTTTAAGATACTTACTAGTCAGGTACATTCTTAGGCGTTTAATATGCGGTGTTGAGTCCATTTCGTTGAGCAAGGAGTAGCTCTTGTCTATTCCATATTTGGCTTAAGGAACTTTATCTGTGCTCATTTCAATCTCTGGTTTTATGCAGCACCCCAACTCACCTTTCCCCTTAAGCAAGCATAAGTTGGTTTTGTAAATTTGAGACCCTGTTCTGTTCTGTAATTCAGTTCCTGTGTAGCCAAGTTTACATTCCGTGTATTACTGATATCTTATGATGTTTCTTTTTCTGTGTGACTTATTTCAGTTAGAATCATCATACCTGAATCCACTCATTGTGCTGCTAAGGGCCTGATGACATAGATTTCATTGCTGAGTGATATTGCTTTGTAAGTAAATACCACAACTTCTTTATCCATTTTTCACTTTCTGCGATGTTGAACTTGTACTGTAAACGAGGTTCTTGTAAACAGAGGCGTCCCAAACATTGGGGTGGCTGTGTCTTTTTGATTTTAATTTCCCTAAGCTATAGGACCATAAGTGGAAGTGCCCTAGGCTCTGTTGCTTTGTTTTTTAGATGTTTCAGGAAACACCATACACTACTCCTGAGTGTCTGTTGGCAATTTACATCCCGCCCATCAGCATAACAAGGCTCCCAGTTCTCCATGGCCTGTCCTGCCTTTCTGGATTTTACACTTTTTTCAGATGGCCCTTTTGACCGGGGGGACGTGAGACTTCATTGTAGTGCAGATTTCCTTTGCAAGTTTGCTTGTTTGGCCAAAAAGGGCGTATGCGTTTTTTCCTGAATATATTCAGGAAAAAACGCATACGCCCTTTTTGGCCAAGTGCATCATTGTGGACGTTCTGCCTCTTTTCCTATGCTTTCAATGCAATTCCAGTCTACCTCCTGAAATCGGTTTCCTGCAATTCTGCCCCGCTTTCAAGTCCTCTTGGCAGCCTTACTTCAGTATATTTTTGGACGATAGCTGTCATTTATAACTCTGCAGGTTTGTGAATTACAGTGCCCCTGAGCTCCTTTCTTCAAATCGCTTTCTTTTGAGCTGGCCGCAACACCGCAGGATGGCTTCAGGCCCTAATCTGGTTCCGGCACGGCACGCTGAGCCTTTGGTTATTTCCTCTTCCTGGTGGGAAATGAGAGTTAAATTTGCCCGTCCAGACACCTCCAGCTAGTCTCTCATTGGTTCTTGCTATTCCTGTTCATCTTCCGCAGAAATTGCAAACTGGGCCAAACAGGAGGTTAAAGGTGCTGACTGTCCAAGTGGGGAGAGTGTTAGTAAAACATCTGGAATGTTCCACCCGAGTACCAGGTGAGGAAAACTGAGACATATTTGAACACGTCTCCCGTTACCACGGTTGATCATACTCTGGGTTCCACATGCATGTTTTAGCTGAAGGAAGAATACCTTAAAACTGGAGAGTTGAGACCCGTGGAATGGGTACCATGCAATATGACTTCAAAGGGTCTTCATTTGCTCACCGAACCTCTCCAATCCTATCACTGCTGCGTTTATTCCCCTGTACACACGCTTGATTCTCTTTCGGAGACATAGCAATCCATAGGTTTTAAGATACTTACTAGTCAGGTACATTCTTAGGCATTTAATATGGGGTGTTGAGTCCATTTCGTTGAGCAAGGAATAGCTCTTGTCTATTCCATATTTGGCTTAAGGAACTTTATCTGTGCTCATTTCAATCTCTGGTTTTATGCAGCACCCCAACTCACCTTTCCCCTTAAGCAAGCATAAGTTGGTTTTCTAAATTTGAGACCCTGTTCTGTTCTGTAATTCAGTTCCTGTGTAGCCAAGTTTACATTCCGTGTATTACTGATATCTTATGATGTTTCTTTTTCTGTGTGACTTATTTCAGTTAGAATCATCATACCTGAATCCACTCATTGTGCTGCTACGGGCCTGATGAGATAGATTTCATTGCTGAGTGATAGTGCATTGTACGTAAGTACGTCAAGTTCTTTATCCATTTTTCACTTTCTGTGATATTGAACTTGTATGGTAAACGAGGTTCTTGTAAACAGAGGCATCCCAAACTTTGGGGTGGCTGTGTCTTTTTGATTTTAATTTCCCTAAGCTATAGGACCATAAGTGGAAGTGCCCTAGGCTCTGTTGCTTTGTTTTTTAGATGTTTCAGGAAACACCATACACTTCTCCCGAGTGTCTGTTGGCAATTTACATCCCGCCCATCAGCATAACAAGGCTCCCAGTTCTCCATGGCCTGTCCTGCCTTTCTGGATTTTACACTTTTTTCAGATGGCCCTTTTGACCGGGGGGAAGTGAGACTTCATTGTAGTTCATATTCCCTTTGCAATTGTGCTTGGTTGGCCAAAAAGGGCGTATGCGTTTTTTCCTGAATATATTCAGGAAAAAACGCATACGCCCTTTTTGGCCAAGTGCATCATTGTGGACGTTCTGCCTCTTTTCCTATGCTTTCAATGCAATTCCAGTCTACCTCCTGAAATCGGTTTCCTGCAATTCTGCCCCGCTTTCAAGTCCTCTTGGCAGCCTTACTTCAGTATATTTTTGGACGATAGCTGTCATTTATAATTCTGCAGGTTTGTTAATTACAGTGCCCCTGAGCTCCTTTCTTCAACTCGCTTTCTTTTGAGCTGGCCGCAACACCGCAGGATGGCTTCAGGCCCTAATCTGGATCCGGCACGGCATGTTGAGCCTTGGTTAATTCATCTTCCTGGTGGGAAATGAGAGTTAAATTTGCCCGTCCAGACTCCTCCAGCTAGTCTCTCATTGGTTCTCCATATTCCTGTTCATCTTCCGCAGAAATTGCAGACTTGGCCAAACAGGAGGTTAAAGGCACTGACTCTCCAAGTGGGGAGAGTGTTAGTAAAGCGTCTGGAATGTTGCACCCGAGTACCAGGGTACGAAAACTGAGACATATTTGAACACGTCTCCCGTTCACACGGTTGATCATACTCTGGGTTACACATGCATGTTTTAGCTGAAGGAAGAATACCTTAAACCTGGAGAGTTGAGACCCGTGGAATGGGTACCATGCAATATGACTTCAAAGGGTCTTCATTTGCTCACCGAACCTCTCCAATCCTATCACTGCTGCGTTTATGCCCCTGTACACACGCTTGATTCTCTTTTGGAGACATAGCAATCCATAGGTTTTAAGATACTTACTAGTCAGGTACATTCTTAGGCATTTAATATGGGGTGTTGAGTCCATTTCGTTGAGCAAGGAATAGCTCTTGTCTATTCCATATTTGGCTTAAGGAACTTTATCTGTGCTCATTTCAATCTCTGGTTTTATGCAGCACCCCAACTCACCTTTCCCCTTAAGCAAGCATAAGTTGGTTTTCTAAATTTGAGACCCTTTTCTGTTTTGGAATTCAGTTCCTGTGTAGCCAAGTTTACATTCCGTGTATTAGTGATATCTTAGGATGTTTCTTTTTCTGTGTGACTTATTTCAGTTAGAATCATCGTACCTGAATCCACTCATTATGCTGCTATGGGCCTGATGACATAGATTTCATTGCTGAGTGATATTGCTTTGTAAGTAAATACCACAACTTCTTTATCCATTTTTCACTCTCTGTGATGTTGAACTTGTACTGTACATGAGGTTCTTGTAAACAGAGCTGTTCCAAACTTTGGGGTGGCTGTATCTTTTTGATTTTAATTTCCCTAAGCTATAGGACCATAAGTGGAAGTGCCCTAGGCTCTGTTGCTTTGTTTTTTAGATGTTTCAGGAAACACCATACACTTCCCCCGAGTGTCTCTTGGCAGTTTACATCCCGCCCATCAGCATAACAAGGCTTCCAGTTCTCCATGGCCTGTCCTGCCTTTCTGGATTTTACACTTTTTTCAGATGGCCTTTTTGACCGGGGGGAAGTGAGACTTCATTGTAGTGCAGATTTCCTTTGCAAGCTTGCTTGGTTGGCCAAAAAGGGCGTATATGCTTTTTCCTGAATATATTCAGGAAAAAACGCATACGCCCTTTTTGGCCAAGTGCATCATTGTGGACGTTCTGCCTCTTTTCCTATGCTTTCAATGCAATTCCAGTCTACCTCCTGAAATCGGTTTCCTGCAATTCTGCCCCGCTTTCAAGTCCTCTTGGCAGCCTTACTTCAGTCTATTTTTGGATGATAGCTGTCATTTATAACTCTGCATGTTTGTGAATTACAGTGCCCCTGAGCTCCTTTCTTCAACTCGCTTTCTTGTGAGCTGGCCCCAACACCGCAGGATGGCCTCAGGCCCTAATCTGTTTCCGGCACGGCACGCTGAGCCTTTGGTTAATTCCTCTTCCTGGTGGGAAATGAGAGTTAAATTTGCCCGTCCAGACACCTCCAGCTAGTCTCTCATTGGTTCTCCCTATTCCTGTTTATCTTCCACAGAAATTGCAAACTGGGCCAAACAAGAGTTTAAAGGCGTTGACTCTCCAAGTGAGGAGAGTGTTAGTAAAGCGTCTGGAATGTTGCAGCCGAGTACCATGGGACGAAAACTGAGACATATTTGAACACGTCTCCTGATCACACGGTTGATCATCCTCTGGGTTCCACATACATATTTTAGCTGAAGGAAGAACACCTTAAACCTGGAGAGTTGAGACCCATCGAATGGGTACCATGCAATATGACTTCAAAGGGTCTTCATTTGCTCACCGAACCTCTCCAATCCTATCACTGCTGCGTTTATGCCCCTGTACACATGCTTGATTCTCTTTTGGAGACATAGCAATCCCTAGGTTTTAAGATACTTACTAGTCAGGTACATTCTTATGTGTTTAACATGGGGTGTTGAGTCCGTTTCATTGAGCAAGGAGTAGCTCTTGTCTATTCCATATTTGGCTTAAGGAACTTTATCTGTGCTCATTTCAATCTCTGGTTTTATGCAGCACCCCAACTCACCTTTCCCCTTAAGCAAGCATAAGTTGGTTTCCTAAATTTGAGACACTGTTCTGTTTCGTAATTCAGTTCCTGTGTAGCCAAGCTTACATTCCGTGTATTACTGATATCTTATGATGTTTCTTTTTCTGTGTGACTTATTTCAGTTAGAATCATCATACCTGAATCCACTCATTGTGCTGCTAAGGGCCTGATGACATAGATTTCATTGCTGAGTGATATTGCTTTGTACGTAAATACCACAACTTCTTTATCCATTTTTCACTTTCTGCGATATTGAACTTGTACCGTAAACGAGTTTCTTGTAAACAGAGGCGCCCCAAACTTTGGGGTGGCTGTGTCTTTTTGATTTTAATTTCCTTAAACTATAGGACCATAAGTGGAAGTGCCCTAGGCTCTGTTGCTTTGTTTTTTAGATGTTTCAGGAAGCACCATACACTTCTCCCCAGTGTCTGTTGGCAACTTACATCCCGCCCATCAGCATAACAAGGCTCCCAGTTCTCCATGGCCTGTCCTGCCTTTCTGGATTTTACACTTTTTTCAGATGGCCCTTTTGACCGGGGGGAAGTGAGACTTCATTGTAGTGCAGATTTCCTTTGCAAGCTTGCTTGGTTGGCCAAAAAGGGCGTATGCGTTTCTTCCTGAATATATTCAGGAAAAAACGCATACGCCCTTTTTGGCCAAGTGCATCATTGTGGACGTTCTGCCTCTTTTGCTATGCTTTCAATGCAATTCCAGTCTACCTCCTGAAATCGGTTTCCTGCAATTCTGCCCCGCTTTCAAGTCCTCTTGGCAGCCTTACTTCAGTATATTTTTGGATGATATCTGTCATTTATAACTCTGCAGGTGTGTGAATTACAGTGCCCCTGAGCTCCTTTCTTCAACTCGCTTTCTTTTGAGCTGGCCGCAACACCGCAGGATGGCTTCAGGCCCTAATCTGGTTCCGGCACGGCACGCTGAGCCTTTGGTTATTTCCTCTTCCTGGTGGGAAATGAGAGTTAAATTTGCCCGTCCAGACACCTCCAGCTAGTCTCTCATTGGTTCTCGCTATTCCTGTTCATCTTCCGCAGAAATTGCAAACTGGGCCAAACAGGAGGTTAAAGGGACTGACTCTCCAAGTGGGGAGAGTGTTAGTAAAGCGTCTGGAATGTTGCACCCGAGTACCAGGGGAGGAAAACTGAGACATATTGGAACACGTCTCCCGTTCACACGGTTGATCATACTCTGGGTTCCACATGCATGTTTTAGCTGAAGGAAGAATACCTTAAACCTGGAGAGTTGAGACCCGTGGAATGGGTACCATGCAATATGACTTCAAATGGTCTTCATTTGCTCACCGAACCTCTCCAATCCTATCACTGCTGCGTTTATGCCCCTGTACATACGCTTGATTCTCTTTTGGAGACATAGCAATCCATAGGTTTTAAGATACTTACTAGTCAGGTACATAATTAGGCGTTTAATATGCGGTGTTGAATCCATTTCGTTGAGCAAGGAGTAGCTCTTGTCTATTCCATATTTGGCTTAAGGAACTTTATCTGTGCTCATTTCAATCTCTGGTTTTATGCAGCACCCCAACTCACCTTTCCCCTTAAGCAAGCATAAGTTGGTTTTCTAAATTTGAGACCCTGTTCTGTTTTGGAATTCAGTTCCTGTGTAGCCAAGTTTCCATTCCGTGTATTACTGATATCTTATGATGTTTCTTTTTCTGTGTGACTTATTTCAGTTAGAATCATCATACCTGAATCCACTCATTGTGCTGCTAAGCGCCTGATGACATAGATTTCATTGCTGAGTGATATTGCTTTGTAAGTAAATACCACAACTTCTTTATCCATTTTTCACTTTCTGCGATGTTGAACTTGTACTGTAAACGAGTTTCTTGTAAACAGAGCCATTCCAAACTTTGGGGTGGCTGTGTCTTTTTGATTTTAATTTCCCTAAGCTATAGGACCATAAGTGGAAGTGCCCTAGGCTCTGTTGCTTTGTTTTTTAGATGTTTCAGGAGACACCATACACTTCTCCCCTTTGTCTGTTGGCAATTTACATCCCGCCCATCAGCATAACAAGGCTCCCAGTTCTCCATGGCCTGTCCTGCCTTTCTGGATTTTACACTTTTTTCAGATGGCCCTTTTGACCGGGGGGAAGTGAGACTTCATTGTAGTGCAGATTTCCTTTGCAAGCTTGCTTGGTTGGCCAAAAAGGGCGTATGCGTTTTTTCCTGAATATATTCAGGAAAAAACGCATACGCCCTTTTTGGCCAAGTGCATCATTGTGGACGTTCTGCCTCTTTTCCTATGCTTTCAATGCAATTCCAGTCTACCTCCTGAAATCGGTTTCCTGCAATTCTGCCCCGCTTTCAAGTCCTCTTGGCAGCCTTACTTCAGTCTATTTTTGGATGATAGCTGTCATTTATAACTCTGCATGTTTGTGAATTACAGTGCCCCTGAGCTCCTTTCTTCAACTCGCTTTCTTGTGAGCTGGCCCCAACACCGCAGGATGGCCTCAGGCCCTAATCTGTTTCCGGCACGGCACGCTGAGCCTTTGGTTAATTCCTCTTCCTGTTGCGAAATGAGAGTTAAATTTGCCCGTCCAGACACCTCCAGCTAGTCTCTCATTGGTTCTCCCTATTCCTGTTTATCTTCCACAGAAATTGCAAACTGGGCCAAACAAGAGTTTAAAGGCGTTGACTCTCCAAGTGAGGAGAGTGTTAGTAAAGCGTCTGGAATGTTGCAGCCGAGTACCATGGGACGAAAACTGAGACATATTTGAACACGTCTCCTGATCACACGGTTGATCATCCTCTGGGTTCCACATACATATTTTAGCTGAAGGAAGAACACCTTAAACCTGGAGAGTTGAGACCCATCGAATGGGTACCATGCAATATGACTTCAAAGGGTCTTCATTTGCTCACCGAACCTCTCCAATCCTATCACTGCTGCGTTTATGCCCCTGTACACATGCTTGATTCTCTTTTGGAGACATAGCAATCCCTAGGTTTTAAGATACTTACTAGTCAGGTACATTCTTATGTGTTTAACATGGGGTGTTGAGTCCGTTTCATTGAGCAAGGAGTAGCTCTTGTCTATTCCATATTTGGCTTAAGGAACTTTATCTGTGCTCATTTCAATCTCTGGTTTTATGCAGCACCCCAACTCACCTTTCCCCTTAAGCAAGCATAAGTTGGTTTCCTAAATTTGAGACACTGTTCTGTTTCGTAATTCAGTTCCTGTGTAGCCAAGCTTACATTCCGTGTATTACTGATATCTTATGATGTTTCTTTTTCTGTGTGACTTATTTCAGTTAGAATCATCATACCTGAATCCACTCATTGTGCTGCTAAGGGCCTGATGACATAGATTTCATTGCTGAGTGATATTGCTTTGTACGTAAATACCACAACTTCTTTATCCATTTTTCACTTTCTGCGATATTGAACTTGTACCGTAAACGAGTTTCTTGTAAACAGAGGCGCCCCAAACTTTGGGGTGGCTGTGTCTTTTTGATTTTAATTTCCTTAAACTATAGGACCATAAGTGGAAGTGCCCTAGGCTCTGTTGCTTTGTTTTTTAGATGTTTCAGGAAGCACCATACACTTCTCCCAGTGTCTGTTGGCAACTTACATCCCGCCCATCAGCATAACAAGGCTCCCAGTTCTCCATGGCCTGTCCTGCCTTTCTGGATTTTACACTTTTTTCAGATGGCCCTTTTGACCGGGGGGAAGTGAGACTTCATTGTAGTGCAGATTTCCTTTGCAAGCTTGCTTGGTTGGCCAAAAAGGGCGTATGCGTTTCTTCCTGAATATATTCAGGAAAAAACGCATACGCCCTTTTTGGCCAAGTGCATCATTGTGGACGTTCTGCCTCTTTTGCTATGCTTTCAATGCAATTCCAGTCTACCTCCTGAAATCGGTTTCCTGCAATTCTGCCCCGCTTTCAAGTCCTCTTGGCAGCCTTACTTCAGTATATTTTTGGATGATATCTGTCATTTATAACTCTGCAGGTGTGTGAATTACAGTGCCCCTGAGCTCCTTTCTTCAACTCGCTTTCTTTTGAGCTGGCCGCAACACCGCAGGATGGCTTCAGGCCCTAATCTGGTTCCGGCACGGCACGCTGAGCCTTTGGTTATTTCCTCTTCCTGGTGGGAAATGAGAGTTAAATTTGCCCGTCCAGACACCTCCAGCTAGTCTCTCATTGGTTCTCCCTATTCCTGTTCATCTTCCGCAGAAATTGCAAACTGGGCCAAACAGGAGGTAAAGGCGCTGACTCTCCAAGTGGGGAGAGTGTTAGTAAAGCGTCTGGAATGTTGCACCCGAGTACCAGGGGACGAAAACTGAGACATATTTGAACACGTCTCCCGTTCACACGGTTGATCATACTCTGGGTTCCACATGCATGTTTTAGCTGAAGGAAGTATATCTTAAACCTGGAGAGTTGAGACCCGTGTAATGGGTACCATGCAATATGACTTCAAAGGGTCTTCATTTGTTCACCGAACCTCTGCAATCCTATCACTGCTGCGTTTATGCCCCTGTACACATGCTTGATTCTCTTTCGGAGACATAGCAATCCATAGGTTTTAAGATACTTACTAGTCAGGTACATTCTTAGGCGTTTAATATGCGGTGTTAAGTCCATTTCGTTGAGCAAGGAGTAGCTCTTGTCTATTCCATATTTGGCTTAAGGAACTTTATCTGTGCTCATTTCAATCTCTGGTTTTATGCAGCACCCCAACTCACCTTTCCCCTTAAGCAAGCATAAGTTGGTTTTCTAAATTTGAGACCCTGTTCTGTTCTGTAATTCAGTTCCTGTGTAGCCAAGTTTACATTCCGTGTATTACTGATATCTTATGATGTTTCTTTTTCTGTGTGACTTATTTCAGTTAGAATCATCATACCTGAATCCACTCATTGTGCTGCTAAGGGCCTGATGACATAGATTTCATTGCTGAGTGATATTGCTTTGTAAGTAAATACCACATGTTCTTTATCCATTTTTCACTTTCTGCGATGTTGAACTTGTACTGTAAACGAGGTTCTTGTAAACAGAGGCGTCCCAAACTTTGGGGTGGCTGTGTGTTTTTGATTTTAATTTCCCTAAACTCTAGGACCATAAGTGGAAGTGCCCTAGGCTCTGTTGCTTTGTTTTTTAGATGTTTCGGGAAACACCATACACTTCTCCAGAGTGGCTGTTGGCAATTTACATCCCGCCCATCAGCATAACAAGGCTCCCAGTTCTCCATGGCCTGTCGTGCCTTTATGGATTTTACACTTTTTTCAGATGGCCCTTTTGACCAGGGGAAAGTGAGACTTCATTGTAGTGCAGATTTCCTTTGCAAGCTTGCTTGGTTGGCCAAAAAGTGTGTATGCGTTTTTTCCTGACTATATTCAGGAAAAAACACATACACCCTTTTTGGCCAAGTGTATCATTGTCGAGGTTCTGACTCTCTTCATATGTTTTCAATGCAATTCCAGTGTATCTCCTGAAATCGGTTTCCTGCAATTCTGCCTTGCTTTCAATGCTTCTTCATAGCCTTACCTCAATATATTTTTTGAAAATAGTTGGCCTTTATAACTCTGCAGGTTTTTGAATTGCAGTGGCCCTTAGCTCCATTTTTCAGCGCTTATTTTTGTGATCTTGCCCCATAACCACAGGATTCCTTGAAGCTGTATTCTTCTTCTGGGGCACCTTGCTGTGCCTTTGGTTAATTCTTCTTACTGATGTGAAATTAGAGTGACATGTGCCCATTGAAACCGCTACAGCTAGTTTCTCACTGGTTCCCCCTATTCCCATTCATCCTCCGCACTAACTGCAGATTGTGCGATACCAGAACCTAAAGGCATTGACTCTCCATGTGGGGATGTTGTTAGTAAAGTGGCTGGAATGTCGATCCGGAGCCCCAGGAGAGGAAAAATGAGGTGTGTTTTAGAAACCTTTCCCGATCATATGGTATACCAGTCGCTGGGTTTCCCAAGCATGGTTTAGCTGTAGGAAGATTCCCTTCAACCTGGAGTGTTGGGACCCTTGGACTGAGTAGCATGAAGTATTGCATTAAACTTTCAGCAGTTGCTCACCAAAGCTCACCAATCCTCTCAGCCCCAAGTGTCCAGCCTTATGTCTTATCCAGCTGTGGGTTTATATGTGGTCAATCCAGGTTGCATCACAGCCCCTGAGCGAATTTTGTAAGAATTTTTCTCTCTTTCATTGTTTCAGCGTTTTGTTTTTAAAATTTATTTCTATAATGGGGTTTAGCTCATTTTCACTGCTGTGTTTGTGCCGCTCTGCACACACTTGATTCCCTTATGGAGATATATCAATACATGGGTTTTAAGATTCTTATTCCTCAGATATATTTCTCTGCGGTGTATAGGGTGTGTTGAGGCCAGTTCATTGAGCAAGGTGTAGATCTTGTCTAATACCTATTTGGTTTATTGAACGGTATCTGTGCTAATTTCAAACTCTGGTTTTATGCATCATCCCACCTCTCCTTTCCCCTTAAGCTGACATAAGTGTGTTTTCTAAATGTGAGACACTGTTCTGTTCTGTAATTCATTTCTTGTGCAGCCATATTTACCCTCCCTCTATAAGTGATATCTTATGATATGTTTCTTTTTCTGTTTGACTTATTTCAAGTAGTATTATCGGACCTAAATCCACTCTTTATCCTTCTACTAGCCTTATTACATTGATTTCATGGTGAAGAGATATTCCATTGTACATAAGTACCACATCTTCTTTATCCATTGTTCTCTTTCCTGGGATATTTAAGGTGTACTGAAGTTGAGGTTCTTGTAAACAGAGTAGCCCTAAACTGTGGTGTGCTTGTGTCTCGTTGATTTTTAGACTTCCCTAGATATACTCCCATGATTGGAAGTGTCCTATGCTCTGTAGCTCTGTTTTTTAGATGATTTAGGAACCACCATACACTTCTCCAGAGTGGCTCTCGGCAGTTCACACACTGCCCATCAGCGTATAAAGGCTCCCTGTTCTCCATGGCCTGTCCTGCATTTCTAGTTTTTACAGTTTTTTAGGATGGCCCTTTTGACCGGTGGGAAATGAGACTTCTTTGTTGTGCACATTTGCATTGCTTGCTTGCTTCGTTGCCCATAAAGTGCTATGCGTTTTTTCCTGGATATAATCAGGAAAAAACGCATACGCCCTTTTGGGCCAACTGCATCATTGTCGAAATTCTGCCGCTTTTCATGTGCGTTAAAGACGAGTCCAATCTATCTCTTGAAATCTGTTTCTTGCAATTCTGTCTTGCATTCAGATCCTCTTCTTTGCCTTACCTCAACATATTTTTGGACGTTAGTTTTCATTTATAACTCTGCAGGTTTGTGAATTACAGTGACCCTGAGCTCCATTTTTTAAGTTGTTCTTTTGTGAGCTGGCCTCAAACCCGCAGGATTGCTTCAGGCCCTATTTTGGCTCCGGCGAGGCAGGCTGAGTCTTTCTTTAATTCTTATTCTTAATGGGAAATTAGAGTGATATGTGCCCGTCCAAACCCCTACAACTATTCTCTCATTGGTTCCCCCTCTTCCCGTTCATCCTCCTCACAATTTGCAAAATGTGTGAAACAGAAGTTTAAATGTGCTGATTCTCCAAGTGGGGAGATTCTAAGTAGTGTGGCTGGAATGGTGAACAGGAGCACCAGGAGAGGATAAATGAGGTGCATTTTAGACACATCTCCCGATCACATGGTGTACAGTCCTCTGGGTTTTCCATGCATGTTTTAGCTATAGGAAGATCCCTTGAACCTGCAGATTTGGGACCCATTGAATGGGTACCAGGTAGTATTACTTTAAAGGGTGTGCATTTCCTCACCCAACCTCACATTTCTCTTAGCGCAAACAGTTTCCAGCCTTATGTCTCATCCTGCTGTGGGTCTAGATGTGTTCAATCCATGTTGCATCACCGTCCCTGAGGAAAAGTTGTAAGAGGTTTTCTCTGTCTCTCTGTCGTTTATTTTTTTCAATTTATTACTATATTGGTTACAGCTGATTTTCAAAGCTCTGTTTCTTGCTGCTGTACATCCACTTGATTCGCGTACAGAGAGACATCAATAAATTCTTTTTCAGATTCTTACCAGTCGTATATATTCTTTTCCGGTGACTTGAGTGTGCTGAGTGCAGTTCTTTTAGCTACCGTGTAGGCCTTGTTGATTATCAGTTTGGTATTTGGAATGGTATCTTTGCTAATTTCAACCTCCTGGATGATGCCTCACCCCTCCCCACCTTTCCCGTTTAGCAGCCTTATGCGTGTTTTCTACATATTTGACTATGTTTTTGTTTTGTAATTTATTTCATGTGTAGCCATTTTGGATTCCACCTTTAAGTGATATCTTATGATATGTGTCTTTTTCTTTTTGAATTCTGTCACTTAGAATGATCATACGTAACTCCTCCGGAGTTGTTACAACTGGCCATATTTCATTGATTTCCAGGCTGAATAGTATTCCACTCTACCTAAGTACCACATCTCTATCCATTTTTTCCCTCCAGAGACATTTAAGTTATATCCTAGTCGAGGATCTTTTAAACAGAGAGGGGGTAAACATTGGGGTGCCTGTGTCCTCTCGATTTTTGTTTTTCCCAAGATATACGCCCATGAGTGCAAGTGCCCTATGCTCTGTAGCTCATTTTTTAGATGCTTTAGTAAACACAATGCACTTCTCCAGAATGGCCGTTGGCAATATACATTTCCACTATAAGTCTCACAGGGCTCCCTCTTCTCGTTGCCCTGTCCTGCATTTCTGTTGTTTACGCTTTATGAGGATGGCTCTTCTGACTGATGCGAAGTGATATCTTTTGTAGTATTGACTTCCAGTGCTCACCTGTTTGGTTGGCTAAAAAAGTGTATGCCCTTTTCTTGAATATATACAGAAAAAAACGTATACACCCTTTTTGGCCAACTGCAATGTTGGCAATGTTCAGCTCCTTTTCTTGTGCTTAATGGCGAGTCCTTTCTACCTCCTCAAATCCCTTTCCTGCCATTCTCCCTTGCTTACAAGTCCTTTTCTCTGACTTTCCTCAAGACATTTTTCAGTGATGGATATTTTCAACTCTGCAGTTTTGTGAATTTTACTGCCCCTGAGTTCCATTGTTCAACTTGTGTTTATGGGAACTGGCCACAAAGCAGCGGGATTTCCTCAAGCCCTATATTGTTTCCATGGGCAACCCTAGCCTTTGGTCAATTCGTCTTCCTGATTGGAAATTAGAGTGACATGTGCCTGTCTGAACACCTAGGACTTGTCTCTCATTGTTCCTCATCCTTCCGCTTCATCCTCTGGACAAATTCCAAACTGTACGCAACAGGATGTTGACAGTGCTGACATCTCCAAGTGGGGAGACTGTTAGTAAAGACGCTGGAGGGGTGAACCCGAGCACCAGGAGATGAGGAGATGAGATGCCTTTTCCAAACTCTTCCCGATCAGACGGTATACCATCCTCTGGGTGTGACAGACATGTTTTAGCAGTAGGAAGAGTCCCATTCATGTAAGGAGAACACCAGGGCTTTTTCAAAATCAGTGTCTCCCCGAAACCCAAACTGGGGAAGTTTTTAAGCTACGGCTACTCATATGTTCATTAAAGGCCTTGGGAAGTAGGCAGAGTCCAAACTTTAGATGATTGAAGTCTTCAGGGTCAGAAGCACTCACCACCAGCTTCCCTTAGGTTACACTTTAACTGTCATTGATAGATGATGTCAATAAAAATATCTATTCTTTTTCAGATTATTTCCCCTTATAGGTTATTGCAAAATGTTGAGTGTAGTTCCCTGTGCTATACAGTAGTTCCTTGTTGATGATCTATTTTATACATAGCAGTGTGTATGTGTTAATCCCAAACTGTTAATTTATCCCTCCTCCCACCTTTCCCCTTTGGTAATAATAAATTATAAGATTTTATACTTCTCAGAAATGGGGGAGCTGAAAGAGAGGTATCATTTTCAATGGAAAAGCATTTAAAACAAGATTGAAGGTTTAACCAAGATTATTAGATGTACATCCTTGGAAAGAAATCACTTCATTTCTCTAATATTGACCTGACAAATAAGACAAACTTTTTCACTGAACTTGCTTATAATAAAGTGATGGAAATATCAAATGGAAGTGTTAGAAACATCTTATTTTACCCGAGCCTTATACACTGTTCTATGTTAACTACAGTTTGGCTCACACATCTGTTCATTGAGGTTACAATAGTCTCAATTTCTGTTACTGATCCTCCAGAGTGGACCCCAACAAGTGTCCCCCTGCCCAGTGTCATTGGGGCCAACAGATCGAGACTGAGTTTGGTTCACAAGCAAAGGAAACTTTATATTTTGATCAGAGAATGGAGAGGTGAGAGCATGCACTACCCCGTGGGCTGTGGGCTGGGCTGCTGTGTAGAGATCCTGTCAGAGTCAGTGGGAGGGAGGGAGGCGGCGGAGCTCTCGAGGGCCGGGTTGGCTGTAGCTCAGGCTCTATATCGTGGAGTCTGCACTGGGCCCCAGGAGCTGAGGTGTCGACCCAGCCATTCTGCACTAGGAAATCTGGTCTGAAGTGCCGGGTGTGGAACCTCTGCATGCGGGACCCTAGGAGCACGTGAAATTAGACAAAGCACAAAGGATAAAAAAGGTTAGACTTGACTTTATTGCCCAGATTCTATTTTTATCTCCCAGGGATTTTTAATGGGCTTTGCTGGGGACAAACCCCTCCTCTGCCTTTTGTCCCGTTCCTCATTCTTGGAGTGCTGAGGGTGCAGACCCTTCTTCTGTAACTGCTGAGTGCTGAGTTGGGAGCCCTCATACCCTGGGGCGAGTGTCAGAGCTTCTCCCCAGCAGCCTCCCGGTGACGTTGATTGTCCCCAGGACCCCTGCCTCCCTGCTCGTCCACCTGAGCACCAGCTTTGGAAGTGTTCTAGATTCTAATGACCTTTAAGGGTCCAGGAAAGAGATGTGCAGAGACGCTGTGGGGGCCGGTTTCACCCCGCCCCACATTTGTTCGGCCACCTTAGGCTGACCGTTTCTGCCAGCCTAGATGCTCTGACCAGTAGTCTGCGCTTTCTTCAATTAGGCCCCTGAATTAACGTACAAACAGCACCAGGTGTCAGAGCCCTGCCCGCTCAACTCCCAGACAGTCCAGGGTCAGTGGTGATCAAGGACCATGATGGCTACTGAGTCAACAGCCTTTTGAAGTAAACAGGAGTCCAGCCGGTCTTATTGGCCACCATCATCATGGTGTCTGTAGGCTTTTCTATGGTGACAGTGTGATATACGGTTCCCCCGCCAAGATTATTAGCTCCCCTCTGGGTGCAGTAAGTCCTGCAAGCAGTAGTCTACTCTTTTGGGACACACTCTTGTTGTTTTATGAGAGAAACTCCAGGTCAAGTGATGTTCACACGAGTCGTCATGGTGTCCTGTTGCCCCCGGTTATCTCTCTGGATGTTGGAGTTGGAGGGCCTCCTCACTCAAGGTCGGTGTGCCCACGGAGCGAACCCTGCAACTTCAGGGCATGGTTGGTGGTTAGGATCACCACGTGGGGTCCTTTTCCCTTAGGAGGGAGGTGGCCTTTTGGGCTGCTGATTTCCAGGTTTTTAGATACCGCCAGTATCTTGGCCAGATGTGGCAGTGGGCCAAGCTCCTTGGTGACCGTAGTTTATCCTACCTGGATGGCATTCTTGCATTGTTCCATTTCAAGTGGTCCCAGTTTTTGCACTAATTCTCCAATGGCGATTCACCTTTCACTGGGAATGTAAAGGTCAAAGGGTTTAGCTAAATTAGGGAGTTCCAGGGCAAGGGTCTGAATTGACTGCTCTTTCCATTCTTGAAAGGCCACTTCTGGATTCTATTCAAAAGGATCATCATCTTTTCCTTTCAGTGTTTCATATAGAGGCCCAGCTAGTAGACTGTAGTTAGGGATCCAGAAGCAGCAAACCCTGGCCTCCCCAGGAACCTCTAAGCTGTCTTCTAGTTTTAGAAAGGGGTAAGGCTGAAAATGGTTTCTTCCCTTTCCTGGGATGGGCTTCTCTGACCTTCTGTGAGAATGAAGCCCAGGCAGGTCACTGCAGTCTGTGATATTTGAGCTTTTTCTTGGACAACTTCTATCCTTTATTGGCTTGGTAGTTCAGAGGCCTCCTTAGTAAGGCTGGCGATCAGAATGTCGTCTGCATATTGAAGGAGGGTTTCCTTTTCCAGAGGTAGAACTTTTAGGTCTTTAGCTAAGCTTTCCCCAAAGATGGTGTGGGAATTTTTGCACCCTTGGGGCCGAACGGCCCGGAAGTATTGTTTTAGTTGTATGTTGAGTCCTGCCACTCACAAGCCAAAATTTCTTGTGACTCTGGGACTAATGGAATACAAAAGAAGGCATCATTGAAGACTAATACAGAATACCATGTCCTGGTGGTTGGTAGAATGACCAGCAGGGTGTAGGAATTAGGAGCAACTGGAGGTATATCCTCGGTGGCTTCACTGACTGTCCTGACATCCTTTACCAGGTCCCCAGCAGCCCATGGGGCTCTCGTGGTCAGACCAATCCCAGAATATGGAGCTCACCTGGGCAGGTACCCCACGCCCACCCCAGCCCACGGGGCTCTCGTGGTCAGGCCCCTCCCAGGATACAGAGCTACCCTTGCAGGTACCGTGGCAGGGCTGGGCACACAGGAACCGTGCACATAGCCCTCATTGCGGAGCACCCCCAGCTCACCTGTCGCTCAGAGCTGACACACAGCACCTCAGAGCAGGACTTGAACTAACAATCAGCAGCTGCGACAGGTCTGTGACCCTGGGCATCACTCCGTGAGGCCTCCCTCCACCTGGTCTTCCAGAGACTTCCACTGCACCCGGGGCACCAGGCCTCTGTCTCCAACCACCACCCACCCCTCCTCTCCCTGACTCCTGGGTTCCTCTCATTAGGAGAGGGTTTTCTTGAAGTTGTCTCCCACTCATGGGCCAGATAAAATGATTAGAAAACAAGCCAAAGCTGCAGCCCCTTGTCTATCCTGACTCTCAGGAGCCCACACCTGTTCCTTGGACCTGGCCGGTTCAGCAAGTTCCATTTTCTGCAACTGTGAGCCCCTGAGGGGTGATGATTGGCTGACCTGGGCAGCCTTACCGTGCCGGCCAGCCCTCCCCAGGTGTGCCTGGGTTGAGATCAATATAAATACCACTCCAGGCAGCAAGAGCCCCTGCAGCCGTGCCTGACGCCATTTTCTCTGCCCTGTCAGCAGTCTCGGGGCTGGGCTGGTGGGAGGGAGTGAGAGGCCACGGCTTTGTGGGTGGCCCAGTGTGAGTGAGGCTCTGCTGAACTTTCTGCAGCAGTTGCCAGGCTGCCACCTGCTAAAGAAGAGGATGTGTCACCCATACCTGCTGCTGGAATTTCTCCCTGGGCAGAGGTGAGGAAGGAAAAAAGCAGTGGGGGCAGGGACAGGACGGGTATCTCAGGCAGGGAAATGGAAATCTTCCAGAAGAGCACCCAGGGCCAGGACCATCCTGGCTGGCCTGCAGGCACCAAGTCGGCCGGCATGCTGTCACTCGTGTGGCTCTATGGCCCTTCCTCTAGGCTTTCAAGTCCTTGTATATATTCAGGTGTTTTACCTGGGATGGGTGGGAATAGTTCAGCAGCAACTGGCCTGGGGCTCAGCTCACGTTTACTCACAGATGCCTCGGCACGGTGCCCCAGCTTTGCAATGAGGACGCTTGTTGCGTGGGGGCTGCTGGCTGAATGGGAGACGATTCCCCACCACTGACCAACTTCAGAATTGTTTACAACTGGAGCAAGTGCCCTGATACGGTTTTCCTCTGTGTAACTGGTGGGTTCTGTGTTTTTTTTCTCTTTTTCGTTTTTGGTTCAAGGTAGATTTTATTCCTCTTTTTTGTATTTACAGATATAAGCATGGAAATAATTTATTCATATGAATACATGTATGTGCAGGGAATAATTGTTTTTTCTGTTTTATTTTTTAAATTTTATTTCTTTTTAATTTTGAATTTTATTTTATATTTTTATACAGCAGGTTCTTATTGGTTATCTATTTTATACATATAAATGTATACATGCCAATCCCAGTCTCTCAACTCCTCCCACCACCACCCCCCCAACAGCTTTCCCCCCTTGTTGTCCATACGTTTGTTGTCTACATCTGTTGCTCTATTTATGCCTTGCAAAATGGTTAATCTGTACAGTTTTTCTAGGTTCCACATATATGCATGAATATACAAGATTTGTTTTTCTCTTTCTGACTTACTTCACTCTGTATGACAGTCTCTAGATCCATCGACGTCTCTACAAATGACCCAATTTCATTCCTTTTCATGGCTTAGTAATATTCCATTTTATATATGTACCACGGCTTTATGCATTCGTCTGTCTGTGGGCATTTAGGTTGCTTCCATTACCTCGATATTGTAAATAGTGATGCAATGAACATTGCGGTGAATGACTCTTTTTGATTTATGGTTTTGTCTGGGTATATGTCCAGTACTGGGATTGCCGTATCATATGGTAATTCTATTGTTAGTTTCTTAAGAAATTCCATATTGTTCTCCAAAATGACTGTATCAATTTACATTCCCAACAATAGTGGAAGAGGGTTCCTTTATTCCACACCCTTTCCAGCATTTTTTGTTTGTAGTTTTTCTATGATGCCTATTCTACCAGGTGTGAGGTGATACCTCATTGTTGAATCCATTTCGTTGAGCAAGGGGTAGGTCTTGTCTATTACATATTTGGCTTATGGAACGGTATCTGTGCTAATTTCAAACTCTGCTTTTATGCAGCACCCCAACTCACCTTCCCCCTTAAGCAGGCATAAGTTGGTTTTCTAAACTTGAGACCCTGTTCTGTTTTGTAATTCAATTCATGTGTAGCCAAGTTCACATTCCGTGCATTAGTGATACCTTATGATGTTTCTTTTTCTGTGTGACTTATTTCACTTAGAATCATCGTGCCTCAATCCACTCATTATGCTGCTACGGGCCTGGTGACATAGATTTCATTGCTGAGTGGTATTCTGTTGTACATAAGTACCGCAACATCTTTATCCATTATTTGCTCTCTGGGATATTTAACTTGTGCCGTATAAGAGATTTCTGTAAAAAGAGCCGTCCCAAATTTTGGGGTTGCTGTGTCTTTTTGATTTTAATTTCTCTAAGCTATAGGACCATAAGTGGAAGTGCCCTAGGCTCTGTTGCTTTGTTTTTTAGATGTTTCAGGAAACACCATACACTTCTCCCGAGTGTCTGTTGGCAATTTACATCCCGCCCATCAGCATAACAAGGCTCCCAGTTCTCCATGGCCTGTCCTGCCTTTCTGGGTTTTACACTTTATTCAGATGGCCCTTTTGACCGGGGGGAAGTGAGACTTCATTGTAGTGCAGATTTCCTTTACAAGTTTGCTTGGTTGGCCAAAAAGGGCGTATGCGTTTTTTCCTGAATATATTCAGGAAAAAACGCATACGCCCTTTTTGGCCAGTGCATCATTCTGGACGTTCTGCCTCTTTTCCTATGCTTTCAATGCAATTCCAGTCTACCTCCTGAAATCGGTTTCCTGCAATTCTGCCCCGCTTTCAAATCCTCTTGGCAGCCTTACTTCAGTCTATTTTTGGACGATAGCTGTCATTTATAACTCTGCAGGTTTGTGAATTACAGTGCCCCTGAGCTCCTTTCTTCAACTCGCTTTCTTTTGAGCTGGCCGCAACACCGCAGGATGGCTTCAGGCCCTTATCTGGTTCCGGTACGGCACGCTGAGCCTTTGGTAAATTCCTCTTCCTGGTGGGAAATGAGAGTTAAATTTGCCCGTCCAGACACCTCCAGTTAGTCTCTCATTGGTTCTCCCTATTCCTGTTCATCTTCCGCAGAAATTGCAAACTGGGCCAAACAGGAGGTTAAAAGGACTGACTCTCCAAGTCGGGAGAGTGTTAGTAAAGCGTCTGGAATGTTGCACCCGAGTACCAGGGTATGAAAACTGAGACATATTTGAACACGTCTGCCGATCACATGGTTGATCATACTCTAGGTTCCACATGCATGTTTTAGCTGAAGGAAGAATACCTTAAAGCTGGGTAGTTGAAACGCGTGGAATGGGTACCATGCAATATGACTTCAAAGGGTCTTCATTTGCTCACCGAACCTCTCCAATCCTATCACTGCTGCGTTAATTCTCTTGTACACATGCTTGATTCTCTTTCGGAGACATAGCAATCCATAGGTTTTAAGATAATTACTAGTCAGGTACATTCTAGACGTTTAATATGCGGTGTTGAGTCCATTTCGTTGAGCAAGGAGTAGCTCTTGTCTATTCCATATTTGGCTTAAGGAACTTTATCTGTGCTCATTTCAATCTCTGGTTTTATGCAGCACCCCAACTCACCTTTACCCTTAAGCAAGCATAAGTTGGTTTTCTAAATTTGAGACCCTGTTCTGTTCTGTAATTCAGTTCCTGTGTAGCCAAGTTTACATTCCGTGTATTACTGATATCTTATGATGTTTCTTTTTCTGTCTGACTTATTTCAGTTAGAATCACCATACCTGAATCCACTCATTGTGCTGCTACGGGCCTGATGACATAGATTTCATTGCTAAGTGATTATGCATTGTACGTAAATAGAACAACTTCTTTATCCATTTTTCACTTTCTGCGATATTGAACTTGTACTGTAAACGAGGTTCTTGTAAACAGAGCCGTTCCAAACTTTGGGGTGGCTGTGTCTTTTTGATTTTAATTTCCCTAAGCTATAGGACCATAAGTGGAAGTGCCCTAGGCTCTGTTGCTTTGTTTTTTAGATGTTTCAGGAAACACCATACACTTCTCCCGAGTGGTTGTTGGCAATTTACATCCCGCCCATCAGCATAACAAGGCTCCCAGTTCTCCATGGCCTGTCCTGCCTTTCTGGATTTTACACTTTTTTCAGATGGCCCTTTTGACCGGGGGGAAGTGAGACTTCATTGTAGTGCAGATTTCCTTTGCAAGCTTGCTTGGTTGGCCAAAAAGGGCGTATGCGTTTTTTCCTGAATATATTCAGGAAAAAACGCATACGCCCTTTTTGGCCAAGTGCATCATTGTGGACGTTCTGCCTCTTTTCCTATGCTTTCAATGCAATTCCAGTGTACCTCCTGAAATCGGTTTCCTGCAATTCTGCCCCGCTTTCAAGTCCTCTTGGCAGCCTTACTTCAGTATATTTTTGGACGATAGCTGTCATTTATAACTCTGCAGGTTTGTGAATTACAGTGCCCCTGAGCTCCTTTCTTCAACTCGCTTTCTTTTGAGCTGGCCGCAACACCGCAGGATGGCTTCAGGCCCTAATCTGGTTCCGGTACGGCACGCTGAGCCTTTGGTTAATTCCTCCTCCTGGTGGGAAATGAGAGTTAAATTTGCACGTCCAGACAGTCTCTCATTGGTTCTCCCTATTCCTGTTCATCTTCCGCAGAAATTGCAAACTGGGCCAAACAGGAGGTTAAAGGGACTGACTCTCCAAGTCGGGAGAGTGTTAGTAAAGCGTCTGGAATGTTGCACCCGAGTACCAGGGTACGAAAACTGAGACATATTTGAACACGTCTCCCGATCACATGGTTGATCATACTCTAGGTTCCACATGCATGTTTTAGCTGAAGGAAGAATACCTTAAACCTGGGTAGTTGAAACCCGTAGAATGGGTACCATGCATTATGACTTCAAAGGGTCTTCATTTGCTCACCGAACCTCTCCAGTCCTATCACTGCTGCGTTTATGCCCCTGTACACATGCTTGATTCTCTTTCGGAGACATAGCAATCCATAGGTTTTAAGATACTTACTAGTCAGGTACATTCTTAGGCGTTTAATATGCGGTGTTGAGTCCATTTCGTTGAGCAAGGAGTAGCTCTTCTCTATTCCATATTTGGCTTAAGGAACTTTATCTGTGCTCATTTCAATCTCTGGTTTTATGCAGCACCCCAACTCACCTTTCCCCTTAAGCAAGCATAAGTTGGTCTTCTAAATTTGAGACCCTGTTCTGTTCTGTAATTCAGTTCCTGTGTAGCCAAGTTTACATTCCGTGTATTACTGATATCTTATGATGTTTCTTTTTCTGCGTGACTTATTTCAGTTAGAATCATCATACCTGAATCCACTCATTGTGCTGCTAAGGGCCTGATGACATAGATTTCATTGCTGAGTGATATTGCTTTGTAAGTAAATACCACAACTTCTTTATCCATTTTTCACTTTCTGCGATGTTGAACTTGTACTGTAAACGAGGTTCTTCTAAACAGAGGCGTCCCAAACTTTGGGGTGGCTGTGTCTTTTTGATTTTAATTTCCCTAAGCTATAGGACCATAAGTGGAAGTGCCCTAGGCTCTGTTGCTTTGTTTTTAGATGTTTCAGGAAACACCATACACTTCTCCTGAGTGTCTGTTGGCAATTTACATCCCGCCCATCAGCATAACAAGGCTCCCAGTTCTCCATGGCCTTTCCTGCCTTTCTGGATTTTACACTTTTTTCAGATGGCCCTTTTGACCGGGGGGAAGTGAGACTTCATTGTAGTGCAGATATCCTTTGCAAGCTTGCTTGGTTGGCCAAAAAGGGCGTATGCGTTTTTTCCTGAATATATTCAGGAAAAAACGCATACGCCCTTTTTGGCCAAGTGCATCATTGTGGACGTACTGCCGCTTTTCCTATGCTTTCAATGCAATTCCAGTGTAACTCCTGAAATCGGTTTCCTGCAATTCTGCCCCGCTTTCAAGTCCTCTTGGCAGCCTTACTTCAGTATATTTTTGGACAATAGCTGTCATTTATAACTCTGCAGGTTTGTGAATTACAGTGCCCCTGAGCTCCTTTCTTCAATTCGCTTTCTTGTGACCTGGCCGCAACACCGCAGGATGGCTTCAGGCCCTAATCTGGTTCCGGCACGGCACGCTGAGCCTTTGGTTAATTCCTCTTCCTGTTGGGAAATGAGAGTTAAATTTGCCCGTCCAGACACCTCCAGCTAGTCTCTCATTGGTTCTCGCTATTCCTGTTCATCTTCCGCAGAAATTGAAAACTGGGCCAAACAGGAGGTTAAACGCACTGACTCTCCAAGTCGGGAGAGTGATGGTAAACCATCTGGAAAGTTGCAGCCGAGTACCAGGGGATGAAAACTGAGACATATTTCAACACGTCTCCCGATCACACAGTTGATCATACTCTGGGTTCCACATGCATGTTTTAGCTGAAGGAAGAATACCTTAATCCTGGAGAGTTGAGACCGGTGGAATGGGGACCATGCAATATGACTTCAAAGCGTCTTCATTTGCTCACCGAACCTCTCCAATCCTATCACTGCTTTGTTTATGCCCCAGTACACACGCTTGATTCTCTTTCGGAGACATAGCAATCCATAGGTTTTAATATTCTTACTAGTCAGGTACATTCTTAGGCATTTAATATGGGGTGTTGAGTCCATTTCGTTGAGCAAAGAGTAGCTCTTGTCTATTCCATATTTGGCTTAAGGAATTTTATCTGTGCACATTTCAATCTCTGGTTTTATGCAGCACCCCAACTCATCTTTCCCCTTAAGCAAGCATAAGTTGGTTTTCTCAATTTGAGACACTGTTCTGTTTTGTAATTCAGTTCTTCTGTAGCCAAGTTTACATTCCGTGTATTACTGATATCTTATGATGTTTCTTTTTCTGTGTGACTTATTTCAGTTAGAATCATCATACCTGAATCCACTCATTGTGCTGCTACGGGCCTGATGACAGATTTCATTGCTAACTGATACTGCATTGTACGTAAGTACCACAACTGCTTTATCCATTTTTCACTCTCTGCAATATTAAACTTGTACCGTAAACGAGGTTCTTGTAAACAGAGGCTTCCCAAACTTTGGGGTGGCTGTGTCTTTTTTATTTTAATTTCCCTAAGCTATAGGACCATAAGTGGAAGTGCCCTAGGCTCTGTTGCTTTGTTTTTTAGATGTTTCAGGAAACACCATACACTTCTCTCGAGTGTCTGTTGGCAATTTACATCCCGCCCATCAGCATAACAAGGCTCCCAGTTCTCCATGGCCTGTCCTGCCTTTCTGGATTTTACACTTTTTTCAGATGGCCCTTTTGACCGGGGGGAAGTGAGACTTCATTGTAGTGCAGATTTCCTTTGCAAGCTTGCTTGGTTGGCCAAAAAGGGCGTATGCATTTTTTCCTGAATATATTCAGGAAAAAACAAATACGCCCTTTTTGGCCAAGTGCATCACTGTGGACGTTCTGCCTCTTTTCCTATGCTTTCAATGCAATTCCAGTCTACCTCCTGAAATCGGTTTCCTGCAATTCTGCCCCGCTTTCAAGTCCTCTTGGCAGCCTTACTTCAGTCTATTTTTGGACGATAGCTGTCATTTATAACTCTGCAGGTTTGTGATTTACAGTGCCCCTGAGCTCCTTTCTTCAACTCGCTTTCTTGTGAGCTGGCCGCAACACCGCAGGATGGCTTCAGGCCCTAATCTGGTTCCGGCACGGCACGCTGAGCCTTTGGTTAATTCCTCTTCCTGTTGGGAAATGAGAGTTAAATTTGCCCGTCCAGACACCTCCAGCTAGTCTCTCATTGGTTCTCGTTATTCCTGTTCATCTTCCGCCGAAATTGCAAACTGGGCCAAACAGGAGGTTAAAGGGACTGACTCTCCAAGTCGGGAGAGTGTTAGTTAAGCGTCTGGAATGTTGCACCCGAGTACCAGGGTACAAAAACTGAGACATATTTGAACACATCTCCCGATCACATGGTTGATCATACTCTAGGTTCCACATGCATGTTTTAGCTGAAGGAAGAATACCTTAAACCTGGGTAGTTGAAACACGTGGAATGGGTACCATGAAATATGACTTCAAAGGGTCTTCATTTGCTCACCGAACCTCTCCAATCCTATCACTGCTGCGTTTATGCCCCTGTACACATGCTTGATTCTCTTTCGGAGACATAGCAATCCATAGGTTTTAAGATAATTACTAGTCAGGTACATTCTAGACGTTTAATATGCGGTGTTGAGTCCATTTCGTTGAGCAAGGAGTAGCTCTTGTCTATTCCATATTTGGCTTAAGGAACTTTATCTGTGCTCATTTCAATCTCTGGTTTTATGCAGCACCCCAACTCACCTTTCCCCTTAAGCAAGCATAAGTTGGTTTTCTAAATTTGAGACCCTGTTCTGTTCTGTAATTCAGTTCCTGTGTCGCCAAGTTTACATTCCGTGTATTACTGATATCTTATGATGTTTCTTTTTCTGTGTGACTTATTTCAGTTAGAATCATCATACCTGAATCCACTCATTGTGCTGCTAAGGGCCTGATGACATAGATTTCATTGCTGAGTGATTTTGCTTTGTAAGTAAATACCACAAGTTCTTTATCCATTTTTCACTTTCTGTGATGTTGAACTTGTACTGTAAACGAGGTTCTTGTAAACAGAGCCGTCCCAAACTTTGGGGTGGCTGTGTCTTTTTGATTTTAATTTCCCTAAGCTATAGGACCATAAGTGGAAGTGCCCTAGGCTCTGTTGCTTTGTTTTTTAGATGTTTCAGGAAACACCATACATTTCTCCCCAGTGTCTGTTGGCAATGTACATCCCGCCCATCAGCATAACAAGGCTCCCAGTTCTCCATGGCCTGTCCTGCCTTTCTGGGTTTTACACTTTTTTCAGATGGCCCTTTTGACCGGGGGGAAGTGAGACTTCATTGTAGTGCAGATTTCCTTTGCAAGTTTGCTTGGTTGGCCAAAAAGGGCGTATGCGTTTTTTCCTGAATACATTCAGGAAAAAACGCATACGCCCTTTTTGGCCAAGTGCATCATTGTGGACGTTCTGCCTCTTTTCCTATGCTTTCAATGCAATTCCAGTCTACCTCCTGAAATCGGTTTCCTGCAATTCTGCCCCGCTTTCAAGTCCTCTTGGCAGCCTTACTTCAGTCTATTTTTGGACGATAGCTGTCATTTATAACTCTGCAGGTTTGTGAATTACAGTGCCCCTGAGCTCCTTTCTTCAACTCGCTTTCTTGTGACCTGGCCGCAACACCGCAGGATGGCTTCAGGCCCTAATCTGGTTCTGGCCCGGCATTCTGAGCCTTTGGTTAATTCCTCTTCCTGGTGGGAAATGAGAGTTAAATTTGCCCGTCCAGACACCTCCAGCTAGCCTCTCATTGGTTCTCGCTATTCCTGTTCATCTTCCGCAGAAATTGCAAACTGGGCCAAACAGGAGGTTAAAGGGACTGACTCTCCAAGTCGGGAGAGTGTTAGTAAAGCGTCTGGAATGTTGCACCCGAGTACCAGGGGAGGAAAACTGAGACATATTTGAACACGTCTCCCGATCACTTGGTTGATCATACTCTAGGTTCCACATGCATGTTTTAGCTGAAGGAAGAATACCTTAAACCTGGGTAGTTGACTCCCGTGGAATGGGTACCATGCAATATGACTTCAAAGGGTCTTCATTTGCTCACCGAACCTCTCCAATCCTATCACTGCTGCGTTTATGCCCCTGTACACATGCTTGATTCTCTTTCGGAGACATAGCAATCCATAGGTTTTAAGATACTTACTAGTCAGGTACATTCTTAGGCGTTTAATATGGGGTTTTGAGTCCATTTCATTGAGCAAGGAGTAGCTCTTGTCTATACCATATTTGGCTTAAGGAACTTTATCTGTGCTCATTTCAATCTCTGGTTTTATGCAGCACCCCAACTCACCTTTCCCCTTAAGCAAGCATAAGTTGCTTTTCTAAATTTGAGACCCTGTTCTGTTCTGTAATTCATTTACTGTGTAGCCAAGTTTACATTCCGTGTATTACTGATATCTTATGATGTTTCTTTTATGTGTGACTTATTTCAGTTAGAATCATCATACCTGAATCCACTCATTGTGCTGCTAAGGGCCTGATGACACAGATTTCATTGCTTGGTGATATTGCTTTGTAAGTAAATACCACAACTTCTTTATCCATTTTTCACTTTCTGCGATGTTGAACTTGTACTGTAAACGAGGTTCTTGTAAACAGAGCCGTTCCAAACTTTGGGGTGGCTGTGTGTTTTTGATTTTAATTTCCCTAAGCTATAGGACCATAAGTGGAAGTGCCCTAGGTTCTGTTGCTTTGTTTTTTAGATGTTTCAGGAAGCACCATACACTTCTCCCGAGTGTCTGTTGGCAATTTACATCCCGCCCATCAGCATAACAAGGCTCCCAGTTCTCCATGGCCTGTCCTGCCTTTCTGGATTTTACACTTTTTTCAGATGGCCCTTTTGACCGGGGGGAAGTGAGACTTCATTGTAGTGCAGATTTCCTCTGCAAGCTTGCTTGGTTGGCCAAAAAGGGCGTATGCGTTTCTTCCTGAATATATTCAGGAAAAAACGCATACGCCCTTTTTGGCCAAGTGCATCATTGTGGACGTTCTACCTCTTTTCCTATGCTTTCAATGCAATTCCAGTCTACCTCCTGAAATCGGTTTCCTGCAATTCTGCCCCGCTTTCAAGTCCTCTTGGCAGCCTTACTTCAGTCTATTTTTGGACGATAGCTGTCATTTATAACTCTGCAGGTTTGTGAATTACAGTGCCCCTGAGCTCCTTTCTTGAACTCGCTTTCTTGTGACCTGGCCGCAACACCGCAGGATGGCTTCAGGCCCTAATCTGGTTCCGGCACAGCACGTTGACCCTTTGGTTATTTCCTCTTCCTGGTGGGAAATGAGAGTTAAATTTGCCCGTCCAGACACCTCCAGCTAGCCTCTCATTGGTTCTCGCTATTCCTGTTCATCTTCCGCAGAAATTGCAAACTGGGCCAAACAGGAGGTTAAAGGGACTGACTCTCCAAGTCGGGAGAGTGTTAGTAAAGCGTCTGGAATGTTGCACCCGAGTACCAGGGTAGGAAAACTGAGACATATTTGAACACGTCTCCCGTTCACATGGTTGATCATACTCTGGGTTCCACATGCATGTTTTAGCTGAAGGAAGAATACCTTAAACCTGGAGAGTTGAGACCCGTGTAATGGGTACCATGCAATTTGACTTCAAAGGGTCTTCATTTGCTCACCGAACCTCTCCAATCCTATCACTGCTGCGTTTATGCCCCTGTACACACGCTTGATTCTCTTTTGGAGACATAGCAATCCATAGGTTTTAAGATACTTACTAGTCAGGTACATTCTTAGGCGTTTAATATGGGGTTTTCAGTCCATTTCGTTGAGCAAGGAGTAGCTCTTGTCTATTCCATATTTGGCTTAAGGAACTTTATCTGTGCTCATTTCAATCTCTGGTTTTATGCAGCACCCCAACTCACCTTTCCCCTTAAGCAAGCATAAGTTGGTTTTCTAAATTTGAGACCCTGTTCTGTTCTGTAATTCAGTTCCTGTGTAGCCAAGTTTACATTCCGTGTATTACTGATATCTTATGATGTTTCTTTTTCTGTGTGACTTATTTCAGTTAGAATCATCGTACCTGAATCCACTCATTATGCTGCTACGGTCCTGATGACATAGATTTCATTGCTGAGTGATACTGCATTGTACGTAAGTACCACAAGTTCTTTATCCATTTTTCACTTTCTGTGATATTGAACTTGTACGGTAAATGAGGTTCTTGTAAACTGAGGCGTCCCAAACTTTGGGGTGGCTGTGTCTTTTTGATTTTAATTTCCCTAAGCTATAGGACCATAAGTGGAAGTGCCCTAGGCTCTGTTGCTTTGTTTTTTAGATGTTTCAGGAAACACCATACACTTCTCCGGAGTGTCTGTTGGCAATTTACATCCCGCCCATCAGCATAACAAGGCTCCCAGTTCTCCATGGCCTGTCCTGCCTTTCTGGATTTTACACTTTTTTCAGATGGCCCTTTTGACCGGGGGGAAGTGAGACTTCATTGTAGTGCAGATTTCCTTTGCAAGTTTGCTTGGTTGGCCAAAAAGGGCGTATTTGTTTTTTCCTGAATATATTCAGGAAAAAATGCATACGCCCTTTTTGGCCAAGTGCATCATTGTGGACGTTCTGCCTCTTTTCCTATGCTTTCAATGCAATTCCAGTCTACCTCCTGAAATCGGTTTCCTGCAATTCTGCCCCGCTTTCAAGTCCTCTTGGCAGCCTTACTTCAGTCTATTTTTGGACGATAGCTGTCATTTATAACTCTGCAGGTTTGTGAATTACAGTGCCCCTGAGCTCCTTTCTTCAACTCGCTTTCTTGTGACCTGGCCGCAACACTGCAGGATGGCTTCAGGCCCTAATCTTGTTCCGGCACGGCACGCTGAGCCTTTGGTTATTACCTCTTCCTGGTGGGAAATGAGAGTTAAATTTGCCCGTCCAGACACCTCCAGCTAGCCTCTCATCGGTTCTCGCTATTCCTGTTCATCTTCCGCAGAAATTGCAAACTGTGCCAAACAGGAGGTTAAAGGCGCTGACTCTCCAAGTGGGGAGAGTGTTAGTAAAGCGTCTGGAATGTTGCACCCGAGTACCAGGGGAGGAAAACTGAGACATATTTGAACACGTCTCCCGTTCACATGGTTGATCATACTTGGGTTCCACATGCATGTTTTAGCTGAAGGAAGAATACCTTAAACCTGGAGAGTTGAGACCCGTGTAATGGGTACCATGCAATATGACTTCAAAGTGTCTTCATTTGCTCACCGAACCTCTCCAATCCTATCACTGCTGCGTTTATGCCCCTGTACACACGCTTGATTCCCTTTCGGAGACATAGCAATCCATAGGTTTTAAGATACTTACTAGTCAGGTACATTCTTAGGCGTTTAATATGCGGTGTTGAGTCCATTTCGTTGAGCAAGGAGTAGCTCTTGTCTATTCCATATTTGGCTTAAGGAACTTTATCTGTGCTCATTTCAATCTCTGGTTTTATGCAGCACCCCAACTCACCTTTACCCTTAAGCAAGCATAAGTTGGTTTTCTAAATTTGAGACCCTGTTCTGTTCTGTAATTCAGTTCCTGTGTAGCCAAGTTTACATTCCGTGTATTACTGATATCTTATGATGTGTCTTTTTCTGTGTGACTTATTTCAGTTAGAATCATCATACCTGAATCCACTCATTGTGCTGCTAAAGGCCTGATGACATAGATTTCATTGCTGAGTGATATTGCTTTGTAAGTAAATACCACAACTTCTTTATCCATTTTTCACTTTCTGCGATGTTGAACTTGTACTGTAAACGAGGTTCTTGTAAACAGAGCCGTTCCAAACTTTGGGGTGGCTGTGTCTTTTTGATTTTAATTTCCCTAAGCTATAGGACCATAAGTGGAAGTGCCCTAGGTTCTGTTGCTTTGTTTTTTAGATGTTTCAGGAAACACCATACACTTCTCCCGAGTGTCTGTTGGCAATTTTCATCCCGCCCATCAGCATAACAAGGCTCCCAGTTCTCCATGGCCTGTCCTGCCTTTCTGGATTTTACACTTTTTTCAGATGGCCCTTTTGACCGGGGGGAAGTGAGACTTCATTGTAGTGCAGATTTCCTCTGCAAGCTTGCTTGGTTGGCCAAAAAGGGCGTATGCGTTTTTTCCTGAATATATTCAGGAAAAAACACATACGCCCTTTTTGGCCAAGTGCATCATTGTGGACGTTCTGCCTCTTTTCCTATGCTTTCAATGCAATTCCAGTCTACCTCCTGAAATCGGTTTCCTGCAATTCTGCCCCGCTTTCAAGTCCTCTTGGCAGCCTTACTTCAGTCTATTTTTGGACGATAGCTGTCATTTATAACTCTGCAGGTTTGTGAATTACAGTGCCCCTGAGCTCCTTTCTTCAACTCGCTTTCTTGTGACCTGGCCGCAACACCGCAGGATGGCTTCAGGCCCTAATCTGGTTCCGGCACGGCACGCTGAGCCTTTGGTTATTTCCTCTTCCTGGTGGGAAATGAGAGTTAAATTTGCCCGTCCAGACACCTCCAGCTAGCCTCTCATTGGTTCTCGCTATTCCTGTTCATCTTCCGCAGAAATTGCAAACTGGGCCAAACAAGAGGTTAAAGGCGCTGACTCTCCAAGTGGGGAGAGTGTTAGTAAAGCGTCTGGAATGTTGCACCCGAGTACCAGGGGAGGAAAACTGAGATATATTTGAACACGTCTCCCGTTCACATGGTTGATCATACTTGGGTTCCACATGCATGTTTTAGCTGAAGGAAGAATACCTAAAACCTGGGTAGTTGAAACCCGTGGAATGGGTACCATGCAATATGACTTCAAAGGGTCTTCATTTGCTCACCGAACCTCTCCAATCCTATCACTGCTGCGTTTATGCCCCTGTACACATGCTTGATTCTCTTTCGGAGACATAGCAATCTATAGGTTTTAAGATACTTACTAGTCAGGTACATTCTTAGGCGTTTAATATGCGGTGTTGAGTCCATTTCGTTGAACAAGGAGTAGCTCTTGTCTATTCCATATTTGGCTTAAGGAACTTTATCTGTGCTCATTTCAATCTCTGGTTTTATGCAGCACCCCAACTCACCTTTCCCCTTAAGCAAGCATAAGTTGGTTTTCTAAATTTGAGACCCTGTTCTGTTCTGTAATTCAGTTCCTGTGTAGCCAAGTTTACATTCCGTGTATTACTGATATCTTATGATGTTTCTTTTTCTGTGTGACTTATTTCAGTTAGAATCATCGTACCTGAATCCACTCATTGTGCTGCTAAGGGCCTGATGACACAGATTTCATTGCTGAGTGATATTGCTTTGTAAGTAAATACCACAACTTTTTTATCCATTTTTCACTTTCTGCGATGTTGAACTTGTACGGTAAACGAGGTTCTTGTAAACGGAGGCGTCCCAAACTTTGGGGTGGCTGTGTCTTTTTGATTTTAATTTCCCTAAGCTATAGGACCATAAGTGGAAGTGCCCTAGGCTCTGTTGCTTTGTTTTTTAGATGTTTCAGGAAACACCATACACTTCTCCCGAGTGGTTGTTGGCAATTTACATCCCGCCCATCAGCATAACAAGGCTCCCAGTTCTCCATGGCCTGTCCTGCCTTTCTGGATTTTACACTTTTTTCAGATGGCCCTTTTGACCGGGGGGAAGTGAGACTTCATTGTAGTGCAGATTTCCTTTGCAAGCTTGCTTGGTTGGCCAAAAAGGGCGTATGCGTTTTTTCCTGAATATATTCAGGAAAAAACGCATACGCCCTTTTTGTCCAAGTGCATCATTGTGGACGTTCTGCCTCTTTTCCTATGCTTTCAATGCAATTCCAGTCTACCTCCTGAAATCGGTTTCCTGCAATTCTGCCCCGCTTTCAAGTCCTCTTGGCAGCCTTACTTCAGTATATTTTTGGACGATAGCTGTCATTTATAACTCTGCAGGTGTGTGAATTACAGTGCCCCTGAGCTCCTTTCTTCAACTCGCTTTCTTGTGACCTGGCCGCAACACCGCAGGATTTGCTTCAGGCCCTAATCTGGTTCCGGCACGGCATGCTGAGCCTTTGGTTAATTCCTCTTCCTGGTGGGAAATGAGAGTTAAATTTGCCCGTCCAGACACCTCCAGCTAGTCTCTCATTGGTTCTCGCTATTCCTGTTCATCTTCTGCAGAAATTGCAAACTGGGCCAAACAGCAGGTTAAAGGGACTGACTCTCCAAGTCGGGAGAGTGTTAGTAAAGCGTCTGGAATGTTGCACCCGAGTACCAGGGGAGGAAAACTGAGACATATTTGAACACGTCTCCCGATAACATGGTTGATCATACTCTAGGTTCCACATGCATGTTTTAGCTGAAGGAAGAATACCTTAAACCTGTAGAGTTGAGACCCTTGTAGTGGGTACCATGCAATATGACTTCAAAGGGTCTTCATTTGCTCACCGAACCTCTCCAATCCTATCACTGCTGCGTTTATGCCCCTGTACACATGCTTGATTCTCTTTTGGAGACACAGCAATCCATAGGTTTTACGATACTTACTAGTCAGGTACATTCTTAGGCATTTAATATGCGGTGTTGAGTCCATTTCGTTGAGCAAGGAGTAGCTCTTGTCTATTCCATATTTGGCTTAAGGAACTTTATCTGTGCTCATTTCAATCTCTGGTTTTATGCAGCACCCCAACTCACCTTTCCCCTTAAGCAAGCATAAGTTGGTTTTCTAAATTTGAGACCCTGTTCTGTTCTGTAATTCAGTTCCTGTGTAGCCAAGTTTACATTCCGTGTATTACTGATATCTTATGATGTTTCTTTTTCTGTGTGACTTATTTCAGTTAGAATCATCGTACCTGAATCCACTCATTATGCTGCTACGTTCCTGATGACATAGATTTCATTGCTGAGTGATACTGCATTGTACGTAAGTACCACAAGTTCTTTATCCATTTTTCACTTTCTGTGATATTGAACTTGTACGGTAAACGAGGTTCTTGTAAACGGAGGCGTCCCAAACTTTGGGGTGGCTGTGTCTTTTTGATTTTAATTTCCCTAAGCTATAGGACCATAAGTGGAAGTGCCCTAGGCTCTGTTGCTTTGTTTTTTAGATGTTTCAGGAAACACCATACACTTCTCCCGAGTGGTTGTTGGCAATTTACATCCCGCCCATCAGCATAACAAGGCTCCCAGTTCTCCATGGCCTGTCCTGCCTTTCTGGATTTTACACTTTTTTCAGATGGCCCTTTTGACCGGGGGGAAGTGAGACTTCATTGTAGTGCAGATTTCCTTTGCAAGCTTGCTTGGTTGGCCAAAAAGGGCGTATGCGTTTTTTCCTGAATATATTCAGGAAAAAACGCATACGCCCTTTTTGTCCAAGTGCATCATTGTGGACGTTCTGCCTCTTTTCCTATGCTTTCAATGCAATTCCAGTCTACCTCCTGAAATCGGTTTCCTGCAATTCTGCCCCGCTTTCAAGTCCTCTTGGCAGCCTTACTTCAGTATATTTTTGGACGATAGCTGTCATTTATAACTCTGCAGGTGTGTGAATTACAGTGCCCCTGAGCTCCTTTCTTCAACTCGCTTTCTTGTGACCTGGCCGCAACACCGCAGGATTTGCTTCAGGCCCTAATCTGGTTCCGGCACGGCATGCTGAGCCTTTGGTTAATTCCTCTTCCTGGTGGGAAATGAGAGTTAAATTTGCCCGTCCAGACACCTCCAGCTAGTCTCTCATTGGTTCTCGCTATTCCTGTTCATCTTCTGCAGAAATTGCAAACTGGGCCAAACAGGAGGTTAAAGGGACTGACTCTCCAAGTCGGGAGAGTGTTAGTAAAGCGTCTGGAATGTTGCACCCGAGTACCAGGGGAGGAAAACTGAGACATATTTGAACACGTCTCCCGATAACATGGTTGATCATACTCTAGGTTCCACATGCATGTTTTAGCTGAAGGAAGAATACCTTAAACCTGTAGAGTTGAGACCCTTGTAGTGGGTACCATGCAATATGACTTCAAAGGGTCTTCATTTGCTCACCGAACCTCTCCAATCCTATCACTGCTGCGTTTATGCCCCTGTACACATGCTTGATTCTCTTTTGGAGACACAGCAATCCATAGGTTTTACGATACTTACTAGTCAGGTACATTCTTAGGCATTTAATATGCGGTGTTGAGTCCATTTCGTTGAGCAAGGAGTAGCTCTGGTCTATTCCATATTTGGCTTAAGGAACTTTATCTGTGCTCATTTCAATCTCTGGTTTTATGCAGCACCCCAACTCACCTTTCCCCTTAAGCAAGCATAAGTTGGTTTTCTAAATTTGAGACCCTGTTCTGTTCTGTAATTCAGTTCCTGTGTAGCCAAGTTTACATTCCGTGTATTACTGATATCTTATGATGTTTCTTTTTCTGTGTGACTTATTTCAGTTAGAATCATCGTACCTGAATCCACTCATTATGCTGCTACGTTCCTGATGACATAGATTTCATTGCTGAGTGATACTGCATTGTACGTAAGTACCACAAGTTCTTTATCCATTTTTCACTTTCTGTGATATTGAACTTGTACGGTAAATGAGGTTCTTGTAAACTGAGGCGTCCCAAACTTTGGGGTGGCTGCGTCTTTTTGATTTTAATTTCCCTAAGCTATAGGACCATAAGTGGAAGTGCCCTAGGCTCTGTTGCTTTGTTTTTTAGATGTTTCAGGAAACACCATACACTTCTCCGGAGTGTCTGTTGGCAATTTACATCCCGCCCATCAGCATAACAAGGCTCCCAGTTCTCCATGGCCTGTCCTGCCTTTCTGGATTTTACACTTTTTTCAGATGGCCCTTTTGACCGGGGGGAAGTGAGACTTCATTGTAGTGCAGATTTCCTTTGCAAGTTTGCTTGGTTGGCCAAAAAGGGCGTATTTGTTTTTTCCTGAATATATTCAGGAAAAAATGCATACGCCCTTTTTGGCCAAGTGCATCATTGTGGACGTTCTGCCTCTTTTCCTATGCTTTCAATGCAATTCCAGTCTACCTCCTGAAATCGGTTTCCTGCAATTCTGCCCCGCTTTCAAGTCCTCTTGGCAGCCTTACTTCAGTCTATTTTTGGACGATAGCTGTCATTTATAACTCTGCAGGTTTGTGAATTACAGTGCCCCTGAGCTCCTTTCTTCAACTCGCTTTCTTGTGACCTGGCCGCAACACTGCAGGATGGCTTCAGGCCCTAATCTTGTTCCGGCACGGCACGCTGAGCCTTTGGTTATTTCCTCTTCCTGGTGGGAAATGAGAGTTAAATTTGCCCGTCCAGACACCTCCAGCTAGCCTCTCATTGGTTCTCGCTATTCCTGTTCATCTTCCGCAGAAATTGCAACCTGTGCCAAACAGGAGGTTAAAGGCGCTGACTCTCCAAGTGGGGAGAGTGTTAGTAAAGCGTCTGGAATGTTGCACCCGAGTACCAGGGGAGGAAAACTGAGACATATTTGAACACGTCTCCCGTTCACATGGTTGATCATACTTGGGTTCCACATGCATGTTTTAGCTGAAGGAAGAATACCTTAAACCTGGAGAGTTGAGACCCGTGTAATGGGTACCATGCAATATGACTTCAAAGTGTCTTCATTTGCTCACCGAACCTCTCCAATCCTATCACTGCTGCGTTTATGCCCCTGTACACACGCTTGATTCCCTTTCGGAGACATAGCAATGCATAGGTTTTAAGATACTTACTAGTCAGGTACATTCTTAGGCGTTTAATATGCGGTGTTGAGTCCATTTCGTTGAGCAAGGAGTAGCTCTTGTCTATTCCATATTTGGCTTAAGGAACTTTATCTGTGCTCATTTCAATCTCTGGTTTTATGCAGCACCCCAACTCACCTTTACCCTTAAGCAAGCATAAGTTGGTTTTCTAAATTTGTGACCCTGTTCTGTTCTGTAATTCAGTTCCTGTGTAGCCAACTTTACATTCCGTGTATTACTGATATCTTATGATGTTTCTTTTTCTGTGTGACTTACTTCAGTTAGAATCATCATACCTGAATCCACTCATTGTGCTGCTAAAGGCCTGATGACATAGATTTCATTGCTGAGTGATATTGCTTTGTAAGTAAATACCACAACTTCTTTATCCATTTTTCACTTTCTGCGATGTTGAACTTGTACTGTAAACGAGGTTCTTGTAAACAGAGCCGTTCCAAACTTTGGGGTGGCTGTGTCTTTTTGATTTTAATTTCCCTAAGCTATAGGACCATAAGTGGAACTGCCCTAGGCTCTGTTGCTTTGTTTTTTAGATGTTTCAGGAAACACCATACACTTCTCCCGAGTGGTTGTTGGCAATTTACATCCCGCCCATCAGCATAACAAGGCTCCCAGTTCTCCATGGCCTGTCCTGCCTTTCTGGATTTTACACTTTTTTCAGATGGCCCTTTTGACCGGGGGGAAGTGAGACTTCATTGTAGTGCAGATTTCCTTTGCAAGCTTGCTTGGTTGGCCAAAAAGGGCGTATGCGTTTTTTCCTGAATATATTCAGGAAAAAACGCATACGCCCTTTTTGGCCAAGTGCATCATTGTGGACGTTCTGCCTCTTTTCCTATGCTTTCAATGCAATTCCAGTCTACCTCCTGAAATCGGTTTCCTGCAATTCTGCCCCGCTTTCAAGTCCTCTTGGCAGCCTTACTTCAGTCTATTTTTGGACGATAGCTGTCATTTATAACTCTGCAGGTTTGTGAATTACAGTGCCCCTGAGCTCCTTTCTTCAACTCGCTTTCTTGTGACCTGGCCGCAACACCGCAGGATGGCTTCAGGCCCTAATCTGGTTCCGGCCCGGCATGCTGAGCCTTTGGTTAATTCCTCTTCCTGGTGGGAAATGAGAGTTAAATTTGCCCGTCCAGACACCTGCAGCTAGCCTCTCATTGGTTCTCGCTATTCCTGTTCATCTCCCGCAGAAATTGCAAACTGGGCCAAACAGGAGGTTAAAGGGACTGACTCTCCAAGTGGGGAGAGTGTTAGTAAAGCATCTGGAATGTTGCACCCGAGTACCAGGGGAGGAAAACTGAGACATATTTGAACACGTCTCCCGATCACTTGGTTGATCATACTCTAGGTTCATAATGCATGTTTTAGCTGAAGGAAGAATACCTTAAACCTGGGTAGTTGAAACCCGTGGAATGGGTACCATGCAATATGACTTCAAAGGGTCTTCATTTGCTCACCGAACCTCTCCAATCCTATCACTGCTGCGTTTATGCCCCTGTACACATGCTTGATTCTCTTTCGGAGACATAGCAATCCATAGGTTTTAAGATACTTACTAGTCAGGTACATTCTTAGGCGTTTAATATGGGGTGTTGAGTCCATTTCATTGAGCAAGGAGTAGCTCTTGTCTATTCCATATTTGGCTTAAGGAACTTTATCTGTGCTCATTTCAATCTCTGGTTTTATGCAGCACCCCAACTCACCTTTCCCCTTAAGCAAGCATAAGTTGGTTTTCTAAATTTGAGACCCTGTTCTGTTCTGTAATTCAGTTCCTGTGTAGCCAAGTTTACATTCCGTGTATTACTGATATCTTATGATGTGTCTTTTTCTGTGTGACTTATTTCAGTTAGAATCATCATACCTGAATCCACTCATTGTGCTGCTAAGGGCCTGATGACACAGATTTCATTGCTTGGTGATATTGCTTTGTAAGTAAATACCACCACTTCTTTATCCATTTTTCACTTTCTGCGATGTTGAACTTGTACTGTAAACGAGGTTCTTGTAAACAGAGCCGTTCCAAACTTTGGGGTGGCTGTGTCTTTTTGATTTTAATTTCCCTAAGCTATAGGACCATAAGTGGAAGTGCCCTAGGTTCTGTTGCTTTGTTTTTTAGATGTTTCAGGAAACACCATACACTTCTCCCGAGTGTCTGTTGGCAATTTTCATCCCGCCCATCAGCATAACAAGGCTCCCAGTTCTCCATGGCCTGTCCTGCCTTTCTGGATTTTACACTTTTTTCAGATGGCCCTTTTGACCGGGGGGAAGTGAGACTTCATTGTAGTGCAGATTTCCTCTGCAAGCTTGCTTGGTTGGCCAAAAAGGGCGTATGCGTTTTTTCCTGAATATATTCAGGAAAAAACACATACGCCCTTTTTGGCCAAGTGCATCATTGTGGACGTTCTGCCTCTTTTCCTATGCTTTCAATGCAATTCCAGTCTACCTCCTGAAATCGGTTTCCTGCAATTCTGCCCCGCTTTCAAGTCCTCTTGGCAGCCTTACTTCAGTCTATTTTTGGACGATAGCTGTCATTTATAACTCTGCAGGTTTGTGAATTACAGTGCCCCTGAGCTCCTTTCTTCAACTCGCTTTCTTGTGACCTGGCCGCAACACCGCAGGATGGCTTCAGGCCCTAATCTGGTTCCGGCACGGCACGCTGAGCCTTTGGTTATTTCCTCTTCCTGGTGGGAAATGAGAGTTAAATTTGCCCGTCCAGACACCTCCAGCTAGCCTCTCATTGGTTCTCGCTATTCCTGTTCATCTTCCGCAGAAATTGCAAACTGGGCCAAACAAGAGGTTAAAGGCGCTGACTCTCCAAGTGGGGAGAGTGTTAGTAAAGCGTCTGGAATGTTGCACGCGAGTACCAGGGGAGGAAAACTGAGATATATTTGAACACGTCTCCCGTTCACATGGTTGATCATACTTGGGTTCCACATGCATGTTTTAGCTGAAGGAAGAATACCTTAAACCTGGAGAGTTAAGACCCGTGGAATGGGTACCATGCAATTTGACTTCAAAGGGTCTTCATATGCTCACCGAACCTCTACAATGTTATCACTGCTGCGTTTATGCCCCTGTACACATGCTTGATTCTCTTTCGGAGACATAGCAATCCATAGGTTTTAAGATACTTACTAGTCAGGTACATTCTTAGGCGTTTAATATGCGGTGTTGAGTCCATTTCGTTGAGCAAGGAGTAGCTCTTGTCTATTCCATATTTGACTTAAGGAACTTTATCTGTGCTCATTTCAATCTCTGGTTTTATGCAGCACCCCAACTCACCTTTACCCTTAAGCAAGGATAAGTTGGTTTTCTAAATTTGAGACCCTGTTCTGTTCTGTAATTCAGTTCCTGTGTAGCCAAGTTTACATTCCATGTATTACTGATATCTTATGATGTTTCTTTTTCTGTGTGACTTATTTCAGTTAGGATCATCATACCTGAATCCACTCATTGTGCTGCTAAGGGCCTGATGACACAGATTTCATTGCTGAGTGATATTGCTTTGTAAGTAAATACCACAACTTCTTTATCCATTTTTCACTTTCTGCGATGTTGAACTTGTACTGTAAACGAGGTTCTTGTAAACAGAGCCGTTCCAAACTTTGGGGTGGCTGTGTCTTTTTGATTTTAATTTCCCTAAGCTATAGGACCATAAGTGGAAGTGCCCTAGGTTCTGTTGCTTTGTTTTTTAGATGTTTCAGGAAACACCATACACTTCTCCGGAGTGTCTGTTGGCAATTTACATCCCGCCCATCAGCATAACAAGGCTCCCAGTTCTCCATGGCCTGTCCTGCCTTTCTGGATTTTACACTTTTTTCAGATGGCCCTTTTGACCGGGGGGAATTGAGACTTCATTGTAGTGCAGATTTCCTCTGCAAGCTTGCTTGGTTGGCCAAAAAGGGCGTATGCGTTTTTTCCTGAATATATTCAGGAAAAAACGCATACGCCCTTTTTGGCCAAGTGCATCATTGTGGACGTTCTGCCTCTTTTCCTATGCTTTCAATGCAATTCCAGTCTACCTCCTGAAATCGGTTTCCTGCAATTCTGCCCCGCTTTCAAGTCCTCTTGGCAGCCTTACTTCAGTCTATTTTTGGACGAAAGCTGTCATTTATAACTCTGCAGGTTTGTGAATTACAGTGTCCCTGAGCTCCTTTCTTCAACTCGCTTTCTTGTGACCTGGCCGCAACACCGCAGGATGGCTTCAGGCCCTAATCTGGTTCCGGTACGGCACGCTGAGCCTTTGGTTATTTCCTCTTCCTGGTGGGAAATGAGAGTTAAATTTGCCCGTCCAGACACCTCCAGCTAGCCTCTCATTGGTTCTCGCTATTCCTGTTCATCTTCCGCAGAAATTGCAAACTGGGCCAAACAGGAGGTTAAAGGCGCTGACTCTCCAAGTGGGGAGATTGTTAGTAAAGCGTCTGGAATGTTGCACCCGAGTACCAGGGGAGGAAAACTGAGACATATTTGAACACGTCTCCCGTTCACATGGTTGTTCATACTTGGGTTCCACATGCATGTTTTAGCTGAAGGAAGAATACCTAAAACCTGGGTAGTTGAAACCCGTGGAATGGGTACCATGCAATATGACTTCAAAGGGTCTTCATTTGCTCACCGAACCTCTCCAATCCTATCACTGCTGCGTTTATGCCCCTGTACACATGCTTGATTCTCTTTCGGAGACATAGCAATCTATAGGTTTTAAGATACTTACTAGTCAGGTACATTCTTAGGCGTTTAATATGCGGTGTTGAGTCCATTTCGTTGAACAAGGAGTAGCTCTTGTCTATTCCATATTTGGCTTAAGGAACTTTATCTGTGCTCATTTCAATCTCTGGTTTTATGCAGCACCCCAACTCACCTTTCCCCTTAAGCAAGCATAAGTTGGTTTTCTAAATTTGAGACCCTGTTCTGTTCTGTAATTCAGTTCCTGTGTAGCCAAGTTTACATTCCGTGTATTACTGATATCTTATGATGTTTCTTTTTCTGTGTGACTTATTTCAGTTAGAATCATCGTACCTGAATCCACTCATTGTGCTGCTAAGGGCCTGATGACACAGATTTCATTGCTGAGTGATATTGCTTTGTAAGTAAATACCACAACTTTTTTATCCATTTTTCACTTTCTGCGATGTTGAACTTGTACGGTAAACGAGGTTCTTGTAAACGGAGGCGTCCCAAACTTTGGGGTGGCTGTGTCTTTTTGATTTTAATTTCCCTAAGCTATAGGACCATAAGTGGAAGTGCCCTAGGCTCTGTTGCTTTGTTTTTTAGATGTTTCAGGAAACACCATACACTTCTCCCGAGTGGTTGTTGGCAATTTACATCCCGCCCATCAGCATAACAAGGCTCCCAGTTCTCCATGGCCTGTCCTGCCTTTCTGGATTTTACACTTTTTTCAGATGGCCCTTTTGACCGGGGGGAAGTGAGACTTCATTGTAGTGCAGATTTCCTTTGCAAGCTTGCTTGGTTGGCCAAAAAGGGCGTATGCGTTTTTTCCTGAATATATTCAGGAAAAAACGCATACGCCCTTTTTGTCCAAGTGCATCATTGTGGACGTTCTGCCTCTTTTCCTATGCTTTCAATGCAATTCCAGTCTACCTCCTGAAATCGGTTTCCTGCAATTCTGCCCCGCTTTCAAGTCCTCTTGGCAGCCTTACTTCAGTATATTTTTGGACGATAGCTGTCATTTATAACTCTGCAGGTGTGTGAATTACAGTGCCCCTGAGCTCCTTTCTTCAACTCGCTTTCTTGTGACCTGGCCGCAACACCGCAGGATTTGCTTCAGGCCCTAATCTGGTTCCGGCACGGCATGCTGAGCCTTTGGTTAATTCCTCTTCCTGGTGGGAAATGAGAGTTAAATTTGCCCGTCCAGACACCTCCAGCTAGTCTCTCATTGGTTCTCGCTATTCCTGTTCATCTTCCGCAGAAATTGCAAACTGGGCCAAACAGGAGGTTAAAGGGACTGACTCTCCAAGTCGGGAGAGTGTTAGTAAAGCGTCTGGAATGTTGCACCCGAGTACCAGGGGAGGAAAACTGAGACATATTTGAACACGTCTCCCGATAACATGGTTGATCATACTCTAGGTTCCACATGCATGTTTTAGCTGAAGGAAGAATACCTTAAACCTGTAGAGTTGAGACCCTTGTAGTGGGTACCATGCAATATGACTTCAAAGGGTCTTCATTTGCTCACCGAACCTCTCCAATCCTATCACTGCTGCGTTTATGCCCCTGTACACATGCTTGATTCTCTTTTGGAGACATAGCAATCCATAGGTTTTACGATACTTACTAGTCAGGTACATTCTTAGGCGTTTAATATGCGGTGTTGAGTCCATTTCGTTGAGCAAGGAGTAGCTCTTGTCTATTCCATATTTGGCTTAAGGAACTTTATCTGTGCTCATTTCAATCTCTGGTTTTATGCAGCACCCCAACTCACCTTTACCCTTAAGCAAGCATAAGTTGGTTTTCTAAATTTGAGACCCTGTTCTGTTCTGTAATTCAGTTCCTGTGTAGCCAAGTTTACATTCCATGTATTACTGATATCTTATGATGTTTCTTTTTCTGTGTGACTTACTTCAGTTAGAATCATCATACCTGAATCCACTCATTGTGCTGCTAAGGGCCTGATGACACAGATTTCATTGCTGAGTGATATTGCTTTGTAAGTAAATACCACCACTTCTTTATCCATTTTTCACTTTCTGCGATGTTGAACTTGTACTGTAAACGAGGTTCTTGTAAACAGAGGCGTCCCAAACATTGGGGTGGCTGTGTCTTTTTGATTTTAATTTCCCTAAGCTATAGGACCATAAGTGGCAGTGCCCTAGGCTCTGTTGCTTTGTTTTTTAGATGTTTCAGGAAACACCATACACTTCTCCCGAGTGTCTGCTGGCAATTTACATCCCGCCCATCAGCATAACAAGGCTCCCAGTTCTCCATGGCCTGTCCTGCCTTTCTGGATTTTACACTTTTTTCAGATGGCCCTTTTGACCGGGGGGAAGTGAGACTTCATTGTAGTGCAGATTTCCTTTGCAAGCTTGCTTGGTTGGCCAAAAAGGGCGTATGCGTTTTTTCCTGAATATATTCAGGAAAAAACGCATACGCCCTTTTTGGCCAAGTGCATCATTGTGGACGTTCTGCCTCTTTTCCTATGCTTTCAATGCAATTCCAGTCTACCTCCTGAAATCGGTTTCCTGCAATTCTGCCCCGCTTTCAAGTCCTCTTGGCAGCCTTACTTCAGTCTATTTTTGGACGATAGCTGTCATTTATAACTCTGCAGGTTTGTGAATTACAGTGCCCCTGAGCTCCTTTCTTCAACTCGCTTTCTTGTGACCTGGCCGCAACACCGCAGGATGGCTTCAGGCCCTAATCTGGTTCCGGCACGGCACGCTGAGCCTTTGGTTAATTCCTCTTCCTGGTGGGATGTGAGTGTTAAATTTGCCCGTCAGGACACCTCCAGCTAGTCTCTCATTGGTTCTCGCTATTCCTGTTCATCTTCCGCAGAAATTGCAAACTGGGCCAAACAGGAGATTTAAGGGACTGACTCTCCAAGTCGGGAGAGTGTTGGTAAAGCGTGTGGAATGTTGCACCCGAGTACCAGGATACGAAAACTGAGAAATATTTGAACACGTCTCTCGATCACATGGTTGATCATACTCTAGGTTCCACATGCAAGTTTTAGCTGAAGGAAGAATACCTTAAACCTGGGTAGTTAAAACCCGTGGAATGGGTACCATGTAATATGACTTCAAAGGGTCTTCTTTTGCTCACCGAACCTCTCCAATCCTTTCACTGCTGTGTTTATGCCCCTGTACACATGCTTCATTCTCTTTCGGAGACATAGCAATCCATAGGTTTTAAGATACTTACTAGTCAGGTACATTCTTAGGCGTTTAATATGCGGTGTTGAGTCCATTTCGTTGAGCAAGGAGTAGCTCTTGTCTATTCCATATTTGGCTTAAGGAACTTTATCTGTGCTCATTTCAATCTCTGGTTTTATGCAGCACCCCAACTCACCTTTCCCCTTAAGCAAGCATAAGTTGGTTTTCTAAATTTGAGACCCTGTTCTGTTCTGTAATTCAGTTCCTGTGTAGCCAAGTTTACATTCCGTGTATTACTGATATCTTATGATGTTTCTTTTTCTGTGTGACTTATTTCAGTTAGAATCCTCATACCTGAATCCACTCATTGTGATGCTAAGGGCCTGTTGACATAGATTTCATTGCTGAGTGATATTGCTTTGTAAGTAAATACCACAACTTCTTTATCCATTTTTCACTTTCTGCGATGTTGAACTTGTACTGTAAACGAGGTTCTTGTAAACAGAGGCGTCCCAAACTTTGGGGTGGCTGTGTCTTTTTGATTTTAATTTCCCTAAGCTATAGGACCATAAGTGGCAGTGCCCTAGGCTCTGTTTCTTTGTTTTTTAGATGTTTCAGGAAACACCATACATTTCTCCCCAGTGGCTGTTGGCAATTTACATCCCGCCCATCAGCATAACAAGGCTCCCAGTTCTCCATGGCCTGTCCTGCCTTTCTGGATTTTACACTTTTTTCAGATGGCCCTTTTGACCGGGGGGAAGTGAGACTTCATTGTAGTGCAGATTTCCTTTGCAAGCTTGCTTGGTTGGCCAAAAAGGGCGTATGCGTTTTTTCCTGAATATATTCAGGAAAAAACGCATACGCCCTTTTTGGCCAAGTGCATCATTGTTTACGTTCTGCCTCTTTTCCTATGCTTTCAATGCAATTCCAGTCTACCTCCTGAAATCGGTTTCCTGCAATTCTGCCCCGCTTTCAAGTCCTCTTGGCAGCCTTACTTCAGTCTATTTTTGGACGATAGCTGTCATTTATAACTCTGCAGGTTTGTGAATTACAGTGCCCCTGAGCTCCTTTCTTCAACTCGCTTTCTTTTGAGCTGGCCGCAACACCGCAGGATGGCTTCAGGCCCTAATCTGGTTCCGGCCGGGCATGCTGAGCCTTTGGTTAATTCCTCTTCCTGGTGGGAAATGAAAGTTAAATTTGCCCGTCCAGACACCTCCAGCTAGCCTCTCATTTGTTCTCGCTATTCCTGTTCATCTTCCGCAGAAATTGCAAACTGGGCCAAACAGGAGGTTAAAGGGACTGACTCTCCAAGTGGGGAGAGTGTTAGTAAAGCGTCTGGAATGTTGCACCCGAGTACCAGGGGAGGAAAACTGAGACATATTTGAACACGTCTCCTGATCACATGGTTGATCATACTCTAGGTTCCACATGCATGTTTTAGCTGAAGGAAGAATACCTTAAACCTGGGTAGTTGAAACCCGTGGAATGGGTACCATGCAATATGACTTCAAAGGGTCTTCATTTGCTCACCGAACCTCTCCAATCCTATCACTGCTGCGTTTATGCCCCTGTACACATGCTTGATTCTCTTTCGGAGACATAGCAATCCATAGGTTTTAAGATACTTACTAGTCAGGTACATTCTTAGGCGTTTAATATGCGGTGTTGAGTCCATTTCGTTGAGCAAGGAGTAGCTCTTGTCTATTCCATATTTGACTTAAGGAACTTTATCTGTGCTCATTTCAATCTCTGGTTTTATGCAGCACCCCAACTCACCTTTACCCTTAAGCAAGGATAAGTTGGTTTTCTAAATTTGAGACCCTGTTCTGTTCTGTAATTCAGTTCCTGTGTAGCCAAGTTTACATTCCATGTATTACTGATATCTTATGATGTTTCTTTTTCTGTGTGACTTATTTCAGTTAGGATCATCATACCTGAATCCACTCATTGTGCTGCTAAGGGCCTGATGACACAGATTTCATTGCTGAGTGATATTGCTTTGTAAGTAAATACCACAACTTCTTTATCCATTTTTCACTTTCTGCGATGTTGAACTTGTACTGTAAACGAGGTTCTTGTAAACAGAGCCGTTCCAAACTTTGGGGTGGCTGTGTCTTTTTGATTTTAATTTCCCTAAGCTATAGGACCATAAGTGGAAGTGCCCTAGGTTCTGTTGCTTTGTTTTTGAGATGTTTCAGGAAACACCATACACTTCTCCGGAGTGTCTGTTGGCAATTTACATCCCGCCCATCAGCATAACAAGGCTCCCAGTTCTCCATGGCCTGTCCTGCCTTTCTGGATTTTACACTTTTTTCAGATGGCCCTTTTGACCGGGGGGAATTGAGACTTCATTGTAGTGCAGATTTCCTCTGCAAGCTTGCTTGGTTGGCCAAAAAGGGCGTATGCGTTTTTTCCTGAATATATTCAGGAAAAAACGCATACGCCCTTTTTGGCCAAGTGCATCATTGTGGACGTTCTGCCTCTTTTCCTATGCTTTCAATGCAATTCCAGTCTACCTCCTGAAATCGGTTTCCTGCAATTCTGCCCCGCTTTCAAGTCCTCTTGGCAGCCTTACTTCAGTCTATTTTTGGACGAAAGCTGTCATTTATAACTCTGCAGGTTTGTGAATTACAGTGTCCCTGAGCTCCTTTCTTCAACTCGCTTTCTTGTGACCTGGCCGCAACACCGCAGGATGGCTTCAGGCCCTAATCTGGTTCCGGTACGGCACGCTGAGCCTTTGGTTATTTCCTCTTCCTGGTGGGAAATGAGAGTTAAATTTGCCCGTCCAGACACCTCCAGCTAGCCTCTCATTGGTTCTCGCTATTCCTGTTCATCTTCCGCAGAAATTGCAAACTGGGCCAAACAGGAGGTTAAAGGCGCTGACTCTCCAAGTGGGGAGATTGTTAGTAAAGCGTCTGGAATGTTGCACCCGAGTACCAGGGGAGGAAAACTGAGACATATTTGAACACGTCTCCCGTTCACATGGTTGTTCATACTTGGGTTCCACATGCATGTTTTAGCTGAAGGAAGAATACCTAAAACCTGGGTAGTTGAAACCCGTGGAATGGGTACCATGCAATATGACTTCAAAGGGTCTTCATTTGCTCACCGAACCTCTCCAATCCTATCACTGCTGCGTTTATGCCCCTGTACACATGCTTGATTCTCTTTCGGAGACATAGCAATCTATAGGTTTTAAGATACTTACTAGTCAGGTACATTCTTAGGCGTTTAATATGCGGTGTTGAGTCCATTTCGTTGAACAAGGAGTAGCTCTTGTCTATTCCATATTTGGCTTAAGGAACTTTATCTGTGCTCATTTCAATCTCTGGTTTTATGCAGCACCCCAACTCACCTTTCCCCTTAAGCAAGCATAAGTTGGTTTTCTAAATTTGAGACCCTGTTCTGTTCTGTAATTCAGTTCCTGTGTAGCCAAGTTTACATTCCGTGTATTACTGATATCTTATGATGTTTCTTTTTCTGTGTGACTTATTTCAGTTAGAATCATCGTACCTGAATCCACTCATTGTGCTGCTAAGGGCCTGATGACACAGATTTCATTGCTGAGTGATATTGCTTTGTAAGTAAATACCACAACTTTTTTATCCATTTTTCACTTTCTGCGATGTTGAACTTGTACGGTAAACGAGGTTCTTGTAAACGGAGGCGTCCCAAACTTTGGGGTGGCTGTGTCTTTTTGATTTTAATTTCCCTAAGCTATAGGACCATAAGTGGAAGTGCCCTAGGCTCTGTTGCTTTGTTTTTTAGATGTTTCAGGAAACACCATACACTTCTCCCGAGTGGTTGTTGGCAATTTACATCCCGCCCATCAGCATAACAAGGCTCCCAGTTCTCCATGGCCTGTCCTGCCTTTCTGGATTTTACACTTTTTTCAGATGGCCCTTTTGACCGGGGGGAAGTGAGACTTCATTGTAGTGCAGATTTCCTTTGCAAGCTTGCTTGGTTGGCCAAAAAGGGCGTATGCGTTTTTTCCTGAATATATTCAGGAAAAAACGCATACGCCCTTTTTGGCCAAGTGCATCATTGTGGACGTTCTGCCTCTTTTCCTATGCTTTCAATGCAATTCCAGTCTACCTCCTGAAATCGGTTTCCTGCAATTCTGCCCCGCTTTCAAGTCCTCTTGGCAGCCTTACTTCAGTATATTTTTGGACGATAGCTGTCATTTATAACTCTGCAGGTGTGTGAATTACAGTGCCCCTGAGCTCCTTTCTTCAACTCGCTTTCTTGTGACCTGGCCGCAACACCGCAGGATTTGCTTCAGGCCCTAATCTGGTTCCGGCACGGCATGCTGAGCCTTTGGTTAATTCCTCTTCCTGGTGGGAAATGAGAGTTAAATTTGCCCGTCCAGACACCTCCAGCTAGTCTCTCATTGGTTCTCGCTATTCCTGTTCATCTTCCGCAGAAATTGCAAACTGGGCCAAACAGGAGGTTAAAGGGACTGACTCTCCAAGTCGGGAGAGTGTTAGTAAAGCGTCTGGAATGTTGCACCCGAGTACCAGGGGAGGAAAACTGAGACATATTTGAACACGTCTCCCGATAACATGGTTGATCATACTCTAGGTTCCACATGCATGTTTTAGCTGAAGGAAGAATACCTTAAACCTGTAGAGTTGAGACCCTTGTAGTGGGTACCATGCAATATGACTTCAAAGGGTCTTCATTTGCTCACCGAACCTCTCCAATCCTATCACTGCTGCGTTTATGCCCCTGTACACATGCTTGATTCTCTTTTGGAGACATAGCAATCCATAGGTTTTACGATACTTACTAGTCAGGTACATTCTTAGGCGTTTAATATGCGGTGTTGAGTCCATTTCGTTGAGCAAGGAGTAGCTCTTGTCTATTCCATATTTGGCTTAAGGAACTTTATCTGTGCTCATTTCAATCTCTGGTTTTATGCAGCACCCCAACTCACCTTTACCCTTAAGCAAGCATAAGTTGGTTTTCTAAATTTGAGACCCTGTTCTGTTCTGTAATTCAGTTCCTGTGTAGCCAAGTTTACATTCCATGTATTACTGATATCTTATGATGTTTCTTTTTCTGTGTGACTTACTTCAGTTAGAATCATCATACCTGAATCCACTCATTGTGCTGCTAAGGGCCTGATGACACAGATTTCATTGCTGAGTGATATTGCTTTGTAAGTAAATACCACCACTTCTTTATCCATTTTTCACTTTCTGCGATGTTGAACTTGTACTGTAAACGAGGTTCTTGTAAACAGAGGCGTCCCAAACATTGGGGTGGCTGTGTCTTTTTGATTTTAATTTCCCTAAGCTATAGGACCATAAGTGGCAGTGCCCTAGGCTCTGTTGCTTTGTTTTTTAGATGTTTCAGGAAACACCATACACTTCTCCCGAGTGTCTGCTGGCAATTTACATCCCGCCCATCAGCATAACAAGGCTCCCAGTTCTCCATGGCCTGTCCTGCCTTTCTGGATTTTACACTTTTTTCAGATGGCCCTTTTGACCGGGGGGAAGTGAGACTTCATTGTAGTGCAGATTTCCTTTGCAAGCTTGCTTGGTTGGCCAAAAAGGGCGTATGCGTTTTTTCCTGAATATATTCAGGAAAAAACGCATACGCCCTTTTTGGCCAAGTGCATCATTGTGGACGTTCTGCCTCTTTTCCTATGCTTTCAATGCAATTCCAGTCTACCTCCTGAAATCGGTTTCCTGCAATTCTGCCCCGCTTTCAAGTCCTCTTGGCAGCCTTACTTCAGTCTATTTTTGGACGATAGCTGTCATTTATAACTCTGCAGGTTTGTGAATTACAGTGCCCCTGAGCTCCTTTCTTCAACTCGCTTTCTTGTGACCTGGCCGCAACACCGCAGGATGGCTTCAGGCCCTAATCTGGTTCCGGCACGGCACGCTGAGCCTTTGGTTAATTCCTCTTCCTGGTGGGATGTGAGTGTTAAATTTGCCCGTCAGGACACCTCCAGCTAGTCTCTCATTGGTTCTCGCTATTCCTGTTCATCTTCCGCAGAAATTGCAAACTGGGCCAAACAGGAGATTTAAGGGACTGACTCTCCAAGTCGGGAGAGTGTTGGTAAAGCGTGTGGAATGTTGCACCCGAGTACCAGGATACGAAAACTGAGAAATATTTGAACACGTCTCTCGATCACATGGTTGATCATACTCTAGGTTCCACATGCAAGTTTTAGCTGAAGGAAGAATACCTTAAACCTGGGTAGTTAAAACCCGTGGAATGGGTACCATGTAATATGACTTCAAAGGGTCTTCTTTTGCTCACCGAACCTCTCCAATCCTTTCACTGCTGTGTTTATGCCCCTGTACACATGCTTCATTCTCTTTCGGAGACATAGCAATCCATAGGTTTTAAGATACTTACTAGTCAGGTACATTCTTAGGCGTTTAATATGCGGTGTTGAGTCCATTTCGTTGAGCAAGGAGTAGCTCTTGTCTATTCCATATTTGGCTTAAGGAACTTTATCTGTGCTCATTTCAATCTCTGGTTTTATGCAGCACCCCAACTCACCTTTCCCCTTAAGCAAGCATAAGTTGGTTTTCTAAATTTGAGACCCTGTTCTGTTCTGTAATTCAGTTCCTGTGTAGCCAAGTTTACATTCCGTGTATTACTGATATCTTATGATGTTTCTTTTTCTGTGTGACTTATTTCAGTTAGAATCCTCATACCTGAATCCACTCATTGTGATGCTAAGGGCCTGTTGACATAGATTTCATTGCTGAGTGATATTGCTTTGTAAGTAAATACCACAACTTCTTTATCCATTTTTCACTTTCTGCGATGTTGAACTTGTACTGTAAACGAGGTTCTTGTAAACAGAGGCGTCCCAAACTTTGGGGTGGCTGTGTCTTTTTGATTTTAATTTCCCTAAGCTATAGGACCATAAGTGGCAGTGCCCTAGGCTCTGTTTCTTTGTTTTTTAGATGTTTCAGGAAACACCATACATTTCTCCCCAGTGGCTGTTGGCAATTTACATCCCGCCCATCAGCATAACAAGGCTCCCAGTTCTCCATGGCCTGTCCTGCCTTTCTGGATTTTACACTTTTTTCAGATGGCCCTTTTGACCGGGGGGAAGTGAGACTTCATTGTAGTGCAGATTTCCTTTGCAAGCTTGCTTGGTTGGCCAAAAAGGGCGTATGCGTTTTTTCCTGAATATATTCAGGAAAAAACGCATACGCCCTTTTTGGCCAAGTGCATCATTGTTTACGTTCTGCCTCTTTTCCTATGCTTTCAATGCAATTCCAGTCTACCTCCTGAAATCGGTTTCCTGCAATTCTGCCCCGCTTTCAAGTCCTCTTGGCAGCCTTACTTCAGTCTATTTTTGGACGATAGCTGTCATTTATAACTCTGCAGGTTTGTGAATTACAGTGCCCCTGAGCTCCTTTCTTCAACTCGCTTTCTTTTGAGCTGGCCGCAACACCGCAGGATGGCTTCAGGCCCTAATCTGGTTCCGGCCGGGCATGCTGAGCCTTTGGTTAATTCCTCTTCCTGGTGGGAAATGAAAGTTAAATTTGCCCGTCCAGACACCTCCAGCTAGCCTCTCATTTGTTCTCGCTATTCCTGTTCATCTTCCGCAGAAATTGCAAACTGGGCCAAACAGGAGGTTAAAGGGACTGACTCTCCAAGTGGGGAGAGTGTTAGTAAAGCGTCTGGAATGTTGCACCCGAGTACCAGGGGAGGAAAACTGAGACATATTTGAACACGTCTCCTGATCACATGGTTGATCATACTCTAGGTTCCACATGCATGTTTTAGCTGAAGGAAGAATACCTTAAACCTGGGTAGTTGAAACCCGTGGAATGGGTACCATGCAATATGACTTCAAAGGGTCTTCATTTGCTCACCGAACCTCTCCAATCCTATCACTGCTGCGTTTATGCCCCTGTACACATGCTTGATTCTCTTTCGGAGACATAGCAATCCATAGGTTTTAAGATACTTACTAGTCAGGTACATTCTTAGGCGTTTAATATGGGGTGTTGAGTCCATTTCGTTGAGCAAGGAGTAGCTCTTGTCTATTCCATATTTGGCTTAAGGAACTTTATCTGTGCTCATTTCAATCTCTGGTTTTATGCAGCACCCCATCTCACCTTTCCCCTTAAGCAAGCATAAGTTGGTTTTCTAAATTTGAGACCCTGTTCTGTTCTGTAATTCAGTTCCTGTGTAGCCAAGTTTACATTCCGTGTATTACTGATATCTTATGATGTTTCTTTTTCTGTGTGACTTATTTCAGTTAGAATCATCATACCTGAATCCACTCATTGTGCTGCTAAGGGCCTGATGACACAGATTTCATTGCTGAGTGATATTGCTTTGTAAGTAAATACCACAACTTCTTTATCCATTTTTCACTTTCTGCGATGTTGAACTTGTACTGTAAACGAGGTTCTTGTAAACAGAGCCGTTCCAAACTTTGGGGTGGCTGTGTCTTTTTGATTTTAATTTCCCTAAGCTATAGGACCATAAGTGGAAGTGCCCTAGGTTCTGTTGCTTTGTTTTTTAGATGTTTCAGGAAACACCATACACTTCTCCCGAGTGGTTGTTGGCAATTTACATCCCGCCCATCAGCATAACAAGGCTCCCAGTTCTCCATGGCCTGTCCTGCCTTTCTGGATTTTACACTTTTTTCAGATGGCCCTTTTGACCGGGGGGAAGTGAGACTTCATTGTAGTGCAGATTTCCTTTGCAAGCTTGCTTGGTTGGCCAAAAAGGGCGTATGCGTTTTTTCCTGAATATATTCAGGAAAAAACGCATACGCCCTTTTTGGCCAAGTGCATCATTGTGGACGTTCTGCCTCTTTTCCTATGCTTTCAATGCAATTCCAGTCTACCTCCTGAAATCGGTTTCCTGCAATTCTGCCCCGCTTTCAAGTCCTCTTGGCAGCCTTACTTCAGTCTATTTTTGGACGATAGCTGTCATTTATAACTCTGCAGGTTTGTGAATTACAGTGCCCCTGAGCTCCTTTCTTCAACTTGCTTTCTTGTGACCTGGCCGCAACACCGCAGGATGGCTTCAGGCCCTAATCTGGTTCCGGCACGGTACGCTGAGCCTTTCGTTATTTCCTTTTCCTGGTGGGAAATGAGAGTTAAATTTGCCCGTCCAGACACCTCCAGCTAGTCTCTCATTGGTTCTCGCTATTCCTGTTCATCTTCCGCAGAAATTGCAAACTGGGCCAAACAGGAGGTTAAAGGCGCTGACTCTCCAAGTGGGGAGAGTGTTAGTAAAGCGTCTGGAATGTTGCACCCGAGTACCAGGGGAGGAAAACTGAGACATATTTGAACACGTCTCCCGTTCACATGGTTGATCATACTTGGGTTCCACATGCATGTTTTAGCTGAAGGAAGAATACCTTAAACCTGGAGAGTTAAGACCCGTGGAATGGGTACCATGCAATATGACTTCAAAGGGTCTTCATTTGCTCACCGAACCTCTCCAATCCTATCACTGCTGCGTTTATGCCCCTGTACACATGCTTGATTCTCTTTCGGAGACATAGCAATCCATAGGTTTTAAGATACTTACTAGTCAGGTACATTCTTAGGCGTTTAATATGCGGTGTTGAGTCCATTTCGTTGAGCAAGGAGTAGCTCTTGTCTATTCCATATTTGGCTTAAGGAACTTTATCTGTGCTCATTTCAATCACTGGTTTTATGCAGCACCCCAACTCACCTTTCCCCTTAAGCAAGCATATGTTGGTTTTCTAAATTTGAGACCCATTTCTGTTTTGGAATGCAGTTCCTGTGTAACCAAGTTTACATTACGTGTATTAGTGATATCTTATGATGTTTCTTTTTCTGTGTGACTTATTTCAGTTAGAATCATCGTACCTGAATCCACTCATTATGCTGCTATGGGCCTGATGACATAGATTTCATTGCTGAGTGATACTGCATTGTACGTAAGTACCACAAGTTCTTTATCCATTTTTCACTTTCTGTGATATTGAACTTGTACGGTAAACGAGGTTCTTGTAAAAGGAGGCGTCCCAAACTTTGGGGTGGCTGTGTCTTTTTGATTTTAATTTCCCTAAGCTATAGGACCATAAGTGGAAGTGCCCTAGGTTCTGTTGCTTTGTTTTTTAGATGTTTCAGGAAACACCATACACTTCTCCGGAGTGTCTGTTGGCAATTTACATCCCGCCCATCAGCATAACAAGGCTCCCAGTTCTCCATGGCCTGTCCTGCCTTTCTGGATTTTACACTTTTTTCAGCTGGCCCTTTTGACTGGGGGGAAGTGAGACTTCATTGTAGTGCAGATTTCCTTTGCAAGCTTGCTTGGTTGGCCAAAAAGTGCGTATGCGTTTTTTCCTGAATATATTCAGGAAAAAACGCATACGCCCTTTTTGGCCAAGTGCATCATTGTGGACGTTCTGCCTCTTTTCCTATGCTTTCAATGCAATTCCAGTCTACCTCCTGAAATCGGTTTCCTGCAATTCTGCCCCGCTTTCAAGTCCTCTTGGCAGCCTTACTTCAGTCTATTTTTGGACGATAGCTGTCATTTATAACTCTGCAGATTTGTGAATTACAGTGCCCCTGAGCTACTTTCTTCAACTCGCTTTCTTGTGACCTGGCCGCAACACCGCAGGATGGCTTCAGGCCCTAATCTGGTTCCGGCCCGGCATGCTGAGCCTTTGGTTAATTCCTCTTCCTGGTGGGAAATGAGAGTTAAATTTGCCCGTCCAGACACCTCCAGCTAGCCTCTCATTGGTTCTCGCTATTCCTGTTCATCTTCCGCAGAAATTGCAAACTGGGCCAAACAGGAGGTTAAAGGGACTGACTCTCCAAGTGGGGAGAGTGTTAGTAAAGCGTCTGGAATGTTGCACCCTAGTACCAGGGGAGGAAAACTGAGACATATTTGAACACGTCTCCCGATCACATGGTTGATCATACTCTAGGTTCCACATGCATGTTTTAGCTGAAGGAAGAATACCTTAAACCTGGGTAGTTGAAACCCGTGGAATGGGTACCATGCAATATGACTTCAAAGGGTCTTCATTTGCTCACCGAACCTCTCCAATCCTATCACTGCTGCGTTTATGCCCCTGTACACATGCTTGATTCTCTTTCGGAGACATAGCAATCCATAGGTTTTAAGATACTTACTAGTCAGGTACATTCTTAGGCGTTTAATATGCGGTGTTGAGTCCATTTCGTTGAGCAAGGAGTAGCTCTTGTCTATTCCATATTTGGCTTAAGGAACTTTATCTGTGCTCATTTCAATATCTGGTTTTATGCAGCACCCCAACTCACCTTTACCCTTAAGCAAGAATAAGTTGGTTTTCTAAATTTGAGACCCTGTTCTGTTCTGTAATTCAGTTCCTGTGTAGCCAAGTTTACATTCCGTGTATTAGTGATATCTTATGATGTTTCTTTTTCTGTGTGACTTATTTCAGTTAGAATCATCGTACCTGAATCTACTCATTATGCTGCTACGGGCCTGATGACATAGATTTCATTGCTGAGTGATACTGCATTGTACGTAAGTACCACAAGTTCTTTATCCATTTTTCACCTTCTGCGATGTTGAACTTGTACTGTAAACGAGGTTCTTGTAAACAGAGCTGTTCCAAAATTTGGGGTGGCTGTGTCTTTTTGATTTTAATTTTCCTAAGCTATAGGACCATAAGTGGAAGTGCCCTAGGCTCTGTTGCTTTGTTTTTTAGATGTTTCAGGAAACACCATACACTTCTCCCGAGTGTCTGTTGGCAATTTACATCCCGCCCATCAGCATAACAAGGCTCCCAGTTCTCCATGGCCTGTCCTGCCTTTCTGGATTTTACACTTTTTTCAGATGGCCCTTTTGACCGGGGGGAAGTGAGACTTCATTGTAGTGCAGATTTCCTTTGCAAGCTTGCTTGGTTGGCCAAAAAGGGCGTATGCTTTTTTTCCTGAATATATTCAGGAAAAAACGCATACGCCCTTTTTGGCCAAGTGCATCATTGTGGACGTTCTGCCTCTTTTCCTATGCTTTCAATGCAATTCCAGTCTACCTCCTGAAATCGGTTTCCTGCAATTCTGCCCCGCTTTCAAGTCCTCTTGGCAGCCTTACTTCAGTCTATTTTTGGACGATAGCTGTCATTTATAACTCTGCAGGTTGGTGAATTACAGTGCCCCTGAGCTCCTTTCTTCAACTTGCTTTCTTGTGACCTGGCCGCAACACCGCAGGATGGCTTCAGGCCCTAATCTGGTTCCGGCACGGCACGCTGAGCCTTTGGTTATTTCCTTTTCCTGGTGGGAAATGAGAGTTAAATTTGCCCGTCCAGACACCTCTAGCTAGCCTCTCATTGGTTCTCGGTATTCCTGTTCATCTTCCGCAGAAATTGCAAACTGGGCCAAACAGGAGGTTAAAGGCGCTGACTCTCCAAGTGGGGAGAGTGTTAGTAAAGCGTCTGGAATGTTGCACCCGAGTACCAGGGGAGGAAAACTGAGACATATTTGAACACGTCTCCCGTTCACATGGTTGATCATACTTGGGTTCCACATGCATGTTTTAGCTGAAGGAAGAATACCTTAAACCTGGAGAGTTGAGACCCGTGTAATGGGTACCATGCAATATGACTTCAAAGGGTCTTCATTTGCTCACCGAACCTCTCCAATCCTATCACTGCTGCGTTTATGCCCCTGTACACATGCTTGATTCTCTTTCGGAGACATAGCAATCCATAGGTTTTAAGATACTTACTAGTCAGGTACATTCTTAGGCGTTTAATATGCGGTGTTGAGTCCATTTCGTTGAGCAAGGAGTAGCTCTTGTCTATTCCATATTTGACTTAAGGAACTTTATCTGTGCTCATTTCAATCTCTGGTTTTATGCAGCACCCCAACTCACCTTTACCCTTAAGCAAGCATAAGTTGGTTTTCTAAATTTGAGACCCTGTTCTGTTCTGTAATTCAGTTCCTGTGTAGCCAAGTTTACATTCCGTGTATCACTGATATCTTATGATGATTCTTTTTCTGTGTGACTTATTTCAGTTAGAATCATCATACCTGAACCCACTCATTGTGCTGCTAAGGGCCTGATGACACAGATTTCATTGCTGAGTGATATTGCTTTGTAAGTAAATACCACAACTTCTTTATCCATTTTTCACTTTCTGTGATATTGAACTTGTACTGTAAACGAGGGTCTTGTAAACAGAGGTGTCCCAAACTTTGGGGTGGCTGTGTCTTTTTGATTTTAATTTCCCTAAGCTATAGGACCATAAGTGGCAGTGCCCTAGGCTCTGTTGCTTTGTTTTTTAGATGTTTCAGGAAACACCATACACTTCTCCGGAGTGTCTGTTGGCAATTTACATCCCGCCCATCAGCATAACAAGGCTCCCAGTTCTCCATGGCCTGTCCTGCCTTTCTGGATTTTACACTTTTTTCAGCTGGCCCTTTTGACTGGGGGGAAGTGAGACTTCATTGTAGTGCAGATTTCCTTTGCAAGCTTGCTTGGTTGGCCAAAAAGTGCGTATGCGTTTTTTCCTGAATATATTCAGGAAAAAACGCATACGCCCTTTTTGGCCAAGTGCATCATTGTGGACGTTCTGCCTCTTTTCCTATGCTTTCAATGCAATTCCAGTCTACCTCCTGAAATCGGTTTCCTGCAATTCTGCCCCGCTTTCAAGTCCTCTTGGCAGCCTTACTTCAGTCTATTTTTGGACGATAGCTGTCATTTATAACTCTGCAGATTTGTGAATTACAGTGCCCCTGAGCTACTTTCTTCAACTCGCTTTCTTGTGACCTGGCCGCAACACCGCAGGATGGCTTCAGGCCCTAATCTGGTTCCGGCCCGGCATGCTGAGCCTTTGGTTAATTCCTCTTCCTGGTGGGAAATGAGAGTTAAATTTGCCCGTCCAGACACCTCCAGCTAGCCTCTCATTGGTTCTCGCTATTCCTGTTCATCTTCCGCAGAAATTGCAAACTGGGCCAAACAGGAGGTTAAAGGGACTGACTCTCCAAGTGGGGAGAGTGTTAGTAAAGCGTCTGGAATGTTGCACCCTAGTACCAGGGGAGGAAAACTGAGACATATTTGAACACGTCTCCCGATCACATGGTTGATCATACTCTAGGTTCCACATGCATGTTTTAGCTGAAGGAAGAATACCTTAAACCTGGGTAGTTGAAACCCGTGGAATGGGTACCATGCAATATGACTTCAAAGGGTCTTCATTTGCTCACCGAACCTCTCCAATCCTATCACTGCTGCGTTTATGCCCCTGTACACATGCTTGATTCTCTTTCGGAGACATAGCAATCCATAGGTTTTAAGATACTTACTAGTCAGGTACATTCTTAGGCGTTTAATATGCGGTGTTGAGTCCATTTCGTTGAGCAAGGAGTAGCTCTTGTCTATTCCATATTTGGCTTAAGGAACTTTATCTGTGCTCATTTCAATATCTGGTTTTATGCAGCACCCCAACTCACCTTTACCCTTAAGCAAGAATAAGTTGGTTTTCTAAATTTGAGACCCTGTTCTGTTCTGTAATTCAGTTCCTGTGTAGCCAAGTTTACATTCCGTGTATTAGTGATATCTTATGATGTTTCTTTTTCTGTGTGACTTATTTCAGTTAGAATCATCGTACCTGAATCTACTCATTATGCTGCTACGGGCCTGATGACATAGATTTCATTGCTGAGTGATACTGCATTGTACGTAAGTACCACAAGTTCTTTATCCATTTTTCACCTTCTGCGATGTTGAACTTGTACTGTAAACGAGGTTCTTGTAAACAGAGCTGTTCCAAAATTTGGGGTGGCTGTGTCTTTTTGATTTTAATTTTCCTAAGCTATAGGACCATAAGTGGAAGTGCCCTAGGCTCTGTTGCTTTGTTTTTTAGATGTTTCAGGAAACACCATACACTTCTCCCGAGTGTCTGTTGGCAATTTACATCCCGCCCATCAGCATAACAAGGCTCCCAGTTCTCCATGGCCTGTCCTGCCTTTCTGGATTTTACACTTTTTTCAGATGGCCCTTTTGACCGGGGGGAAGTGAGACTTCATTGTAGTGCAGATTTCCTTTGCAAGCTTGCTTGGTTGGCCAAAAAGGGCGTATGCTTTTTTTCCTGAATATATTCAGGAAAAAACGCATACGCCCTTTTTGGCCAAGTGCATCATTGTGGACGTTCTGCCTCTTTTCCTATGCTTTCAATGCAATTCCAGTCTACCTCCTGAAATCGGTTTCCTGCAATTCTGCCCCGCTTTCAAGTCCTCTTGGCAGCCTTACTTCAGTCTATTTTTGGACGATAGCTGTCATTTATAACTCTGCAGGTTGGTGAATTACAGTGCCCCTGAGCTCCTTTCTTCAACTTGCTTTCTTGTGACCTGGCCGCAACACCGCAGGATGGCTTCAGGCCCTAATCTGGTTCCGGCACGGCACGCTGAGCCTTTGGTTATTTCCTTTTCCTGGTGGGAAATGAGAGTTAAATTTGCCCGTCCAGACACCTCTAGCTAGCCTCTCATTGGTTCTCGGTATTCCTGTTCATCTTCCGCAGAAATTGCAAACTGGGCCAAACAGGAGGTTAAAGGCGCTGACTCTCCAAGTGGGGAGAGTGTTAGTAAAGCGTCTGGAATGTTGCACCCGAGTACCAGGGGAGGAAAACTGAGACATATTTGAACACGTCTCCCGTTCACATGGTTGATCATACTTGGGTTCCACATGCATGTTTTAGCTGAAGGAAGAATACCTTAAACCTGGAGAGTTGAGACCCGTGTAATGGGTACCATGCAATATGACTTCAAAGGGTCTTCATTTGCTCACCGAACCTCTCCAATCCTATCACTGCTGCGTTTATGCCCCTGTACACATGCTTGATTCTCTTTCGGAGACATAGCAATCCATAGGTTTTAAGATACTTACTAGTCAGGTACATTCTTAGGCGTTTAATATGCGGTGTTGAGTCCATTTCGTTGAGCAAGGAGTAGCTCTTGTCTATTCCATATTTGACTTAAGGAACTTTATCTGTGCTCATTTCAATCTCTGGTTTTATGCAGCACCCCAACTCACCTTTACCCTTAAGCAAGCATAAGTTGGTTTTCTAAATTTGAGACCCTGTTCTGTTCTGTAATTCAGTTCCTGTGTAGCCAAGTTTACATTCCGTGTATCACTGATATCTTATGATGATTCTTTTTCTGTGTGACTTATTTCAGTTAGAATCATCATACCTGAACCCACTCATTGTGCTGCTAAGGGCCTGATGACACAGATTTCATTGCTGAGTGATATTGCTTTGTAAGTAAATACCACAACTTCTTTATCCATTTTTCACTTTCTGTGATATTGAACTTGTACTGTAAACGAGGGTCTTGTAAACAGAGGTGTCCCAAACTTTGGGGTGGCTGTGTCTTTTTGATTTTAATTTCCCTAAGCTATAGGACCATAAGTGGCAGTGCCCTAGGCTCTGTTGCTTTGTTTTTTAGATGTTTCAGGAAACACCATACACTTCTCCGGAGTGTCTGTTGGCAATTTACATCCCGCCCATCAGCATAACAAGGCTCCCAGTTCTCCATGGCCTGTCCTGCCTTTCTGGATTTTACACTTTTTTCAGCTGGCCCTTTTGACTGGGGGGAAGTGAGACTTCATTGTAGTGCAGATTTCCTTTGCAAGCTTGCTTGGTTGGCCAAAAAGTGCGTATGCGTTTTTTCCTGAATATATTCAGGAAAAAACGCATACGCCCTTTTTGGCCAAGTGCATCATTGTGGACGTTCTGCCTCTTTTCCTATGCTTTCAATGCAATTCCAGTCTACCTCCTGAAATCGGTTTCCTGCAATTCTGCCCCGCTTTCAAGTCCTCTTGGCAGCCTTACTTCAGTCTATTTTTGGACGATAGCTGTCATTTATAACTCTGCAGATTTGTGAATTACAGTGCCCCTGAGCTACTTTCTTCAACTCGCTTTCTTGTGACCTGGCCGCAACACCGCAGGATGGCTTCAGGCCCTAATCTGGTTCCGGCCCGGCATGCTGAGCCTTTGGTTAATTCCTCTTCCTGGTGGGAAATGAGAGTTAAATTTGCCCGTCCAGACACCTCCAGCTAGCCTCTCATTGGTTCTCGCTATTCCTGTTCATCTTCCGCAGAAATTGCAAACTGGGCCAAACAGGAGGTTAAAGGGACTGACTCTCCAAGTGGGGAGAGTGTTAGTAAAGCGTCTGGAATGTTGCACCCTAGTACCAGGGGAGGAAAACTGAGACATATTTGAACACGTCTCCCGATCACATGGTTGATCATACTCTAGGTTCCACATGCATGTTTTAGCTGAAGGAAGAATACCTTAAACCTGGGTAGTTGAAACCCGTGGAATGGGTACCATGCAATATGACTTCAAAGGGTCTTCATTTGCTCACCGAACCTCTCCAATCCTATCACTGCTGCGTTTATGCCCCTGTACACATGCTTGATTCTCTTTCGGAGACATAGCAATCCATAGGTTTTAAGATACTTACTAGTCAGGTACATTCTTAGGCGTTTAATATGCGGTGTTGAGTCCATTTCGTTGAGCAAGGAGTAGCTCTTGTCTATTCCATATTTGGCTTAAGGAACTTTATCTGTGCTCATTTCAATATCTGGTTTTATGCAGCACCCCAACTCACCTTTACCCTTAAGCAAGAATAAGTTGGTTTTCTAAATTTGAGACCCTGTTCTGTTCTGTAATTCAGTTCCTGTGTAGCCAAGTTTACATTCCGTGTATTAGTGATATCTTATGATGTTTCTTTTTCTGTGTGACTTATTTCAGTTAGAATCATCATACCTGAATCCACTCATTGTGCTGCTAAGTGCCTGATGACACAGATTTCATTGCTGAGTGATATTGCTTTGTAAGTAAATACCACAACTTCTTTATCCATTTTTCACTTTCTGCGATGTTGAACTTGTACTGTAAACGAGGTTCTTGTAAACAGAGCCGTTCCAAACTTTGGGGTGGCTGTGTCTTTTTGATTTTAATTTCCCTAAGCTATAGGACCATAAGTGGAAGTGCCCTAGGTTCTGTTGCTTTGTTTTTTAGATGTTTCAGGAAACACCATACACTTCTCCCGAGTGGTTGTTGGCAATTTACATCCCGCCCATCAGCATAACAAGGCTCCCAGTTCTCCATGGCCTGTCCTGCCTTTCTGGATTTTACACTTTTTTCAGATGGCCCTTTTGACCAGGGGGAAGTGAGACTTCATTGTAGTGCACATTTCCTTTGCAAGCTTGCTTGGTTGGCCAAAAAGGGCGTATGCGTTTTTTCCTGAATATATTCAGGAAAAAACGCATACGCCCTTTTTGGCCAAGTGCATCATTGTGGACGTTCTGCCTCTTTTCCTATGCTTTCAATGCAATTCCAGTCTACCTCCTGAAATCGGTTTCCTGCAATTCTGCCCCGCTTTCAAGTCCTCTTGGCAGCCTTACTTCAGTGTATTTTTGGACGATAGCTGTCATTTATAACTGCAGGTTTGTGAATTACAGTGCCCCTGAGCTCCTTTCTTCAACTCGGTTTCTTTTGAGCTGGCCGCAATACCGCAGGATGGCTTCAGGCCCTAATCTGGTTCCGGTACGGAACGCTGAGCCTTTGGTTATTTCCTCTTCCTGTTGCGAAATGAGAGTTAAATTTGCCCGTCCAGACACCTCCAGCTAGCCTCTCATTGGTTCTCGCTATTCCTGTTCATCTTCCGCAGAAATTGCAAACTGTGCTAAACAGGAGGTTAAAGGCGCTGACTCTCCAAGTGGGGAGAGTGTTAGTAAAGCGTCTGGAATGTTGCACCCGAGTACCAGGGGAGGAAAACTGAGACATATTTGAACACGTCTCCCGATCACATGGTTGATCATACTCTGGGTTCCACATTCATGTTTTAGCTGAAGGAAGAATACCTAAAACCTGGGTAGTTGAAACCCGTGGAATGGGTACCATGCAATATGACTTCAAAGGGTCTTCATTTGCTCACCGAACCTCTCCAATCCTATCACTGCTGCGTCCATGCCCCTGTACACATGCTTGATTCTCTTTCGGAGACATAGCAATCCATAGGTTTTAAGATACTTACTAGTCAGGTACATTCTTAGGCGTTTAATATGCGGTGTTGAGTCCATTTCGTTGAGCAAGGAGTAGCTCTTGTCTATTCCATATTTGGCTTAAGGAACTTTATCTGTGCTCATTTCAATCTCTGGTTTTATGCAGCAACCCAACTCACCTTTCCCCTTAAGCAAGCATAAGTTGGTTTTCTAAATTTGAGAACCTTTCCTGTTTTGGAATTCAGTTCCTGTGTAGCCAAGTTTACATTCCGTGTATTAGTGATATCTTATGATGTTTCTTTTTCTGTGTGACTTATTTCAGTTAGAATCATCGTACCTGAATCTACTCATTATGCTGCTACGGGCCTGATAACATAGATTTCATTGCTGAGTGATACTGCATTGTACATAAGTACCACAAGTTCTTTATCCATTTTTCACTTTCTGCGATGTTGAACTTGTACTGTAAACGAGGTTCTTGTAAACAGAGCCGTTCCAAACTTTGGGGTGGCTGTGTCTTTTTGATTTTAATTTCCCTAAGCTATAGGACCATAAGTGGAAGTGCCCTAGGCTCTGTTGCTTTGTTTTTTAGATGTTTCAGGAAACACCATACACTTCTCCCGAGTGTCTGTTGGCAATTTACATCCCGCCCATCAGCATAACAAGGCTCCCAGTTCTCCATGGCCTGTTGCCTTTCTGGATTTTACACTTTTTTCAGATGGCCCTTTTGACCGGCGGGAAGTGAGACTTCATTGTAGTGCAGATTTCCTTTGCAAGCTTGCTTGGTTGGCCAAAAAGGGCGTATGCGTTTTTTCCTGAATATATTCAGGAAAAAACGCATACGCCCTTTTTGGCCAAGTGCATCATTGTGGACGTTCTGCCTCTTTTCCTATGCTTTCAATGCAATTCCAGTCTACCTCCTGAAATCAGTTTCCTGCAATTCTGCCCCGCTTTCAAGTCCTCTTGGCAGCCATACTTCAGTCTATTTTTGGACGATAGCTGTCATTTATAACTCTGCAGTTTTGTGAATTACAGTGCCCCTGAGCTCCTTTCTTCAACTCGCTTTCTTGTGACCTGGCCGCAACACTGCAGGATGGCTTCAGGCCCTAATCTGGTTCCGGCCCGGCACGCTGAGCCTTTGGTTAATTCCTCTTCCTGGTGGGAAATGAGAGTTAAATTTGCCCGTTCAGACACCTCCAGCTAGTCTCTCATTGGTTCTCGCTATTCCTGTTCATCTTCCGCAGAAATTGCAAACTGGGCCAAACAGGAGGTTAAAGGGACTGACTCTCCAAGTCGGGAGAGTGTTAGTAAAGCATCTGGAATGTTGCACCCGAGTACCAGGGGAGGAAAACTGAGACATATTTGAACACGTCTCCCGTTCACATGGTTGATCATACTCTGGGTTCCACATGCATGTTTTAGCTGAAGGAAGAATACCTTAAACCTGGAGAGTTGAGACCCGTGGAATGGGTACCATGCAATATGACTTCAAAGGGTCTTCATTTGCTCACCGAACCTCTCCAGTCCTATCACTGCTGCGTTTATGCCCCTGTAAACATGCTTGATTCTCTTTCGGAGACATAGCAATCCATAGGTTGTAAGTTACTTACTAGTCAGGTACATTCTTAGGCGTTTAATATGCGATGTTGAGTCCATTTCGTTGAGCAAGGAGTAGCTCTTGTCTATTCCATATTTGACTTAAGGAACTTTATCTGTACTCATTTCAATCTCTGGTTTTATGCAGCACCCCAACTCACCTTTACCCTTAAGCAAGCATAAGTTGGTTTTCTAAATTTGAGACCCTGTTCTGTTCTGTAATTCAGTTCCTGTGTAGCCAAGTTTACATTCCGTGTATTACTGATATCTTATGATGTTTCTTTTTCTGTGTGACTTATTTCAGTTAGAATCATCATACCTGAATCCACTCATTGTGCTGCTAAGGGCCTGATGACACAGATTTCATTGCTGAGTGATATTGCTTTGTAAGTAAATACCACATCTTCTTTATCCATTTTTCACTTTCTGCGATGTTGAACTTGTACTGTAAACGAGGTTCTTGTAAACAGAGCCGTTCCAAACTTTGGGGTGGCTGTGTCTTTTTGATTTTAATTTCCCTAAGCTATAGGACCATAAGTGGAAGTGCCCTAGGTTCTGTTGCTTTGTTTTTTAGATGTTTCAGGAAACACCATACACTTCTCCCGAGTGGTTGTTGGCAATTTACATCCCGCCCATCAGCATAACAAGGCTCCCAGTTCTCCATGGCCTGTCCTGCCTTTCTGGATTTTACACTTTTTTCAGATGGCCCTTTTGACCGGGGGGAAGTGAGACTTCATTGTAGTGCAGATTTCCTTTGCAAGCTTGCTTGGTTGGCCAAAAAGGGTGTATGCGTTTTTTCCTGAATATATTCAGGAAAAAACGCATACGCCCTTTTTGGCCAAGTGCATCATTGTGGACGTTATGCCTCTTTTCCTATGCTTTCAATGCAATTCCAGTCTACCTCCTGAAATCGGTTTCCTGCAATTCTGCCCCGCTTTCAAGTCCTCTTGGCAGCCTTACTTCAGTCTATTTTTGGACGATAGCTGTCATTTATAACTCTGCAGGTTTGTGAATTACAGTGCCCCTGAGCTCCTTTCTTCAACTCGCTTTCTTGTGACCTGGCCGCAACACCGCAGGATGGCTTCAGGCCCTAATCTGGTTCCGGCACGGCACGCTGAGCCTTTGGTTATTTCCTCTTCCTGGTGGGAAATGAGAGTTAAATTTGCCCGTCCAGACACCTCCAGCTAGTCTCTCATTGGTTCTCGCTATTCCTGTTCATCTTCCGCAGAAATTGCAAACTGGGCCAAACAGGAGGTTAAAGGCGCTGACTCTCCAAGTGGGGAGAGTGTTAGTAAAGCGTCTGGAATGTTGCACCCGAGTACCAGGGGAGGAAAACTGAGACATATTTGAACACGTCTCCCGTTCACATGGTTGATCATACTTGGGTTCCACATGCATGTTTTAGCTGAAGGAAGAATACCTTAAACCTGGAGAGTTAAGACCCGTGTAATGGGTACCATGCAATATGACTTCAAAGGGTCTTCATTTGCTCACCGAACCTCTCCAATCCTATCACTGCTGCGTTTATGCCCCTGTACACATGCTTGATTCTCTTTTGGAGACATAGCAATCCATAGGTTTTAAGATACTTACTAGTCAGGTACATTCTTAGGCGTTTAATATGCGATGTTGAGTCCATTTCGTTGAGCAAGGAGTAGCTCTTGTCTATTCCATATTTGACTTAAGGAACTTTATCTGTACTCATTTCAATCTCTGGTTTTATGCAGCACCCCAACTCACCTTTACCCTTAAGCAAGCATAAGTTGGTTTTCTAAATTTGAGACCCTGTTCTGTTCTGTAATTCAGTTCCTGTGTAGCCAAGTTTACATTCCGTGTATTACTGATATCTTATGATGTTTCTTTTTCTGTGTGACTTACTTCAGTTAGAATCATCATACCTGAATCCACTCATTGTGCTGCTAAGGGCCTGATGACACAGATTTCATTGCTGAGTGATATTGCTTTGTAAGTAAATACCACAACTTCTTTATCCATTTTTCACTTTCTGCGATGTTGAACTTGTACTGTAAACGAGGTTCTTGTAAACAGAGCCGTTCCAAACTTTGGGGTGGCTGTGTCTTTTTGATTTTAATTTCCCTAAGCTATAGGACCATAAGTGGCAGTGCCCTAGGCTCTGTTGCTTTGTTTTTTAGATGTTTCAGGAAACACCATACACTTCTCCCGAGTGGTTGTTGGCAATTTACATCCCGCCCATCAGCATAACAAGGCTCCCAGTTCTCCATGGCCTGTCCTGCCTTTCTGGATTTTACACTTTTTTCAGATGGCCCTTTTGACCGGGGGGAAGTGAGACTTCATTGTAGTGCAGATTTCCTTTGCAAGCTTGCTTGGTTGGCCAAAAAGGGCGTATGCGTTTTTTCCTGAATATATTCAGGAAAAAACGCATACGCCCTTTTTGGCCAAGTGCATCATTGTGGACGTTCTGCCTCTTTTCCTATGCTTTCAATGCAATTCCAGTCTACCTCCTGAAATCGGTTTCCTGCAATTCTGCCCCGCTTTCAAGTCCTCTTGGCAGCCTTACTTCAGTCTATTTTTGGACGATAGCTGTCATTTATAACTCTGCAGGTTTGTGAATTACAGTGCCCCTGAGCTCCTTTCTTCAACTCGCTTTCTTTTGAGCTGGCCGCAACACCGCAGGATGGCTTCAGGCCCTAATCTGGTTCCGGCACGGCACGCTGAGCCTTTGGTTATTTCCTCTTCCTGGTGGGAAATGAGAGTTAAATTTGCCCGTCCAGACACCTCCAGCTAGTCTCTCATTGGTTCTCGCTATTCCTGTTCATCTTCCGCAGAAATTGCAAACTGGGCCAAACAGGAGGTTAAAGGCGCTGACTCTCCAAGTGGGGAGAGTGTTAGTAAAGCGTCTGGAATGTTGCACCCGAGTACCAGGGGAGGAAAACTGAGACATATTTGAACACGTCTCCCGTTCACATGGTTGATCATACTTGGGTTCCACATGCATGTTTTAGCTGAAGGAAGAATACCTTAAACCTGGAGAGTTAAGACCCGTGGAATGGGTACCATGCAATATGACTTCAAAGGGTCTTCATTTGCTCACCGAACCTCTCCAATCCTATCACTGCTGCGTTTATGCCCCTGTACACATGCTTGATTCTCTTTCGGAGACATAGCAATCCATAGGTTTTAAGATACTTACTAGTCAGGTACATTCTTAGGCGTTTAATATGCGATGTTGAGTCCATTTCGTTGAGCAAGGAGTAGCTCTTGTCTATTCCATATTTGACTTAAGGAACTTTATCTGTACTCATTTCAATCTCTGGTTTTATGCAGCACCCCAACTCACCTTTACCCTTAAGCAAGCATAAGTTGGTTTTCTAAATTTGAGACCCTGTTCTGTTCTGTAATTCAGTTCCTGTGTAGCCAAGTTTACATTCCGTGTATTACTGATATCTTATGATGTTTCTTTTTCTGTGTGACTTACTTCAGTTAGAATCATCATACCTGAATCCACTCATTGTGCTGCTAAGGGCCTGATGACACAGATTTCATTGCTGAGTGATATTGCTTTGTAAGTAAATACCACATCTTCTTTATCCATTTTTCACTTTCTGCGATGTTGAACTTGTACTGTAAACGAGGTTCTTGTAAACAGAGCCGTTCCAAACTTTGGGGTGGCTGTGTCTTTTTGATTTTAATTTCCCTAAGCTATAGGACCATAAGTGGCAGTGCCCTAGGCTCTGTTGCTTTGTTTTTTAGATGTTTCAGGAAACACCATACACTTCTCCCGAGTGGTTGTTGGCAATTTACATCCCGCCCATCAGCATAACAAGGCTCCCAGTTCTCCATGGCCTGTCCTGCCTTTCTGGATTTTACACTTTTTTCAGATGGCCCTTTTGACCGGGGGGAAGTGAGACTTCATTGTAGTGCAGATTTCCTTTGCAAGCTTGCTTGGTTGGCCAAAAAGGGCGTATGCGTTTTTTCCTGAATATATTCAGGAAAAAACGCATACGCCCTTTTTGGCCAAGTGCATCATTGTGGACGTTCTGCCTCTTTTCCTATGCTTTCAATGCTATTCCAGTCTACCTCCTGAAATCAGTTTCCTGCAATTCTGCCCCGCTTTCAAGTCCTCTTGGCAGCCTTACTTCAGTCTATTTTTGGACGATAGCTGTCATTTATAACTCTGCAGGTTTGTGAATTACAGTGCCCCTGAGCTCCTTTCTTCAACTCGCTTTCTTTTGAGCTGGCCGCAACACCGCAGGATGGCTTCAGGCCCTAATCTGGTTCCGGCCCGGCACGCTGAGCCTTTGGTTAATTCCTCTTCCTGGTGGGAAATGAGAGTTAAATTTGCCGTTCAGACACCTCCAGCTAGTCTCTCATTGGTTCTCGCTATTCCTGTTCATCTTCCGCAGAAATTGCAAACTGGGCCAAACAGGAGGTTAAAGGGACTGACTCTCCAAGGCGGGAGAGTGTTAGTAAAGCGTCTGGAATGTTGCACTCGAGTACCAGGGGAGGAAAACTGAGACATATTTGAACACCTCTACCGTTCACATGGTTGATCATACTCTGGGTTCCACATGTATGTTTTAGCTGAAGGAAGAATACCTTAAACCTGGAGAGTTGAGACCCGTGGAATGGATACCATGCAATATGACTTCAAAGGGTCTTCATTTGCTCACCGAACCTCTCCAATCCTATCACTGCTGCGTTTATGCCCCTGTACACATGCTTGATTCTCTTTCGGAGACATAGCAATCCATAGGTTGTAAGATACTTACTAGTCAGGTACATTCTTAGGCGTTTAATATGCGATGTTGAGTCCATTTCGTTGAGCAAGGAGTAGCTCTTGTCTATTCCATATTTGACTTAAGGAACTTTATCTGTACTCATTTCAATCTCTGGTTTTATGCAGCACCCCAACTCACCTTTACCCTTAAGCAAGCATAAGTTGGTTTTCTAAATTTGAGACCCTGTTCTGTTCTGTAATTCAGTTCCTGTGTAGCCAAGTTTACATTCCGTGTATTACTGATATCTTATGATGTTTCTTTTTCTGTGTGACTTACTTCAGTTAGAATCATCATACCTGAATCCACTCATTGTGCTGCTAAGGGCCTGATGACACAGATTTCATTGCTGAGTGATATTGCTTTGTAAGTAAATACCACCAGTTCTTTATCCATTTTTCACTTTCTGCGATGTTGAACTTGTACTGTAAACGAGGTTCTTGTAAACAGAGGCATCCCAAACTTGGGGTGGCAGTGTCTTTTTGATTTTAATTTCCCTAAGCTATAGGACCATAAGTGGCAGTGCCCTAGGCTCTGTTGCTTTGTTTTTTAGATGTTTCAGGAAACACCATACACTTCTCCCGAGTGTCTGTTGGCAATTTACATCCCGCCCATCAGCATAACAAGGCTCCCAGTTCTCCATGGCCTGTCCTGCCTTTCTGGATTTTACACTTTTTTCAGATGGCCCTTTTGACCGGGGGGAAGTGAGACTTCATTGTAGTGCAGATTTCCTTTGCAAGCTTGCTTGGTTGGACAAAAAGGGCGTATACGTTTTTTCCTGAATATATTCAGGAATAATTTGCCCGTCCAGACACCTCCAGCTAGCCTCTCATTGGTTCTCGCTATTCCTGTTCATCTTCCGCAGAAATTGCAAACTGGGCCAAACAGGAGGTTAAAGGCGCTGACTCTCCAATTGGGGAGAGTGTTAGTAAAGCGTCTGGAATGTTGCACCTGAGTACCAGGGGAGGAAAACTGAGACATATTTGAACACGTCTCCCGTTCACATGGTTGATCATACTTGGGTTCCAAATGCATGTTTTTGCTGAAGGAAGAATACCTTAAACCTGGAGAGTTCAGACCCGTGTAATGGGTACCATGCAATATGACTTCAAAGGGTCTTCATTTGCTCACCGAACCTCTCCAATCCTATCACTGCTGTGTTTATGCCCCTGTACACATGCTTGATTCTCTTTTGGAGACATAGCAATCCATAGGTTTTACGATACTTACTAGTCAGGTACATTCTTAGGCGTTTAATATGCGGTGTTGAGTCCATTTCGTTGAGCAAGGAGTAGCTCTTGTCTATTCCATATTTGACTTAAGGAACTTTATCTGTGCTCATTTCAATCTCTGGTTTTATGCAGCACCCCACCTCACCTTTACCCTTAAGCAAGCATAAGTTGGTTTTCTAAATTTGAGACACTGTTCTGTTCTGTAATTCAGTTCCTGTGTAGCCAAGTTTACATTCCGTGTATTACTGATATCTTATGATGTTTCTTTTTCTGTGTGACTTATTTCAGTTAGAATCATCATACCTGAATCCACTCATTGTGATGCTAAGGGCCTGATGACATAGATTTCATTGCTGAGTGATATTGCTTTGTAAGTAAATACCACAACTTCTTTATCCATTTTTCACTTTCTGCGATGTTGAACTTGTACTGTAAACGAGGTTCTTGTAAACAGAGGCGTCCCAAACTTTGGGGTGGCTGTGTCTTTTTGATTTTAATTTCCCTAAGCTATAGGACCATAAGTGGCAGTGCCCTAGGCTCTGTTGCTTTGTTTTTTAGATGTTTCAGGAAACACCATACACTTCTCCGGAGTGGTTGTTGGCAATTTACATCCCGCCCATCAGCATAACAAGGCTCCCAGTTCTCCATGGCCTGTCCTGCCTTTCTGGATTTTACACTTTTTTCAGATGGCCCTTTTGACCGGGGGGAAGTGAGACTTCATTGTAGTGCAGATTTCCTTTGCAAGCTTGCTTGGTTGGCCAAAAAGGGCGTATGCGTTTTTTCCTGAATATATTCAGGAAAAAACGCATACGCCCTTTTTGGCCAAGTGCATCATTGTGGACGTTCTGCCTCTTTTCCTATGCTTTCAATGCAATTCCAGTCTACCTCCTGAAATCGGGTTCCTGCAATTCTGCCCCGCTTTCAAGTCCTCTTGGCAGCCTTACTTCAGTCTATTTTTGGACGATAGCTGTCATTTATAACTCTGCAGGTTTGTGAATTACAGTGCCCCTGAGCTCCTTTCTTCAACTCGCTTTCTTGTGAACTGGCCGCAACACCGCAGGATGGCTTCAGGCTCTAATCTGGTTCCGGCACAGCACACTGAGCCTTTGGTTAATTCCTCTTCCTGGTGGGAAATGAGAGTTAAATTTGCCCGTCCAGACACCTCCAGCTAGTCTCTCATTGGTTCTCGCTATTCCTGTTCATCTTCCGCAGAAATTGCAAACTGGGCCAAACAGGAGGTTAAAGGCGCTGACTCTCCAAGTGGGGAGAGTGTTAGTAAAGCGTCTGGAATGTTGCACCCGAGTACCAGGGGAGGAAAACTGAGACATATTTGAACACGTCTCCCGTTCACATGGTTGATCATACTTGGGTTCCACATGCATGTTTTAGCTGAAGGAAGAATACCTTAAACCTGGAGAGTTAAGACCCGTGTAATGGGTACCATGCAATATGACTTCAAAGGGTCTTCATTTGCTCACCGAACCTCTCCAATCCTATCACTGCTGCGTTTATGCCCCTGTACACATGCTTGATTCTCTTTCGGAGACATAGCAATCCATAGGTTTTAAGATACTTACTAGTCAGGTACATTCTTAGGCGTTTAATATGCGATGTTGAGTCCATTTCGTTGAGCAAGGAGTAGCTCTTGTCTATTCCATATTTGACTTAAGGAACTTTATCTGTACTCATTTCAATCTCTGGTTTTATGCAGCACCCCAACTCACCTTTACCCTTAAGCAAGCATAAGTTGGTTTTCTAAATTTGAGACCCTGTTCTGTTCTGTAATTCAGTTCCTGTGTAGCCAAGTTTACATTCCGTGTATTACTGATATCTTATGATGTTTCTTTTTCTGTGTGACTTACTTCAGTTAGAATCATCATACCTGAATCCACTCATTGTGCTGCTAAGGGCCTGATGACACAGATTTCATTGCTGAGTGATATTGCTTTGTAAGTAAATACCACAACTTCTTTATCCATTTTTCACTTTCTGCGATGTTGAACTTGTACTGTAAACGAGGTTCTTGTAAACAGAGCCGTTCCAGACTTTGGGGTGGCTGTGTCTTTTTGATTTTAATTTCCCTAAGCTATAGGACCATAAGTGGAGGTGCCCTAGGTTCTGTTGCTTTGTTTTTTAGATGTTTCAGGAAACACCATACACTTCTCCCGAGTGGTTGTTGGCAATTTACATCCCGCCCATCAGCATAACAAGGCTCCCAGTTCTCCATGGCCTGTCCTGCCTTTCTGGATTTTACACTTTTTTCAGATGGCCCTTTTGACCGGGGGGAAGTGAGACTTCATTGTAGTGCAGATTTCCTTTGCAAGCTTGCTTGATTGGCCAAAAAGGGCGTATGCGTTTTTTCCTGAATATATTCAGGAAAAAACGCATACGCCCTTTTTGGCCAAGTGCATCATTGTGGACGTTCTGCCTCTTTTCCTATGCTTTCAATGCAATTCCAGTCTACCTCCTGAAATCGGTTTCCTGCAATTCTGCCCCGCTTTCAAGTCCTCTTGGCAGCCTTACTTCAGTCTATTTTTGGATGATAGCTGTCATTTATAACTCTGCAGGTTTGTGAATTACAGTGCCCCTGAGCTCCTTTCTTCAACTCGCTTTCTTTTGAGCTGGCCGCAACACCACCGGATGGCTTCAGGCCCTAATCTGGTTCCGGTACGGCACGCTGAGCCTTTGGTTATTTCCTCTTCCTGGTTGGAAATGAGAGTTAAATTTGCCCGTCCAGACACCTCCAGCTAGCCTCTCATTGGTTCTCGCTATTCCTGTTCATCTTCCGCAGAAACTGCAAACTGGGCCAAACAGGAGGTTAAAGGCGCTGACTCTCCAAGTGAGGAGAGTGTTAGTAAAGCGTCTGGAATGTTGCACCCGAGTACCAGGGGAGGAAAACTGAGACATATTTGAACACGTCTCCCGTTCACATGGTTGATCATACTTGGGTTCCACATGCATGTTTTAGCTGAAGGAAGAATACCTTAAACCTGGAGAGTTGAGACCCGTGTAATGGGTTCCATGCAATATGACTTCAAAGGGTCTTCATTTGCTCACCGAACCTCTCCAATCCTATCACTGCTGCGTTTATGCCCCTGTACACATGCTTGATTCTCTTTTGGAGACATAGCAATCCATAGGTTTTACGATACTTACTAGTCAGGTACATTCTTAGGCGTTTATTATGCGGTGTTGAGTCCATTTCGTTGAGCAAGGAGTAGCTCTTGTCTATTCCATATTTGACTTAAGGAACTTTATCTGTGCTCATTTCAATCTCTGGTTTTATGCAGCACCCCAACTCACCTTTACCTTTAAGCAAGAATAAGTTGGTTTTCTAAATTTGAGACCCTGTTCTGTTCTGTAATTCAGTTCCTGTGTAGCCAAGTTTACATTCCGTGTATTACTGATATCTTATGATGTTTCTTTTTCTGTGTGACTTATTTCAGTTAGAATCATCATACCTGAATCCACTCATTGTGATGCTAAGGGCCTGATGACATAGATTTCATTGCTGAGTGATATTGCTTTGTAAGTAAATACCACAACTTCTTTATCCATTTTTCACTTTCTGCGATGTTGAACTTGTACTGTAAACGAGGTTCTTGTAAACAGAGGCATCCCAAACTTGGGGTGGCAGTGTCTTTTTGATTTTAATTTCCCTAAGCTATAGGACCATAAGTGGCAGTGCCCTAGGCTCTGTTGCTTTGTTTTTTAGATGTTTCAGGAAACACCATACACTTCTCCCGAGTGGTTGTTGGCAATTTACATCCCGCCCATCAGCATAACAAGGCTCCCAGTTCTCCATGGCCTGTCCTGCCTTTCTGGATTTTACACTTTTTTCAGATGGCCCTTTTGACCGGGGGGAAGTGAGACTTCATTGTAGTGCAGATTTCCTTTGCAAGCTTGCTTGGTTGGCCAAAAAGGGCGTATACGATTTTTCCTGAATATATTCAGGAATAATTTGCCCGTCCAGACACCTCCAGCTAGCCTCTCATTGGTTCTCGCTATTCCTGTTCATCTTCCGCAGAAATTGCAAACTGGGCCTAACAGGAGGTTAAAGGCGCTGACTCTCCAATTGGGGAGAGTGTTAGTAAAGCGTCTGGAATGTTGCACCCGAGTACCAGGGGAGGAAAACTGAGACATATTTGAACACGTCTCCCGTTCACATGGTTGATCATACTTGGGTTCCAAATGCATGTTTTTGCTGAAGGAAGAATACCTTAAACCTGGAGAGTTCAGACCCGTGTAATGGGTACCATGCAATATGACTTCAAAGGGTCTTCATTTGCTCACCGAACCTCTCCAATCCTATCACTGCTGTGTTTATGCCCCTGTACACATGCTTGATTCTCTTTTGGAGACATAGCAATCCATAGGTTTTACGATACTTACTAGTCAGGTACATTCTTAGGCGTTTAATATGCGGTGTTGAGTCCATTTCGTTGAGCAAGGAGTAGCTCTTGTCTATTCCATATTTGACTTAAGGAACTTTATCTGTGCTCATTTCAATCTCTGGTTTTATGCAGCACCCCACCTCACCTTTACCCTTAAGCAAGCATAAGTTGGTTTTCTAAATTTGAGACACTGTTCTGTTCTGTAATTCAGTTCCTGTGTAGCCAAGTTTACATTCCGTGTATTACTGATATCTTATGATGTTTCTTTTTCTGTGTGACTTATTTCAGTTAGAATCATCATACCTGAATCCACTCATTGTGATGCTAAGGGCCTGATGACATAGATTTCATTGCTGAGTGATATTGCTTTGTAAGTAAATACCACAACTTCTTTATCCATTTTTCACTTTCTGCGATGTTGAACTTGTACTGTAAACGAGGTTCTTGTAAACAGAGGCGTCCCAAACTTGGGGTGGCAGTGCCTTTTTGATTTTAATTTCCCTAAGCTATAGGACCATAAGTGGCAGTGCCCTAGGCTCTGTTGCTTTGTTTTTTAGATGTTTCAGGAAACACCATACACTTCTCCCGAGTGGTTGTTGGCAATTTACATCCCGCCCATCAGCATAACAAGGCTCCCAGTTCTCCATGGCCTGTCCTGCCTTTCTGGATTTTACACTTTTTTCAGATGGCCCTTTTGACCGGGGGGAAGTGAGACTTCATTGTAGTGCAGATTTCCTTTGCAAGCTTGCTTGGTTGGACAAAAAGGGCGTATACGATTTTTCCTGAATATATTCAGGAATAATTTGCCCGTCCAGACACCTCCAGCTAGCCTCTCATTGGTTCTCGCTATTCCTGTTCATCTTCCGCAGAAATTGCAAACTGGGCCTAACAGGAGGTTAAAGGCGCTGACTCTCCAATTGGGGAGAGTGTTAGTAAAGCGTCTGGAATGTTGCACCCGAGTACCAGGGGAGGAAAACTGAGACATATTTGAACACGTCTCCCGTTCACATGGTTGATCATACTTGGGTTCCAAATGCATGTTTTTGCTGAAGGAAGAATACCTTAAACCTGGAGAGTTCAGACCCGTGTAATGGGTACCATGCAATATGACTTCAAAGGGTCTTCATTTGCTCACCGAACCTCTCCAATCCTATCACTGCTGTGTTTATGCCCCTGTACACATGCTTGATTCTCTTTTGGAGACATAGCAATCCATAGGTTTTACGATACTTACTAGTCAGGTACATTCTTAGGCGTTTAATATGCGGTGTTGAGTCCATTTCGTTGAGCAAGGAGTAGCTCTTGTCTATTCCATATTTGACTTAAGGAACTTTATCTGTGCTCATTTCAATCTCTGGTTTTATGCAGCACCCCACCTCACCTTTACCCTTAAGCAAGCATAAGTTGGTTTTCTAAATTTGAGACACTGTTCTGTTCTGTAATTCAGTTCCTGTGTAGCCAAGTTTACATTCCGTGTATTACTGATATCTTATGATGTTTCTTTTTCTGTGTGACTTATTTCAGTTAGAATCATCATACCTGAATCCACTCATTGTGATGCTAAGGGCCTGATGACATAGATTTCATTGCTGAGTGATATTGCTTTGTAAGTAAATACCACAACTTCTTTATCCATTTTTCACTTTCTGCGATGTTGAACTTGTACTGTAAACGAGGTTCTTGTAAACAGAGGCGTCCCAAACTTTGGGGTGGCTGTGTCTTTTTGATTTTAATTTCCCTAAGCTATAGGACCATAAGTGGCAGTGCCCTAGGCTCTGTTGCTTTGTTTTTTAGATGTTTCAGGAAACACCATACACTTCTCCGGAGTGGTTGTTGGCAATTTACATCCCGCCCATCAGCATAACAAGGCTCCCAGTTCTCCATGGCCTGTCCTGCCTTTCTGGATTTTACACTTTTTTCAGATGGCCCTTTTGACCGGGGGGAAGTGAGACTTCATTGTAGTGCAGATTTCCTTTGCAAGCTTGCTTGGTTGGCCAAAAAGTGCGTATGCGTTTTTTCCTGAATATATTCAGGAAAAAACGCATACGCCCTTTTTGGCCAAGTGCATCATTGTGGACGTTCTGCCTCTTTTCCTATGCTTTCAATGCTATTCCAGTCTACCTCCTGAAATCGGTTTCCTGCAATTCTGCCCCGCTTTCAAGTCCTCTTGGCAGCCTTACTTCAGTCTATTTTTGGACGATAGCTGTCATTTATAACTCTGCAGGTTTGTGAATTACAGTGCCCCTGAGCTCCTTTCTTCAACTCGCTTTCTTGTGACCTGGCCGCAACACCACAGGATGGCTTCAGTCCCTAATCTGGTTCCGGCCCGGCATGCTGAGCCTTTGGTTAATTCCTCTTCCTGGTGGGAAATAAGAGTTAAATTTGCCCGTCCAGACACCTCCAGCTAGCCTCTCATTGGTTCTCGCTATTCCTGTTCATCTTCCGCAGAAATTGCAAACTGGGCCAAACAGGAGGTTAAAGGGACTGACTCTCCAAGTCGGGAGAGTGTTAGTAAAGCGTCTGGTATGTTGCACCCGAGTACCAGGGGAGGAAAACTGAGACATATTTGAACACGTCTCCCGATCACATGGTTGATCATACTCTAGGTTCCACATGCATGTCTTAGCTGAAGGAAGAATACCTTAAACCTGGGTAGTTGAAACCCGTGGAATGGGTACCATGCAATATGACTTCAAAGGGTCTTCATTTGCTCACCGAACCTCTCCAATCCTATCACTGCTGCGTTTATGCCCCTGTACACATGCTTGATACTCTTTCGGAGACATAGCAATCCATAGGTTTTAAGATACTTACAAGTCAGGTACATTCTTAGGCGTTTAATATGCGGTGTTGAGTCCATTTCGTTGAGCAAGGAGTAGCTCTTGTCTATTCCATATTTGGCTTAAGGAACTTTATCTGTGCTCATTTCAATCTCTGGTTTTATGCAGCACCCCAACTCACCTTTACCCTTAAGCAAGCATAAGTTGGTTTTCTAAATTTGAGACCCTGTTCTGTTCTGTAATTCAGTTCCTGTGTAGCCAAGTTTCCATTCCGTGTATTACTGATATCTTATGATGTTTCTTTTTCTGTGTGACTTATTTCAGTTAGAATCATCATACCTGAATCCACTCATTGTGCTGCTAAGGGCCTGATGACATAGATTTCATTGCTGAGTGATATTGCTTTGTAAGTGAATACCACAACTTCTTTATCCATTTTTCACTTTCTGCGATGTTGAACTTGTACTGTAAACGAGGTTCTTGTAAACAGAGCCGTTCCAAGCTTTGGGGTGGCTGTGTCTTTTTGATTTTAATTTCCCTAAGCTATAGGACCATAAGTGGAAGTGCCCTAGGCTCTGTTGCTTTGTTTTTTAGATGTTTCAGGAAACACCATACACTTCTCCCAAGTGTTTGTTGGCAATTTACATCCCGCCCATCAGCATAACAAGGCTCCCAGTTCTCAATGGCCTGTTGCCTTTCTGGATTTTACACTTTTTTCAGATGGCCCTTTTGACCGGGGGGAAGTGAGACTTCATTGTAGTGCAGATTTCCTTTGCAAGCTTGCTTGGTTAGCCAAAAAGGGCGTATGCGTTTTTTCCTGAATATATTCAGGAAAAAACGCATATGCCCTTTTTGGCCAAGTGCATCATTGTGGACGTTCTGCCTCTTTTCCTATGCTTTCAATGCAATTCCAGTCTACCTCCTGAAATCGGTTTCCTGCAATTCTGCCCCGCTTTCAAGTCCTCTTGGCAGCCTTACTTCAGTCTATTTTTGGACGATAGCTGTCATTTATAACTCTGCAGGTTTGTGAATTACAGTGCCCCTGAGCTCCTTTCTTCAACTCGCTTTCTTTTGAGCTGGCCGCAACACCGCAGGATGGCTTCAGGCCCTAATCTGCTTCCAGTACGGCACGCTGAGCCTTTGGTTATTTCCTCTTCCTGGTGGGAAATGAGAGTTAAATTTGCCCGTCCAGACACCTCCAGCTAGCCTCTCATTGGTTCTCGCTATTCCTGTTCATCTTCCGCAGAAATTGCAAACTGGGCCAAACAGGAGGTTAAAGGGACTGACTCTCCAAGTGGGGAGAGTGTTAGTAAAGCGTCTGGAATGTTGCACCCGAGTACCAGGGGAGGAAAACTGAGACATATTTGAACACGTCTCCCGATCACATTGTTGATCATACTCTAGGTTCCACATGCATGTTTTAGCTGAAGGAAGAATACCTAAAACCTGGGTAGTTGAAACCCGTGGAATGGGTACCATGCAATATGACTTCAAAGGGTCTTCATTTGCTCACCAAACCTCTCCAATCCTATCACTGCTGCGTTTATGCCCCTGTACACATGCTTGATTCTCTTTCGGAGACATAGCAATCCATAGGTTTTAAGATACTTACTAGTCAGGTACATTCTTAGGCGTTTAATATGGGGTGTTGAGTCCATTTCGTTGAGCAAGGAGTAGCTCCTGTCTATTCCATATTTGGCTTAAGGAACTTTATCTGTGCTCATTTCAATCTCTGGTTTTATGCAGCAACCCAACTCACCTTTACCCTTAAGCAAGAATAAGTTGGTTTTCTAAAGTTGAGACCCTGTTCTGTTCTGTAATTCAGTTCCTGTGTAGCCAAGTTTACATTCCGTGTATTACTGATATCTTATGATGTTTCTTTTTCTGTGTGACTTATTTCAGTTAGAATCATCATACCTGAATCCACTCATTGTGCTGCTAAGGGCCTGATGACACAGATTTCATTGCTGAGTGATATTGCTTTGTAAGTAAATACCACAAGTTCTTTATCCATTTTTCACTTTCTGCGATGTTGAACTTGTACTGTAAACGAGGTTCTTGTAAACAGAGCCATTCCAAACTTTGGGGTGGCTGTGTCTTTTTGATTTTAATTTCCCTAAGCTATAGGACCATAAGTGGAAGTGCCCTAGGTTCTGTTGCTTTGTTTTTTAGATGTTTCAGGAAACACCATACACTTCTCCCGAGTGGTTGTTGGCAATTTACATCCCGCCCATCAGCATAACAAGGCTCCCAGTTCTCCATGGCCTGTCCTGCCTTTCTGGATTTTACACTTTTTTCAGATGGCCCTTTTGACCGGGGGGAAGTGAGACTTCATTGTAGTGCAGATTTCCTTTGCAAGCTTGCTTGGTTGGCCAAAAAGGGCGTATGCGTTTTTTCCTGAATATATTCAGGAAAAAACGCATACGCCCTTTTTGGCCAAGTGCATCATTGTGAACGTTCTGCCTCTTTTCCTATGCTTTCAATGCAATTCCAGTCTACCTCCTGAAATCGGTTTCCTGCAATTCTGCCCCGCTTTCAAGTCCTCTTGGCAGCCTTACTTCAGTCTATTTTTGGACGATAGCTGTCATTTATAACTCTGCAGGTTTGTGAATTACAGTGCCCCTGAGCTCCTTTCTTCAACTCGCTTTCTTGTGACCTGGCCGCAACACCGCAGGATGGTTTCAGGCCCTAATCTGGTTCCGGTACGGCACGCTGAGCCTTTGGTTATTTTTCCTCTTCCTGGTGGGAAATGAGAGTTAAATTTGCCAGTCCAGACACCTCCAGCTAGCCTCTCATTGGTTATCGCTATTCCTGTTCATCTTCCACAGAAATTGCAAACTGGGCCAAACAGGAGGTTAAAGGCGCTGACTCTCCAAGTGGGGAGAGTGTTAGTAAAGCGTCTGGAATGTTGCACCCGAGTACCAGGGGAGGAAAACTGAGACATATTTGAACACGTCTCCCGTTCACATGGTTGATCATACTTGGGTTCCTCATGCATGTTTTGGCTGAAGGAAGAATACCTTAAACCTGGAGAGTTAAGACCCGTGTAATGGGTACCATGCAATATGACTTCAAAGGGTCTTCATTTGCTCACCGAACCTCTCCAATCCTATCACTGCTGCGTTTATGCCCCTGTACACATGCTTGATTCTCTTTCGGAGACATAGCAATCCATAGGTTTTAAGATACTTACTAGTCAGGTACATTCTTAGGCATTTAATATGCGGTGTTGAGTCCATTTCGTTGAGCAAGGAGTAGCTCTTGTCTATTCCATATTTGGCCTAAGGAACTTTATCTGTGCTCATTTCAATCTCTGGTTTTATGCAGCACCCCAACTCACCTTTACCCTTAAGCAAGCATAAGTTGGTTTTCTAAATTTGAGACCCTGTTCTGTTCTGTAATTCAGTTCCTGTGTAGCCAAGTTTACATTCCGTGTATTACTGATATCTTATGATGTTTCTTTTTCTGTGTGACTTATTTCAGTTAGAATCATCATACATGAATCCACTCATTGTGCTGCTAAGGGCCTGATGACACAGATTTCATTGCTGAGTGATATTGCTTTGTAAGTAAATACCACAACTTCTTTATCCATTTTTCAATTTCTGCGATGTTGAACTTGTACTGTAAACGAGGTTCTTGTAAACAGAGCCGTTCCAAACTTTGGGGTGGCTGTGTCTTTTTGATTTTAATTTCCCTAAGCTATAGGACCATAAGTGGAAGTGCCCTAGGTTCTGTTGCTTTGTTTTTTAGATGTTTCAGGAAACACCATACACTTCTCCCGAGTGGTTGTTGGCAATTTACATCCCGCCCATCAGCATAACAAGGCTCCCAGTTCTCCATGGCCTGTCCTGCCTTTCTGGATTTTACACTTTTTTCAGATGGCCCTTTTGACCGGGGGGAAGTGAGACTTCATTGTAGTGCAGATTTCCTTTGCAAGCTTGCTTGGTTGGCCAAAAAGGGCGTATGCGTTTTTCCTGAATATATTCAGGAAAAAACGCATACGCCCTTTTTGGCCAAGTGCATCATTGTGGACGTTCTGCCTCTTTTCCTATGCTTTCAATGCAATTCCAGTCTACCTCCTGAAATCGGTTTCCTGCAATTCTGCCCCGCTTTCAAGTCCTCTTGGCAGCCTTACTTCAGTCTATTTTTGGACGATAGCTGTCATTTATAACTCTGCAGGTTTGTGAATTACAGTGCCCCTGAGCTCCTTTCTTCAACTCGCTTTCTTGTGACCTGGCCGCAACACCGCAGGATGGCTTCAGGCCCTAATCTGGTTCCGGCCCGGAACGCTGAGCCTTTGGTTAATTCCTCTTCCTGGTGGGAAATGAGAGTTAAATTTGCCCGTCCAGACACCTCCAGCTAGCCTCTCATTGGTTCTCGCTATTCCTGTTCATCTTCCGCAGAAATTGCAAACTGGGCCAAACAGGAGGTTAAAGGCGCTGACTCTCCAAGTGGGGAGAGTGTTAGTAAAGCGTCTGGAATGTTGCACCCGAGTACCAGGGGAGGAAAACTGAGACATATTTGAACACGTCTCCCGATCACATGGTTGATCATACTCTAGGTTCCACATGCATGTTTTAGCTGAAGGAAGAATACCTTAAACCTGGGTAGTTGAAACCCGTGGAATGGGTACCATGCAATATGACTTCAAAGGGTCTTCATTTGCTCACCGAACCTCTCCAATCCTATCACTGCTGCGTTTATGCCCCTGTACACATGCTTGATTCTCTTTCGGAGACATAGCAATCCATAGGTTTTAAGATACTTACTAGTCAGGTACATTCTTAGGCGTTTAATATGGGGTGTTGAGTCCATTTCGTTGAGCAAGGAGTAGCTCTTGTCTATTCCATATTTGACTTAAGGAACTTTATCTGTGCTCATTTCAATCTCTGGTTTTATGCAGCACCCCAACTCACCTTTACCCTTAAGCAAGGATAAGGTGGTTTTCTAAATTTGAGACCCTGTTCTGTTCTGTAATTCAGTTCCTGTGTAGCCAAGTTTACATTCCATGTATTACTGATATCTTATGATGTTTCTTTTTCTGTGTGACTTATTTCAGTTAGAATCATCATACCTGAATCCACTCATTGTGCTGCTAAGGGCCTGATGACACAGATTTCATTGCTGAGTGATATTGCTTTGTAAGTAAATACCACAACTTCTTTATCCATTTTTCAATTTCTGCGATGTTGAACTTGTACTGTAAACGAGGTTCTTGTAAACAGAGCCGTTCCAAACTTTGGGGTGGCTGTGTCTTTTTGATTTTAATTTCCCTAAGCTATAGGACCATAAGTGGAAGTGCCCTAGGTTCTGTTGCTTTGTTTTTTAGATGTTTCAGGAAACACCATACACTTCTCCCGAGTGTCTGTTGGCAATTTACATCCCGCCCATCAGCATAACAAGGCTCCCAGTTCTCCATGGCCTGTCCTGCCTTTCTGGATTTTACACTTTTTTCAGATGGCCCTTTTGACCAGGGGGAAGTGAGACTTCATTGTAGTGCAGATTTCCTCTGCAAGCTTGCTTGGTTGGCCAAAAAGGGCGTATGCGTTTTTTCCTGAATATATTCAGGAAAAAACGCATACGCCCTTTTTGGCCAAGTGCATCATTGTGGACGTTCTGCCTCTTTTCCTATGCTTTCAATGCAATTCCAGTCTACCTCCTGAAATCGGTTTCCTGCAATTCTGCCCCGCTTTCAAGTCCTCTTGGCAGCCTTACTTCAGTCTATTTTTGGACGATAGCTGTCATTTATAACTCTGCAGTTTTGTGAATTACAGTGCCCCTGAGCTCCTTTCTTCAACTTGCTTTCTTGTGACCTGGCCGCAACACCGCAGGATGGCTTCAGGCCCTAATCTGGTTCCGGTACGGCACGCTGAGCCTTTCGATATTTCCTCTTCCTGGTGGGAAATGAGAGTTAAATTTGCCCGTCCAGACACCTCCAGCTAGCCTCTCATTGGTTCTCGCTATTCCTGTTCATCTTCCGCAGAAATTGCAAACTGGGCCAAACAGGAGGTTAAAGGCGCTGACTCTCCAAGTGGGGAGAGTGTTAGTAAAGCGTCTGGAATGTTGCACCCGAGTACCAGGGGAGGAAAACTGAGACATATTTGAACACGTCTCCCGTTCACACGGTTGATCATACAATGGGTTCCACATGCGTGTTTTAGCTGAAGGAAGAATACCTTAAACCTGGAGAGTTGAGACCCGTGGAATGGGTACCATGCAATATGTCTTCAAAGGGTCTTCATTTGCTCACCGAACCTCTCCAATCCTATCACTGCTGCGTTTATGCCCCTGTACACACGCTTGATTCTCTTTTGGAGACATAGCAATCCATAGGTTTTAAGATACTTACTAGTCAGGTACATCCTTAGGCGTTTAATATGGTGTGTTGAGTCCATTTCGTTGAGCAAGGAGTAGCTCTTGTCTATTCCATATTTAGCTTAAGGAACTTTATCTGTGCTCATTTCAATCTCTGGTTTTATGCAGCACCCCAACTCACCTTTCCCCTTAAGCAAGCATAAGTTGGTTTTCTAAATTTGAGACCCTGTTCTGTTTTGGAATGCAGTTCCTGTGTAGCCAAGTTTACATTCCGTGTATTAGTGATATCTTATGATGTTTCTTTTTCTGTGTGACTTATTTCAGTTAGAATCATCGTACCTGAATCCACTCATTATGCTGCTACGGGCATGATGACATAGATTTCATTGCTGAGTGATACTGCATTGTACGTAAGTACCACAAGTTCTTTATCCATTTTTCACTTTCTGTGATATTGAACTTGTATGGTAAACGAGGTTCTTGTAAACGGAGGCGTCCCAAACTTTGGGGTGGCTGTGTCTTTTTGATTTTAATTTCCCTAAGCTATAGGACCATAAGTGGAAGTGCCCTAGGCTCTGTTGCTTTGTTTTTTAGATGTTTCAGGAAACACCATACACTTCTCCCGAGTGTCTGTTGGCAATTTACATCCCGCCCATCAGCATAACAAGGCTCCCAGTTCTCCATGGCCTGTCCTGCCTTTCTGGATTTTACACTTTTTTCAGATGGCCCTTTTGACCGGGGGGAAGTGAGACTTCATTGTAGTGCAGATTTCCTTTGCAAGTTTGCTTGGTTGGCCAAAAAGGGCGTATGCGTTTTTTCCTGAATATATTCAGGAAAAAACGCATACGCCCTTTTTGGCCAAGTGCATCATTGTGGACGTTCTGCCTCTTTTCCTATGCTTTCAATGCAATTCCAGTCTACCTCCTGAAATCGGTTTCCTGCAATTCTGCCCCACATTCAAGTCCTCTTGGCAGCCTTACTTCAGTCTATTTTTGGACGATAGCTGTCATTTATAACTCTGCAGGTTTGTGAATTACAGTGCCCCTGAGCTCCTTTCTTCAACTCGCTTTCTTGTGACCTGGCCGCAACACCGCAGGATGGCTTCAGGCCCTAATCTGGTTCCGGCACGGCACGCTGAGCCTTTGGTTAATTCCTCTTCCTGGTGGGAAATGAGAGTTAAATTTGCCCGTCCAGACACCTCCAGCTAGCCTCTCATTGGTTCTCGCTATTCCTGTTCATCTTCCGCAGAAATTGCAAACTGTGCCAAACAGGAGGTTAAAGGCGCTGACTCTCCAAGTGGGGAGAGTGTTAGTAAAGCGTCTGGAATGTTGCACCCGAGTACCAGGGGAGGAAAACTGAGACATATTTGAACACGTCTCCCGTTCACATGGTTGATCATACTTGGGTTCCACATGCATGTTTTAGCTGAAGGAAGAATACCTTAAACCTGGAGAGTTGAGACCCGTGTAATGGGTACCATGCAATATGACTTCAAAGTGTCTTCATTTGCTCACCGAACCTCTCCAATCCTATCACTGCTGCGTTTATGCCCCTGTACACACGCTGGATTCCCTTTCGGAGACATAGCAATCCATAGGTTTTAAGATACTTACTAGTCAGGTACATTCTTAGGCGTTTAATATGCGGTGTTGAGTCCATTTCATTGAGCAAGGAGTAGCTCTTGTCTATTCCATATTTGAGTTAAGGAACTTTATCTGTGCTCATTTCAATCTCTGGTTTTATGCAGCACCCCAACTCACCTTTACCCTTAAGCAAGCATAAGTTGGTTTTCTAAATTTGTGACCCTGTTCTGTTCTGTAATTCAGTTCCTGTGTAGCCAACTTTACATTCCGTGTATTACTGATATCTTATGATGTTTCTTTTTCTGTGTGACTTAGTTCAGTTAGAATCATCATACCTGAATCCACTCATTGTGCTGCTAAAGGCCTGATGACATAGATTTCATTGCTGAGTGATATTGCTTTGTAAGTAAATACCACAAGTTCTTTATCCATTTTTCACTTTCTGCGATGTTGAACTTGTACTGTAAACGAGGTTCTTGTAAACAGAGGCGTCCCAAACTTTGGGGTGGCTGTGTCTTTTTGATTTTAATTTCCCTAAGCTATAGGACCATAAGTGGAAGTGCCCTAGGCTCTGTTGCTTTGTTTTTTAGATGTTTCAGGAAACACCGTACACTTCTCCCGAGTGGTTGTTGGCAATTTACATCCCGCCCATCAGCATAACAAGGCTCCCAGTTCTCCATGGCCTGTCCTGCCTTTCTGGATTTTACACTTTATTCAGATGGCCCTTTTGACCGGGGGGAAGTGAGACTTCATTGTAGTGCAGATTTCCTTTGCAAGCTTGCTTGGTTGGCCAAAAAGGGCGTATGCTTTTTTTCCTGAATATATTCAGGAAAAAACGCATACGCCCTTTTTGGCCAAGTGCATCATTGTGGACGTTCTGCCTCTTTTCCTATGCTTTCAATGCAATTCCAGTCTACCTCCTGAAATCGGTTTCCTGCAATTCTGCCCCGCTTTCAAGTCCTCTTGGCAGCCTTACTTCAGTCTATTTTTGGACGATAGCTGTCATTTATAACTCTGCAGGTTTGTGAATTACAGTGCCCCTGAGCTCCTTTCTTCAACTCGCTTTCTTGTGACCTGGCCGCAACACCGCAGGATGGCTTCAGGCCCTAATCTGGTTCCGACCCGGCATGCTGAGCTTTGGTTAATTCCTCTTCCTGGTGGGAAATGAGAGTTAAATTTGCCCGTCCAGACACCTGCAGCTAGCCTCTCATTTGTTCTCGCTATTCCTGTTCATCTTCCGCAGAAATTGCAAACTGGGCCAAACAGGAGGTTAAAGGGACTGACTCTCCAAGTGGGGAGAGTGTTAGTAAAGCGTCTGGAATGTTGCACCCGAGTACCAGGGGAGGAAAACTGAGACATATTTGAACACGTCGCCCGATCACTTGGTTGATCATACTCTAGGTTCCACATGCATGTTTTAGCTGAAGGAAGAATACCTTAAACCTGGGTAGTTGAAACCCGTGGAATGGGTACCATGCAATATGACTTCAAAGGGTCTTCATTTGCTCACCGAACCTCTCCAATCCTATCACTGCTGCGTTTATGCCCCTGTACACATGCTTGATTCTCTTTCGGAGACATAGCAGTCCATAGGTTTTAAGATACTTACTAGTCAGGTACATTCTTAGGCGTTTAATATGCGGTGTTGAGTCCATTTCGTTGAGCAAGGAGTAGCTCTTGTCTATTCCATATTTGACTTAAGGAACTTTATCTGTGCTCATTTCAATCTCTGGTTTTATGCAGCACCGCAACTCACCTTTACCCTTAAGCAAGGATAAGTTGGTTTTCTAAATTTGAGACCCTGTTCTGTTCTGTAATTCAGTTCCTGTGTAGCCAAGTTTACATTCCATGTATTACTGATATCTTATGATGTTTCTTTTTCTGTGTGACTTACTTCAGTTAGAATCATCATACCTGAATCCACTCATTGTGATGCTAAGGGCCTGATGACACAGATTTCATTGCTGAGTGATATTGCTTTGTAAGTAAATACCACAACTTCTTTATCCATTTTTCACTTTCTGCGATGTTGAACTTGTACTGTAAACGAGGTTCTTGTAAACAGAGCCGTTCCAAACTTTGGGGTGGCTGTGTCTTTTTGATTTTAATTTCCCTAATCTATAGGACCATAAGTGGAAGTGCCCTAGGTTCTGTTGCTTTGTTTTTTAGATGTTTCAGGAAACACCATACACTTCTCCCGAGTGGCTGTTGGCAATTTACATCCCGCCCATCAGCATAACAAGGCTCCCAGTTCTCCATGGCCTGTCCTGCCTTTCTGGATTTTACACTTTTTTCAGATGGCCCTTTTGACCAGGGGGAAGTGAGACTTCATTGTAGTGCAGATTTCCTCTGCAAGCTTGCTTGGTTGGCCAAAAAGTGCGTATGCGTTTTTTCCTGAATATATTCAGGAAAAAACGCATACGCCCTTTTTGGCCAAGTGCATCATTGTGGACGTTCTGCCTCTTTTCCTATGCTTTCAATGCAATTCCAGTCTACCTCCTGAAATCGGTTTCCTGCAATTCTGCCCCGCTTTCAAGTCCTCTTGGCAGCCTTACTTCAGTCTATTTTTGGACGATAGCTGTCATTTATAACTCTGCAGGTTTGTGAATTACAGTGCCCCTGAGCTCCTTTCTTCAACTCGCTTTCTTGTGACCTGGCCGCAACACCGCAGGATGGCTTCAGGCCCTAATCTGGTTCCGGTATGGCACGCTGAGCCTTTGGTTATTTCCTCTTCCTGGTGGGAAATGAGAGTTAAATTTGCCCGTCCAGACACCTCCAGCTAGCCTCTCATTGGTTCTCGCTATTCCTGTTCATCTTCCGCAGAAATTGCAAACTGGGCCAAACAGGAGGTTAAAGGCGCTGACTCTCCAAGTGGGGAGAGTGTTAGTAAAGCGTCTGGAATGTTGCACCCGAGTACCAGGGGAGGAAAACTGAGACATATTTGAACACGTCTCCCGTTCACATGGTTGATCATACTTGGGTTCCACATGCATGTTTTAGCTGAAGGAAGAATACCTAAAACCTGGGTAGTTGAAACCCGTGGAATGGGTACCATGCAATATGACTTCAAAAGGTCTTCATTTGCTCACCGAACCTCTCCAATCCTATCACTGCTGCGTTTATGCCCCTGTACACATGCTTGATTCTCTTTCGGAGACATAGCAATCTATAGGTTTTAAGATACTTACTAGTCAGGTACATTCTTAGGTGTTTAATATGCGGTGTTGAGTCCATTTCGTTGAGCAAGGAGTAGCTCTTGTCTATTCCATATTTGGCTTAAGGAACTTTATCTGTGCTCATTTCAATCTCTGGTTTTATGCAGCACCCCAACTCACCTTTCCCCTTAAGCAAGCATAAGTTGGTTTTCTAAATTTGAGACCCTGTTCTGTTCTGTAATTCAGTTCCTGTGTAGCCAAGTTTACATTCCGTGTATTACTGATATCTTATGATGTTTCTTTTTCTGTGTGACTTATTTCAGTTAGAATCATCGTACCTGAATCCACTCATTGTGCTGCTAAGGGCCTGATGACACAGATTTCATTGCTGAGTGATATTGCTTTGTAAGTAAATACCACAACTTTTTTATCCATTTTTCACTTTCTGCGATGTTGAACTTGTACGGTAAACGAGGTTCTTGTAAACGGAGGCGTCCCAAACTTTGGGGTGGCTGTGTCTTTTTGATTTTAATTTCCCTAAGCTATAGGACCATAAGTGGAAGTGCCCTAGGCTCTGTTGCTTTGTTTTTTAGATGTTTCAGGAAACACCATACACTTCTCCCGAGTGGTTGTTGGCAATTTACATCCCGCCCATCAGCATAACAAGGCTCCCAGTTCTCCATGGCCTGTCCTGCCTTTCTGGATTTTACACTTTTTTCAGATGGCCCTTTTGACCGGGGGGAAGTGAGACTTCATTGTAGTGCAGATTTCCTTTGCAAGCTTGCTTGGTTGGCCAAAAAGGGCGTATGCGTTTTTTCCTGAATATATTCAGGAAAAAACGCATACGCCCTTTTTGTCCAAGTGCATCATTGTGGACGTTCTGCCTCTTTTCCTATGCTTTCAATGCAATTCCAGTCTACCTCCTGAAATCGGTTTCCTGCAATTCTGCCCCGCTTTCAAGTCCTCTTGGCAGCCTTACTTCAGTCTATTTTTGGACGATAGCTGTCATTTATAACTCTTCAGGTGTGTGAATTACAGTGCCCCTGAGGTCCTTTCTTCAACTCGCTTTCTTGTGAGCTGGCCGCAACACCGCAGGATTTGCTTCAGGCCCTAATCTGGTTCCGGCACGGCATGCTGAGCCTTTGGTTAATTCCTCTTCCTGGTGGGAAATGAGAGTTAAATTTGCCCGTCCAGACACCTCCAGCTAGTCTCTCATTGTTTCTCGCTATTCCTGTTCATCTTCCGCAGAAATTGCAAACTGGGCCAAACAGGAGGTTAAAGGGACTGACTCTCCAAGTCGGGAGAGTGTTAGTAAAGCGTCTGGAATGTTGCACCCGAGTACCAGGGGAGGAAAACTGAGACATATTTGAACACGTCTCCCGATCACATTGTTGATCATACTCTAGGTTCCACATGCATGTTTTAGCTGAAGGAAGAATACCTTAAACCTGTAGAGTTGAGACCCTTGTAGTGGGTACCATGCAATATGACTTCAAAGGGTCTTCATTTGCTCACCGAACCTCTCCAATCCTATCACTGCTGCGTTTATGCCCCTGTACACATGCTTGATTCTCTTTTGGAGACATAGCAATCCATAGGTTTTACGATACTTACTACTCAGGTACATTCTTAGGCGTTTAATATGCGGTGTTGAGTCCATTTCGTTGAGCAAGGAGTAGCTCTTGTCTATTCCATATTTGACTTAAGGAACTTTATCTGTGCTCATTTCAATCTCTGGTTTTATGCAGCACCCCAACTCACCTTTACCTTTAAGCAAGAATAAGTTGGTTTTCTAAATTTGAGACCCTGTTCTGTTCTGTAATTCAGTTCCTGTGTAGCCAAGTTTCCATTCCGTGTATTACTGATATCTTATGATGTTTCTTTTTCTGTGTGACTTATTTCAGTTAGAATCATCATACCTGAATCCACTCATTGTGCTGCTTAGGGCCTGATGACATAGATTTCATTGCTGAGTGATATTGCTTTGTAAGTAAATACCACAACTTCTTTATCCATTTTTCACTTTCTGCGATGTTGAACTTGTACTGTAAACGAGGTTCTTGTAAACAGAGCCGATCCAAACGTTGGGGTGGCTGTGTCTTTTAGATTTTAAATTCCCTAATCTATAGGACCATAAGAGGAAGTGCCCTAGGCTCTGTTGCTTTGTTTTTTAGATGTTTCAGTTAACACCATACACTTCTCCCGAGTGGTTCTTGGCAATTTACATCCCGCCCTTCAGCATAACAAGGCTCCCAGTTCTCCATGGCCTGTCCTGCCTTTCTGGATTTTACACTTTTTTCAGATGGCCCTTTTGACCGGGGGGAAGTGAGACTTCATTGTAGTGCAGATTTCCTTTGCAAGCTTGCTTGGTTGGCCAAAAAGGGCGTATGCGTTTTTTCCTGAATATATTCAGGAAAAAACGCATACGCCCTTTTTGGCCAAGTGCATCATTGTGGACGTTCTGCCTCTTTTCCTATGCTTTCAATGCAATTCCAGTCTACCTCCTGAAATCGGTTTCCTGCAATTCTGCCCCGCTTTCAAGTCCTCTTGGCAGCCTTACTTCAGTCTATTTTTGGACGATAGCTGTCATTTATAACTCTGCAGGTTTGTGAATTACAGTGCCCCTGAGCTCCTTTCTTCAACTCGCTTTCTTGTGACCTGGCCGCAACACCGCAGGATGGCTTCAGGCCCTAATCTGGTTCCGGCACGGCACGCTTAGCCTTTGGTTAATTCCTCTTCCTGGTGGGAAATGAGAGTTAAATTTGCCCGTCCAGACACCTCCAGCTGGTTTCTCATTGGTTCTCACTATTCCTGTTCATCTTCCGCAGAAATTGCAAACTGGGCCAAACAGGAGGTTAAAGGGACTGACTCTCCAAGTCGGGAGAGTGTTAGTAAAGCGTCTGGAATGTTGCACCCGAGTACCAGGGTACGAAAACTGAGACATATTTGAACACGTCTCCCGATCACATGGTTGATCATACTCTGGGTTCCACATGCATGTTTTAGCTGAAGGAAGAATACCTAAAACCTGGGTAGTTGAAACCCGTGGAATGGGTACCATGCAATATGACTTCAAAGGGTCTTCATTTGCTCACCGAACCTCTCCAATCCTATCACTGCTGCGTTTATGCCCCTGTACACATGCTTGATTCTCTTTCGGAGACATAGCAATCCATAGGTTTTAAGATACTTACTAGTCAGGTACATTCTTAGGCGTTTAATATGCGGTGTTGAGTCCATTTCGTTGAACAAGGAGTAGCTCTTGTCTATTCCATATTTGGCTTAAGGAACTTTATCTGTGCTCATTTCAATCTCTGGTTTTATGCAGCACCCCAACTCACCTTTACCCTTAAGCAAGCATAAGTTGGTTTTCTAAATTTGAGACCCTGTTCTGTTCTGTAATTCAGTTCCTGTGTAGCCAAGTTTCCATTCCGTGTATTACTGATATCATATGATGTTTCTTTTTCTGTGTGACTTATTTCAGTTAGAATCATCATACCTGAATCCACTCATTGTGCTGCTAAGGGCCTGATGACATAGATTTCATTGCTGAGTGATATTGCTTTGTAAGTAAATACCACAACTTCTTTATCCATTTTTCACTTTCTGCGATGTTGAACTTGTACTGTAAACGAGGTTCTTGTAAACAGAGGCGTCCCAAACTTTGGGGTGGCTGTGTCTTTTTGATTTTAATTTCCCTAAGCTATAGGACCATAAGTGACAGTGCCCTAGGCTCTGTTGCTTTGTTTTTTAGATGTTTCAGGAAACACCATACACTTCTCCTGAGTGGCTGTTGGCAATTTACATCCCGCCCATCAGCATAACAAGGCTCCCAGTTCTCAATGGCCTGTCCTGCCTTTCTGGATTTTACACTTTTTTCAGATGGCCCTTTTGACCGGGGGGAAGTGAGACTTCATTGTAGTGCAGATTTCCTTTGCAAGCTTGCTTGGTTGGCCAAAAAGGGCGTATGCGTTTTTTCCTGAATATATTCAGGAAAAAACGCATACGCCCTTTTTGGCCAAGTGCATCATTGTGGACGTTCTGCCTCTTTTCCTATGCTTTCAATGCAATTCCAGTCTACCTCCTGAAATCGGTTTCCTGCAATTCTGCCCCGCTTTCAAGTCCTCTTGGCAGCCTTACTTCAGTCTATTTTTGGACGATAGCTGTCATTTATAACTCTGCAGGTTTGTGAATTACAGTGCCCCTGAGCTCCATTCTTCAACTCGCTTTCTTGTGACCTGGCCGCAACACCGCAGGATGGCTTCAGGCCCTAATCTGGTTCCGGCATGGCACGCTGAGCCTTTGGTTAATTCCTCTTCCTGGTGGGAAATGAGAGTTAAATTTGCAGGTCCAGACACCTCCAGCTAGTCTCTCATTGGTTCTCGCTATTCCTGTTCATCTTCCGCAGAAATTGCAAACTGGGCCAAACAGGAGGTTAAAGGGACTGACTCTCCAAGTCGGGAGAGTGTTAGTAAAGCGTCTGGAATGTTGCACCCGAGTACCAGGGTACGAAAACTGAGACATATTTGAACATGTCTCCCGATCACTTGGTTGATCATACTCTAGGTTTCACATGCATGTTTTAGCTGAAGGAAGAATACCTTAAAGCTGGGTAGTTGAAACCCGTGGAATGGGTACCATGCAATATGACTTCAAAGGGTCTTCATTTGCTCACCGAACCTCTCCAATCCTATCACTGCTGCGTTTATGCCCCTGTACACACGCTTGATTCTCTTTTGGAGACATAGCAATCCATAGGTTTTAAGATACTTACTAGTCAGGTACATTCTTAGGCGTTTAATATGGGGTGTTGAGTCCATTTCGTTGAGCAAGGAGTAGCTCTTGTCTATTCCATATTTGGCTTAAGGAACTTTATCTGTGCTCATTTCAATCTCTGGTTTTATGCAGCACCCCAACTCTCCTTTCCCCTTAAGCAAGCATAAGTTGGTTTTCTAAATTTGAGACCCTGTTCTGTTCTGTAATTCAGTTCCTGTGTAGCCAAGTTTACATTCCGTGTATTACAGATATCTTATGATGTTTCTTTTTCTGTGTGACTTATTTCAGTTAGAATCATCATACCTGAATCCACTCATTATGCTGCTACGGGCCTGATGACATAGATTTCATTGCTGAGTGATACTGCATTGTACGTAAGTACCACAAGTTCTTTATCCATTTTTCACTTTCTGTGATATTGAACTTGCACGGTAAACGAGGTTCTTGTTAACAGAGGCGTCCCAAACTTTGGGGTGGCTGTGTCTTTTTGATTTTAATTTCCCTAAGCTATAGGACCATAAGTGGAAGTGCCCTAGACTCTGTTGTTTTGTTTTTTCGATGTTTCAGGAAACACCATACACTTCTCCCAAGTGTCTGTTGGCAATTTACATCCCGCCCATCAGCATAACAAGGCTCCCAGTTCTCCATGGCCTGTCCTGCCTTTCTGGATTTTACACTTTTTTCAGATGGCCCTTTTGACCGGGGGGAAGTGAGACTTCATTGTAGTGCAGATTTCCTTTGCAAGTTTGCTTGGTTGGCCAAAAAGTGCGTATGCGTTTTTTCCTGAATATATTCAGGAAAAAAGGCATACGCCCTTTTTGGCCAAGTGCATCATTGTGGACGTTCTGCCTCTTTTCCTATGCTTTCAATGCAATTCCAGTCTACCTCCTGAAATCGGTTTCCTGCAATTCTGCCCCGCTTTCAAGTCCTCTTGGCAGCCTTACTTCAGTCTATTTTTGGACGATAGCTGTCATTTATAACTCTGCAGGTTTGTGAATTACAGTGCCCCTGAGCTCCTTTCTTCAACTCGCTTTCTTGTGAGCTTGCCGCAACACCGAAGGATGGCTTCAGGCCCTAATCTGGTTCCGGCACGGCACGCTGAGCCTTTGGTTAATTCCTCTTCCTGGTGGGAAATGAGAGTTAAATTTGCCCGTCCAGACACCTCCAGCTAGTCTCTCATTGGTTCTCCCTATTCCTGTTCATCTTCCGCAGAAATTGCAAACTGGGCCAAACAGGAGGTTAAAGGGACTGACTCTCGAAGTGGGGAGAGTGTTAGTAAAGCGTCTGGAATGTTGCACCTGAGTACCAGGGTACAAAAACTGAGACATATTTGAACACGTCTCCCGATCACATGGTTGATCATACTCTAGGTTCCACATGCATGTTTTAGCTGAAGGAAGAAACCTTAAACCTGGGTAGTTGAAACCCGTGGAATGGGTACCATGCAATATGACTTCAAAGGGTCTTCGTTTGCTCACCGAACCTCTCCAGTCATATCACTGCTGCGTTTATGCCCCTGTACACACGCTTGATTCTCTTTTGGAGACATAGAAATCCATAGGTTTTAAGATACTTACTAGTCAGGTACATTCTTAGGCGTTTAATATGCGGTGTTGAGTCCATTTCGTTGAGCAAGGAGTAGCCCTTGTCTATTCCATATTTGGCTTAAGGAACTTTATCTGTGCTCATTTCAATCTTTGGTTTTATGCAGCACCCCAACTCACCTTTCCCCTTAAGCAAGCATAAGTTGGTTTTCTGAATTTGAGACCCTGTGCTGTTTTGGAATTCAGTTCCTGTGTAGCCAAGTTTACATTCCGTGTATTAGTGATATCTTATGATGTTTCTTGTTCTGTGTGACTTATTTCAGTTAGAATCATCGTACCTGAATCCACTCATTATGCTGCTACGGGCCTGATGACATAGATTTCATTGCTGAGTGATACTGCATTGTACGTAAGTACCACAAGTTCTTTATCCATTTTTCACTTTCTGTGATATTGAACTAGTACGGTAAACGAGGTTCTTGTAAACAGAGGCGTCCCAAATTTTGGGGTGGCTGTGTCTTTTTGATTTTAATTTCCCTAAGCTATAGGACCATAAGTGGAAGTGCCCTAGGCTCTGTTGCTTTGTTTTTTAGATGTTTCAGGAAACACGATACACTTCTCCTGAGTGTCTGTTGGCAATTTACATCCCGCCCATCAGCATAACAAGGCTCCCAGTTCTCCAGGGCCTGTCCTGCCTTTCTGGATTTTACACTTTTTTCAGATGGCCCTTTTGACCGCGGGGAAGTGAGACTTCATTGTAGTGCAGATTTCCTTTGCAAGCTTGCTTGGTTGGCCAAAAAGGGTGTATGCGTTTTTTCCTGAATATATTCAGGAAAAAACGCATACGCCCTTTTTGGCCAAGTGCATCATTGTGGACGTTCTGCCTCTTTTCCTATGCTTTCAATGCAATTCCAGTCTACCTCCTGAAATCGGTTTCCTGCAATTCTGCCCCGCTTTCAAGTCCTCTTGGCAGCCTTACTTCAGTCTATTTTTGGACGATAGCTGTCATTTATAACTCTGCAGGTTTGTGAATTACAGTGCCCCTGAGCTCCTTTCTTCAACTCGCTTTCTTGTGACCTGGCCGCAACACCGCAGGATGGCTTCAGGCCCTAATCTGGTTCCGGCACGGCACGCTGAGCCTTTGGTTAATTCCTCTTCCTGGTGGGATGTGAGTGTTAAATTTGCCCGTCAGGACACCTCCAGCTAGTCTCTCATTGGTTCTCGCTATTCCTGTTCATCTTCCGCAGAAATTGCAAACTGGGCCAAACAGGAGATTTAAGGGACTGACTCTCCAAGTCGGGAGAGTGTTGGTAAAGTGTGTGGAATGTTGCACCCGAGTACCAGGATACGAAAACTGAGAAATATTTGAACACGTCTCTCGATCACATGGTTGATCATACTCTAGGTTCCACATGCAAGTTTTAGCTGAAGGAAGAATACCTTAAACCTGGGTAGTTAAAACCCGTGGAATGGGTACCATGTAATATGACTTCAAAGGGTCTTCTTTTGCTCATCGAACCTCTCCAATCCTTTCACTGCTGTGTTTATGCCCCTGTACACATGCTTCATTCTCTTTCGGAGACATAGCAATCCATAGGTTTTAAGATACTTACTAGTCAGGTACATTCTTAGGCGTTTAATATGCGGTGTTGAGTCCATTTCGTTGAGCAAGGAGTAGCTCTTGTCTATTCCATATTTGGCTTAAGGAACTTTATCTGTGCTCATTTTGATCTCTGGTTTTATGCAGCACCCCAACTCACCTTTCCCCTTAAGCAAGCATAAGTTGGTTTTCTAAATTTGAGACCCTGTTCTGTTCTGTAATTCAGTTCCTGTGTAGCCAAGTTTACATTCCGTGTATTACTGATATCTTATGATGTTTCTTTTTCTGTGTGACTTATTTCAGTTAGAATCCTCATACCTGAATCCACTCATTGTGATGCTAAGGGCCTGATGACATAGATTTCATTGCTGAGTGATATTGCTTTGTAAGTAAATACCACAACTTCTTTATCCATTTTTCACTTTCTGCGATGTTGAACTTGTACTGTAAACGAGGTTCTTGTAAACAGAGGCGTCCCAAACTTTGGGGTGGCTGTGTCTTTTTGATTTTAATTTCCCTAAGCTATAGGACCATAAGTGGCAGTGCCCTAGGCTCTGTTGCTTTGTTTTTTAGATGTTTCAGGAAACACCATACACTTCTCCCCAGTGGCTGTTGGCAATTTACATCCCGCCCATCAGCATAACAAGGCTCCCAGTTCTCCATGGCCTGTCCTGCCTTTCTGGATTTTACACTTTTTTCAGATGGCCCTTTTGACCGGGGGGAAGTGAGACTTCATTGTAGTGCAGATTTCCTTTGCAAGCTTGCTTGGTTGGCCAAAAAGAGCATATGCGTTTTTTCCTGAATATATTCAGGAAAAAATGCATACGCCCTTTTTGGCCAAGTGCATCATTGTGGACGTTCTGCCTCTTTTCCTATGCTTTCAATGCAATTCCAGTCTACCTCCTGAAATCGGTTTCCTGCAATTCTGCCCCGCTTTCAAGTCCTCTTGGCAGCCTTACTTCAGTCTATTTTTGGACGATAGCTGTCATTTATAACTCTGCAGGTTTGTGAATTACAGTGCCCCTGAGCTCCTTTCTTCAACTCGCTTTCTTTTGAGCTGGCCGCAACACCGCAGGATGGCTTCTGGCCCTAATCTGGTTCCGGCCGGGCATGCTGAGCCTTTGGTTAATTCCTCTTCCTGGTGGGAAATGAAAGTTAAATTTGCCCGTCCAGACACCTCCAGCTAGCCTCTCATTTGTTCTCGCTATTCCTGTTCATCTTCCGCAGAAATTGCAAACTGGGCCAAACAGGAGGTTAAAGGGACTGACTCTCCAAGTGGGGAGAGTGTTAGTAAAGCGTCTGGAATGTTGCACCCGAGTACCAGGGGAGGAAAACTGAGACATATTTGAACACGTCTCCTGATCACATGGTTGATCATACTCTAGGTTGCACATGCATGTTTTAGCTGAAGGAAGAATACCTTAAACCTGGGTAGTTGAAACCCGTGGAATGGGTACCATGCAATATGACTTCAAAGGGTCTTCATTTGCTCACCGAACCTCTCCAATCCTATCACTGCTGCGTTTATGCCCCTGTACACATGCTTGATTCTCTTTCGGAGACATAGCAATCCCTAGATTTTAAGATACTTACTAGTCAGGTACATTCTTAGGCGTTTAATATGCGGTGTTGAGTCCATTTCATTGAGCAAGGAGTAGCTCTTGTCTATTCCATATTTGGCTTAAGGAACTTTATCTGTGCTCATTTCAATCTCTGGTTTTATGCAGCACCCCAACTCACCTTTACCCTTAAGCAAGAATAAGTTGGTTTTCTAAATTTGAGACCCTGTTCTGTTCTGTAATTCAGTTCCTGTGTAGCCAAGTTTACATTCCGTGTATTACTGATATCTTATGATGTTTCTTTTTCTGTGTGACTTATTTCAGTTAGGATCATCATACCTGAATCCACTCATTGTGCTGCTAAGGGCCTGATGACACAGATTTCATTGCTGAGTGATATTGCTTTGTAAGTAAATACCACAACTTCTTTATCCATTTTTCACTTTCTGCGATGTTGAACTTGTACTGTAAACGAGGTTCTTGTAAACAGAGCCGTTCCAAACTTTGGGGTGGCTGTGTCTTTTTGATTTTAATTTCCCTAAGCTATAGGACCATAAGTGGAAGTGCCCTAGGTTCTGTTGCTTTGTTTTTTAGATGTTTCAGGAAACACCATACACTTCTCCCGAGTGGTTTGTGGCAATTTACATCCCGCCCATCAGCATAACAAGGCTCCCAGTTCTCCATGGCCTGTCCTGCCTTTCTGGATTTTACACTTTTTTCAGATGGCCCTTTTGACCGGGGGGAAGAGAGACTTCATTGTAGTGCAGATTTCCTTTGCAAGCTTGCTTGGTTGGCCAAAAAGGGCGTATGCGTTTTTTCCTGAATATATTCAGGAAAAAACGCATACGCCCTTTTTGGCCAAGTGCATCATTGTGGACGTTCTGCCTCTTTTCCTATGCTTTCAATGCAATTCCAGTCTACCTCCTGAAATCGGTTTCCTGCAATTCTGCCCCACTTTCAAGTCCTCTTGGCAGCCTTACTTCAGTATATTTTTGGACGATAGCTGTCATTTATAACTCTGCAGGTTTGTGAATTACAGTGCCCCTGAGCTCCTTTCTTCAACTTGCTTTCTTGTGACCTGGCCGCAACACCGCAGGATGGCTTCAGGCCCTAATCTGGTTCCGGCACGGCACGCTGAGCCTTTGGTTATTTCCTTTTCCTGGTGGGAAATGAGAGTTAAATTTGCCCGTCCAGACACCTCCAGCTAGTCTCTCATTGGTTCTCGCTATTCCTGTTCATCTTCCGCAGAAATTGCAAACTGGGCCAAACAGGAGGTTAAAGGCGCTGACTCTCCAAGTGGGGAGAGTGTTAGTAAAGCGTCTGGAATGTTGCACCCGAGTACCAGGGGAGGAACACTGAGACATATTTGAACATGTCTCCCGTTCACATGGTTGATCATACTTGGGTTCCACATGCATGTTTTAGCTGAAGGAAGAATACCTTAAACCTGGAGAGTTAAGACCCGTGTAATGGTTACCATGCAATATGACTTCAAAGGGTCTTCATTTGCTCACCGAACCTCTCCAATCCTATCACTGCTGCGTTTATGCCCCTGTACACATGCTTGATTCTCTTTCGGAGACATAGCAATCCATAGGTTTTAAGATACTTACTAGTCAGGTACATTCTTAGGCGTTTAATATGCGATGTTGAGTCCATTTCGTTGAGCAAGGAGTAGCTCTTGTCTATTCCATATTTGACTTAAGGAACTTTATCTGTGCTCATTTCAATCTCTGGTTTTATGCAGCACCCCAACTCACCTTTCCCCTTAAGCAAGAATAAGTTGGTTTTCTAAATTTGAGACCCTGTTCTGTTCTGTAATTCAGTTCCTGTGTAGCCAAGTTTACATTCCGTGTATTACTGATATCTTATGATGTTTCTTTTTCTGTGTGACTTACTTCAGTTAGAATCATCATACCTGAATCCACTCATTGTGATGCTAAGGGCCTGATGACATAGATTTCATTGCTGAGTGATATTGCTTTGTAAGTAAATACCACAACCTCTTTACCCATTTTTCACTTTCTGCGATGTTGAACTTGTACTGTAAACGAGGTTCCTGTAAACAGAGCCGTTCCAAACTTTGGGGTGGCTGTGTCTTTTTGATTTTAATTTCCCTAAGCTATAGGACCATAAGTGGAAGTGCCCTAGGTTCTGTTGCTTTGTTTTTTAGATGTTTCAGGAAACACCATACACTTCTCCCGAGTGGTTGTTGGCAATTTACATCCCGCCCATCAGCATAACAAGGCTCCCAGTTCTCCATGGCCTGTCCTGCCTTTCTGGATTTTACACTTTTTTCAGATGGCCCTTTTGACCGGGGGGAAGTGAGACTTCATTGTAGTGCAGATTTCCTTTGCAAGCTTGCTTGGTTGGACAAAAAGGGCGTATGCTTTTTTTCCTGAATATATTCAGGAAAAAACGCATACGCCCTTTTTGGCCAAGTGCATCATTGTGGACGTTCTGCCTCTTTTCCTATGCTTTCAATGCAACTCCAGTCTACCTCCTGAAATCGGTTTCCTGCAATTCTGCCCCGCTTACAAGTCCTCTTGGCAGCCTTACTTCAGTCTATTTTTGGACGATAGCTGTCATTTATAACTCTGCAGGTTTGTGAATTACAGTGCCCCTGAGCTCCTTTCTTCAACTCGCTTTCTTGTGACCTGGCCGCAACACCGCAGGATGGCTTCAGGCCCTAATCTGGTTCCGACCCGGCATGCTGAGCCTTTGGTTAATTCCTCTTCCTGGTGGGAAATGAGAGTTAAATTTGCCCGTCCAGACACCTCCAGCTAGCCTCTCATTTGTTCTCACTATTCCTGTTCATTTTCCGCAGAAATTGCAAACTGGGCCAAACAGGAGGTTAAAGGGACTGACTCTCCAAGTGGGGAGAGTGTTAGTAAAGCGTCTGGAATGTTGCACCCGAGTACCAGGGGAGGAAAACTGAGACATATTTGAACACGTCTCCTGATCACATGGTTGATCATACTCTAGGTTGCACATGCATGTTTTAGCTGAAGGAAGAATACCTTAAACCTGGGTAGTTGAAACCCGTGGAATGGGTACCATGCAATATGACTTCAAAGGGTCTTCATTTGCTCACCGAACCTCTCCAATCCTATCACTGCTGCGTTTATGCCCCTGTACACACGCTTGATTCTCTTTTGGAGACATAGCAATCCATAGGTTTTAAGATACTTACTAGTCAGGTACATTCTTAGGCGTTTAATATGGGGTGTTGAGTCCATTTCGTTGAGCAAGGAGTAGCTCTTGTCTATTCCATATTTGGCTTAAGGAACTTTATCTGTGCTCATTTCAATCTCTGGTTTTATGCAGCACCCCAACTCTCCTTTCCCCTTAAGCAAGCATAAGTTGGTTTTCTAAATTTGAGACCCTGTTCTGTTCTGTAATTCAGTTCCTGTGTAGCCAAGTTTACATTCCGTGTATTACAGATATCTTATGATGTTTCTTTTTCTGTGTGACTTATTTCAGTTAGAATCATCATACCTGAATCCACTCATTATGCTGCTACGGGCCTGATGACATAGATTTCATTGCTGAGTGATACTGCATTGTACGTAAGTACCACAAGTTCTTTATCCATTTTTCACTTTCTGTGATATTGAACTTGCACGGTAAACGAGGTTCTTGTTAACAGAGGCGTCCCAAACTTTGGGGTGGCTGTGTCTTTTTGATTTTAATTTCCCTAAGCTATAGGACCATAATTGGAAGTGCCCTAGACTCTGTTGTTTTGTTTTTTCGATGTTTCAGGAAACACCATACACTTCTCCCAAGTGTCTGTTGGCAATTTACATCCCGCCCATCAGCATAACAAGGCTCCCAGTTCTCCATGGCCTGTCCTGCCTTTCTGGATTTTACACTTTTTTCAGATGGCCCTTTTGACCGGGGGGAAGTGAGACTTCATTGTAGTGCAGATTTCCTTTGCAAGTTTGCTTGGTTGGCCAAAAAGTGCGTATGCGTTTTTTCCTGAATATATTCAGGAAAAAAGGCATACGCCCTTTTTGGCCAAGTGCATCATTGTGGACGTTCTGCCTCTTTTCCTATGCTTTCAATGCAATTCCAGTCTACCTCCTGAAATCGGTTTCCTGCAATTCTGCCCCGCTTTCAAGTCCTCTTGGCAGCCTTACTTCAGTCTATTTTTGGACGATAGCTGTCATTTATAACTCTGCAGGTTTGTGAATTACAGTGCCCCTGAGCTCCTTTCTTCAACTCGCTTTCTTGTGAGCTTGCCGCAACACCGAAGGATGGCTTCAGGCCCTAATCTGGTTCCGGCACGGCACGCTGAGCCTTTGGTTAATTCCTCTTCCTGGTGGGAAATGAGAGTTAAATTTGCCCGTCCAGACACCTCCAGCTAGTCTCTCATTGGTTCTCCCTATTCCTGTTCATCTTCCGCAGAAATTGCAAACTGGGCCAAACAGGAGGTTAAAGGGACTGACTCTCGAAGTGGGGAGAGTGTTAGTAAAGCGTCTGGAATGTTGCACCTGAGTACCAGGGTACAAAAACTGAGACATATTTGAACACGTCTCCCGATCACATGGTTGATCATACTCTAGGTTCCACATGCATGTTTTAGCTGAAGGAAGAAACCTTAAACCTGGGTAGTTGAAACCCGTGGAATGGGTACCATGCAATATGACTTCAAAGGGTCTTCGTTTGCTCACCGAACCTCTCCAGTCATATCACTGCTGCGTTTATGCCCCTGTACACACGCTTGATTCTCTTTTGGAGACATAGAAATCCATAGGTTTTAAGATACTTACTAGTCAGGTACATTCTTAGGCGTTTAATATGCGGTGTTGAGTCCATTTCGTTGAGCAAGGAGTAGCCCTTGTCTATTCCATATTTGGCTTAAGGAACTTTATCTGTGCTCATTTCAATCTTTGGTTTTATGCAGCACCCCAACTCACCTTTCCCCTTAAGCAAGCATAAGTTGGTTTTCTGAATTTGAGACCCTGTGCTGTTTTGGAATTCAGTTCCTGTGTAGCCAAGTTTACATTCCGTGTATTAGTGATATCTTATGATGTTTCTTGTTCTGTGTGACTTATTTCAGTTAGAATCATCGTACCTGAATCCACTCATTATGCTGCTACGGGCCTGATGACATAGATTTCATTGCTGAGTGATACTGCATTGTACGTAAGTACCACAAGTTCTTTATCCATTTTTCACTTTCTGTGATATTGAACTAGTACGGTAAACGAGGTTCTTGTAAACAGAGGCGTCCCAAATTTTGGGGTGGCTGTGTCTTTTTGATTTTAATTTCCCTAAGCTATAGGACCATAAGTGGAAGTGCCCTAGGCTCTGTTGCTTTGTTTTTTAGATGTTTCAGGAAACACGATACACTTCTCCTGAGTGTCTGTTGGCAATTTACATCCCGCCCATCAGCATAACAAGGCTCCCAGTTCTCCAGGGCCTGTCCTGCCTTTCTGGATTTTACACTTTTTTCAGATGGCCCTTTTGACCGCGGGGAAGTGAGACTTCATTGTAGTGCAGATTTCCTTTGCAAGCTTGCTTGGTTGGCCAAAAAGGGTGTATGCGTTTTTTCCTGAATATATTCAGGAAAAAACGCATACGCCCTTTTTGGCCAAGTGCATCATTGTGGACGTTCTGCCTCTTTTCCTATGCTTTCAATGCAATTCCAGTCTACCTCCTGAAATCGGTTTCCTGCAATTCTGCCCCGCTTTCAAGTCCTCTTGGCAGCCTTACTTCAGTCTATTTTTGGACGATAGCTGTCATTTATAACTCTGCAGGTTTGTGAATTACAGTGCCCCTGAGCTCCTTTCTTCAACTCGCTTTCTTGTGACCTGGCCGCAACACCGCAGGATGGCTTCAGGCCCTAATCTGGTTCCGGCACGGCACGCTGAGCCTTTGGTTAATTCCTCTTCCTGGTGGGATGTGAGTGTTAAATTTGCCCGTCAGGACACCTCCAGCTAGTCTCTCATTGGTTCTCGCTATTCCTGTTCATCTTCCGCAGAAATTGCAAACTGGGCCAAACAGGAGATTTAAGGGACTGACTCTCCAAGTCGGGAGAGTGTTGGTAAAGTGTGTGGAATGTTGCACCCGAGTACCAGGATACGAAAACTGAGAAATATTTGAACACGTCTCTCGATCACATGGTTGATCATACTCTAGGTTCCACATGCAAGTTTTAGCTGAAGGAAGAATACCTTAAACCTGGGTAGTTAAAACCCGTGGAATGGGTACCATGTAATATGACTTCAAAGGGTCTTCTTTTGCTCATCGAACCTCTCCAATCCTTTCACTGCTGTGTTTATGCCCCTGTACACATGCTTCATTCTCTTTCGGAGACATAGCAATCCATAGGTTTTAAGATACTTACTAGTCAGGTACATTCTTAGGCGTTTAATATGCGGTGTTGAGTCCATTTCGTTGAGCAAGGAGTAGCTCTTGTCTATTCCATATTTGGCTTAAGGAACTTTATCTGTGCTCATTTTGATCTCTGGTTTTATGCAGCACCCCAACTCACCTTTCCCCTTAAGCAAGCATAAGTTGGTTTTCTAAATTTGAGACCCTGTTCTGTTCTGTAATTCAGTTCCTGTGTAGCCAAGTTTACATTCCGTGTATTACTGATATCTTATGATGTTTCTTTTTCTGTGTGACTTATTTCAGTTAGAATCCTCATACCTGAATCCACTCATTGTGATGCTAAGGGCCTGATGACATAGATTTCATTGCTGAGTGATATTGCTTTGTAAGTAAATACCACAACTTCTTTATCCATTTTTCACTTTCTGCGATGTTGAACTTGTACTGTAAACGAGGTTCTTGTAAACAGAGGCGTCCCAAACTTTGGGGTGGCTGTGTCTTTTTGATTTTAATTTCCCTAAGCTATAGGACCATAAGTGGCAGTGCCCTAGGCTCTGTTGCTTTGTTTTTTAGATGTTTCAGGAAACACCATACACTTCTCCCCAGTGGCTGTTGGCAATTTACATCCCGCCCATCAGCATAACAAGGCTCCCAGTTCTCCATGGCCTGTCCTGCCTTTCTGGATTTTACACTTTTTTCAGATGGCCCTTTTGACCAGGGGGAAGTGAGACTTCATTGTAGTGCAGATTTCCTTTGCAAGCTTGCTTGGTTGGCCAAAAAGGGCATATGCGTTTTTTCCTGAATATATTCAGGAAAAAACGCATACGCCCTTTTTGGCCAAGTGCATCATTGTGGACGTTCTGCCTCTTTTCCTATGCTTTCAATGCAATTCCAGTCTACCTCCTGAAATCGGTTTCCTGCAATTCTGCCCCGCTTTCAAGTCCTCTTGGCAGCCTTACTTCAGTCTATTTTTGGACGATAGCTGTCATTTATAACTCTGCAGGTTTGTGAATTACAGTGCCCCTGAGCTCCTTTCTTCAACTCGCTTTCTTTTGAGCTGGCCGCAACACCGCAGGATGGCTTCTGGCCCTAATCTGGTTCCGGCCGGGCATGCTGAGCCTTTGGTTAATTCCTCTTCCTGGTGGGAAATGAAAGTTAAATTTGCCCGTCCAGACACCTCCAGCTAGCCTCTCATTTGTTCTCGCTATTCCTGTTCATCTTCCGCAGAAATTGCAAACTGGGCCAAACAGGAGGTTAAAGGGACTGACTCTCCAAGTGGGGAGAGTGTTAGTAAAGCGTCTGGAATGTTGCACCCGAGTACCAGGGGAGGAAAACTGAGACATATTTGAACACGTCTCCTGATCACATGGTTGATCATACTCTAGGTTGCACATGCATGTTTTAGCTGAAGGAAGAATACCTTAAACCTGGGTAGTTGAAACCCGTGGAATGGGTACCATGCAATATGACTTCAAAGGGTCTTCATTTGCTCACCGAACCTCTCCAATCCTATCACTGCTGCGTTTATGCCCCTGTACACATGCTTGATTCTCTTTCGGAGACATAGCAATCCCTAGATTTTAAGATACTTACTAGTCAGGTACATTCTTAGGCGTTTAATATGCGGTGTTGAGTCCATTTCATTGAGCAAGGAGTAGCTCTTGTCTATTCCATATTTGGCTTAAGGAACTTTATCTGTGCTCATTTCAATCTCTGGTTTTATGCAGCACCCCAACTCACCTTTACCCTTAAGCAAGAATAAGTTGGTTTTCTAAATTTGAGACCCTGTTCTGTTCTGTAATTCAGTTCCTGTGTAGCCAAGTTTACATTCCGTGTATTACTGATATCTTATGATGTTTCTTTTTCTGTGTGACTTATTTCAGTTAGGATCATCATACCTGAATCCACTCATTGTGCTGCTAAGGGCCTGATGACACAGATTTCATTGCTGAGTGATATTGCTTTGTAAGTAAATACCACAACTTCTTTATCCATTTTTCACTTTCTGCGATGTTGAACTTGTACTGTAAACGAGGTTCTTGTAAACAGAGCCGTTCCAAACTTTGGGGTGGCTGTGTCTTTTTGATTTTAATTTCCCTAAGCTATAGGACCATAAGTGGAAGTGCCCTAGGTTCTGTTGCTTTGTTTTTTAGATGTTTCAGGAAACACCATACACTTCTCCCGAGTGGTTTGTGGCAATTTACATCCCGCCCATCAGCATAACAAGGCTCCCAGTTCTCCATGGCCTGTCCTGCCTTTCTGGATTTTACACTTTTTTCAGATGGCCCTTTTGACCGGGGGGAAAAGAGACTTCATTGTAGTGCAGATTTCCTTTGCAAGCTTGCTTGGTTGGCCAAAAAGGGCGTATGCGTTTTTTCCTGAATATATTCAGGAAAAAACGCATACGCCCTTTTTGGCCAAGTGCATCATTGTGGACGTTCTGCCTCTTTTCCTATGCTTTCAATGCAATTCCAGTCTACCTCCTGAAATCGGTTTCCTGCAATTCTGCCCCACTTTCAAGTCCTCTTGGCAGCCTTACTTCAGTATATTTTTGGACGATAGCTGTCATTTATAACTCTGCAGGTTTGTGAATTACAGTGCCCCTGAGCTCCTTTCTTCAACTTGCTTTCTTGTGACCTGGCCGCAACACCGCAGGATGGCTTCAGGCCCTAATCTGGTTCCGGCACGGCACGCTGAGCCTTTGGTTATTTCCTTTTCCTGGTGGGAAATGAGAGTTAAATTTGCCCGTCCAGACACCTCCAGCTAGTCTCTCATTGGTTCTCGCTATTCCTGTTCATCTTCCGCAGAAATTGCAAACTGGGCCAAACAGGAGGTTAAAGGCGCTGACTCTCCAAGTGGGGAGAGTGTTAGTAAAGCGTCTGGAATGTTGCACCCGAGTACCAGGGGAGGAAAACTGAGACATATTTGAACATGTCTCCCGTTCACATGGTTGATCATACTTGGGTTCCACATGCATGTTTTAGCTGAAGGAAGAATACCTTAAACCTGGAGAGTTAAGACCCGTGTAATGGTTACCATGCAATATGACTTCAAAGGGTCTTCATTTGCTCACCGAACCTCTCCAATCCTATCACTGCTGCGTTTATGCCCCTGTACACATGCTTGATTCTCTTTCGGAGACATAGCAATCCATAGGTTTTAAGATACTTACTAGTCAGGTACATTCTTAGGCGTTTAATATGCGATGTTGAGTCCATTTCGTTGAGCAAGGAGTAGCTCTTGTCTATTCCATATTTGACTTAAGGAACTTTATCTGTGCTCATTTCAATCTCTGGTTTTATGCAGCACCCCAACTCACCTTTCCCCTTAAGCAAGAATAAGTTGGTTTTCTAAATTTGAGACCCTGTTCTGTTCTGTAATTCAGTTCCTGTGTAGCCAAGTTTACATTCCGTGTATTACTGATATCTTATGATGTTTCTTTTTCTGTGTGACTTACTTCAGTTAGAATCATCATACCTGAATACACTCATTGTGATGCTAAGGGCCTGATGACATAGATTTCATTGCTGAGTGATATTGCTTTGTAAGTAAATACCACAACCTCTTTACCCATTTTTCACTTTCTGCGATGTTGAACTTGTACTGTAAACGAGGTTCCTGTAAACAGAGCCGTTCCAAACTTTGGGGTGGCTGTGTCTTTTTGATTTTAATTTCCCTAAGCTATAGGACCATAAGTGGAAGTGCCCTAGGTTCTGTTGCTTTGTTTTTTAGATGTTTCAGGAAACACCATACACTTCTCCCGAGTGGTTGTTGGCAATTTACATCCCGCCCATCAGCATAACAAGGCTCCCAGTTCTCCATGGCCTGTCCTGCCTTTCTGGATTTTACACTTTTTTCAGATGGCCCTTTTGACCGGGGGGAAGTGAGACTTCATTGTAGTGCAGATTTCCTTTGCAAGCTTGCTTGGTTGGACAAAAAGGGCGTATGCTTTTTTTCCTGAATATATTCAGGAAAAAACGCATACGCCCTTTTTGGCCAAGTGCATCATTGTGGACGTTCTGCCTCTTTTCCTATGCTTTCAATGCAACTCCAGTCTACCTCCTGAAATCGGTTTCCTGCAATTCTGCCCCGCTTACAAGTCCTCTTGGCAGCCTTACTTCAGTCTATTTTTGGACGATAGCTGTCATTTATAACTCTGCAGGTTTGTGAATTACAGTGCCCCTGAGCTCCTTTCTTCAACTCGCTTTCTTGTGACCTGGCCGCAACACCGCAGGATGGCTTCAGGCCCTAATCTGGTTCCGACCCGGCATGCTGAGCCTTTGGTTAATTCCTCTTCCTGGTGGGAAATGAGAGTTAAATTTGCCCGTCCAGACACCTCCAGCTAGCCTCTCATTTGTTCTCACTATTCCTGTTCATTTTCCGCAGAAATTGCAAACTGGGCCAAACAGGAGGTTAAAGGGACTGACTCTCCAAGTGGGGAGAGTGTTAGTAAAGCGTCTGGAATGTTGCACCCGAGTACCAGGGGAGGAAAACTGAGACATATTTGAACACGTCTCCTGATCACATGGTTGATCATACTCTAGGTTGCACATGCATGTTTTAGCTGAAGGAAGAATACCTTAAACCTGGGTAGTTGAAACCCGTGGAATGGGTACCATGCAATATGACTTCAAAGGGTCTTCATTTGCTCACCGAACCTCTCCAATCCTATCACTGCTGCGTTTATGCCCCTGTACACATGCTTGATTCTCTTTCGGAGACATAGCAATCCATAGGTTTTAAGATACTTACTAGTCAGGTACATTCTTAGGCGTTTAATATGGGGTGTTGAGTCCATTTCGTTGAGCAAGGAGTAGCTCTTGTCTATTCCATATTTGGCTTAAGGAACTTTATCTGTGCTCATTTCAATCTCTGGTTTTATGCAGCACCCCAACTCACCTTTCCCCTTAAGCAAGAATAAGTTGGTTTTCTAAATTTGAGACCCTGTTCTGTTCTGTAATTCAGTTCCTGTGTAGCCAAGTTTACATTCCGTGTATTACTGATATCTTATGATGTTTCTTTTTCTGTGTGACTTATTTCAATTAGAATCATCATACCTGAATCCACTCATTGTGCTGCTAAGGGCCTGATGACACAGATTTCATTGCTGAGTGATATTGCTTTGTAAGTAAATACCACAACCTCTTTACCCATTTTTCACTTTCTGCGATGTTGAACTTGTACTGTAAACGAGGTTCCTGTAAACAGAGCCGTTCCAAACTTTGGGGTGGCTGTGTCTTTTTGATTTTAATTTCCCTAAGCTATAGGACCATAAGTGGAAGTGCCCTAGGTTCTGTTGCTTTGTTTTTTAGATGTTTCAGGAAACACCATACACTTCTCCCGAGTGGTTGTTGGCAATTTACATCCCGCCCATCAGCATAACAAGGCTCCCAGTTCTCCATGGCCTGTCCTGCCTTTCTGGATTTTACACTTTTTTCAGATGGCCCTTTTGACCGGGGGGAAGTGAGACTTCATTGTAGTGCAGATTTCCTTTGCAAGCTTGCTTGGTTGGCCAAAAAGGGCCTATGCGTTTTTTCCTGAATATATTCAGGAAAAAACGCATAGGCCCTTTTTGGCCAAGTGCATCATTGTGGACGTTCTGCCTCTTTTCCTATGCTTTCAATGCAATTCCAGTCTACCTGCTGAAATCGGTTTCCTGCAATTCTGCCCCGCTTTCAAGTCCTCTTGGCAGCCTTACTTCAGTCTATTTTTGGACGATAGCTGTCATTTATAACTCTGCAGGTTTGTGAATTACAGTGCCCCTGAGCTCCTTTCTTCAACTCGCTTTCTTTTGAGCTGGCCGCAACACCGCAGGATGGCTTCAGGCCCTAATCTGGTTCCGGCACGGCACGCTGAGCCTTTGGTTAATTCCTCTTCCTGGTGGGAAATGAGAGTTAAATTTGCCCGTCCAGACACCTCCAGCTAGTCTCTCATTGGTTCTCGCTATTCCTGTTCATCTTCCGCAGAAATTGCAAACTGGGCCAAACAGGAGGTTAAAGGGACTGACTCTCCAAGTCGGGAGAGTGTTAGTAAAGCGTCTGGAATGTTGCACCCGAGTACCAGGGTACGAAAACTGATACATATTTGAACACGTCTCCCGATAACATGGTTGATCATACTCTAGGTTCCACATGCATGTTTTAGCTGAAGGAAGAATACCTTAAACCTGGGTAGTTGAAACCCGTGGAATGGGTACCATGCAATATGACTTCAAAGGGTCTTCATTTGCTCACCGAACCTCTCCAATCCTATCACTGCTGCGTTTATGCCCCTGTACACATGCTTGATTCTCTTTCGGAGACATAGCAATCCATAGGTTTTAAGATACTTACTAGTCAGGTACATTCTTAGGCGTTTAATATGGGGTGTTGAGTCCATTTCGTTGAGCAAGGAGTAGCTCTTGTCTATTCCATATTTGGCTTAAGGAACTTTATCTGTGCTCATTTCAATCTCTGGTTTTATGCAGCACCCCAACTCACCTTTCCCCTTAAGCAAGAATAAGTTGGTTTTCTAAATTTGAGACCCTGTTCTGTTCTGTAATTCAGTTCCTGTGTAGCCAAGTTTACATTCCGTGTATTACTGATATCTTATGATGTTTCTTTTTCTGTGTGACTTATTTCAGTTAGAATCATCATACCTGAATCCACTCATTGTGCTGCTAAGGGCCTGATGACACAGATTTCATTGCTGAGTGATATTGCTTTGTAAGTAAATACCACAACTTCTTTATCCATTTTTCACTTTCTGCGATGTTGAACTTGTACTGTAAACGAGGTTCTTGTAAACAGAGCCGTTCCAAACTTTGGGGTGGCTGTGTCTTTTTGATTTTAATTTCCCTAAGCTATAGGACCATAAGTGGAAGTGCCCTAGGTTCTGTTGCTTTGTTTTTTAGATGTTTCAGGAAACACCATACACTTCTCCCGAGTGGTTGTTGGCAATTTACATCCCGCCCATCAGCATAACAAGGCTCCCAGTTCTCCATGGCCTGTCCTGCCTTTCTGGATTTTACACTTTTTTCAGATGGCCCTTTTGACCGGGGGGAAGAGAGACTTCATTGTAGTGCAGATTTCCTTTGCAAGCTTGCTTGGTTGGCCAAAAAGTGCGTATGCGTTTTTTCCTGAATATATTCAGGAAAAAACGCATACGCCCTTTTTGGCCAAGTGCATCATTGTGGACGTTCTGCCTCTTTTCCTATGCTTTCAATGCAATTCCAGTCTACCTCCTGAAATCGGTTTCCTGCAATTCTGCCCCGCTTTCAAGTCCTCTTGGCAGCCTTACTTCAGTATATTTTTGGACGATAGCTGTCATTTATAACTCTGCAGGTTTGTGAATTACAGTGCCCCTGAGCTCCTTTCTTCAACTTGCTTTCTTGTGACCTGGCCGCAACACCGCAGGATGGCTTCAGGCCCTAATCTGGTTCCGGCACGGCACGCTGAGCCTTTGGTTATTTCCTTTTCCTAGTGGGAAATCAGAGTTAAATTTGCCCGTCCAGACACCTCCAGCTAGTCTCTCATTGGTTCTCGCTATTCCTGTTCATCTTCCGCAGAAATTGCAAACTGGGCCAAACAGGAGGTTAAAGGCGCTGACTCTCCAAGTGGGGAGAGTGTTAGTAAAGCGTCTGGAATGTTGCACCCGAGTACCAGGGGAGGAAAACTGAGACATATTTGAACACGTCTCCCGTTCACATGGTTGATCATACTTGGGTTCCACATGCATGTTTTAGCTGAAGGAAGAATACATTAAACCTGGAGAGTTAAGACCCCTGTAATGGGTACCATGCAATATGACTTCAAAGGGTCTTCATTTGCTCACCGAACCTCTCCAATCCTATCACTGCTGCGTTTATGCCCCTGTACACATGCTTGATTCTCTTTCGGAGACATAGCAGTCCATAGGTTTTAATATACTTACTAGTCAGGTACATTCTTAGGCGTTTAATATGCGGTGTTGAGTCCATTTCGTTGAGCAAGGAGTAGCTCTTGTCTATTCCATATTTGACTTAAGGAACTTTATCTGTGCTCATTTCAATCTCTGGTTTTATGCAGCACCCCAACTCACCTTTCCCCTTAAGCAAGAATAAGTTGGTTTTCTGAATTTGAGACCCTGTTCTGTTCTGTAATTCAGTTCCTGTGTAGCCAAGTTTACATTCCGTGTATTACTGATATCTTATTATGTTTCTTTTTCTGTGTGACTTACTTCAGTTAGAATCATCATACCTGAATCCACTCATTGTGATGCTAAGGGCCTGATGACATAGATTTCATTGCTGAGTGATATTGCTTTGTAAGTAAATACCACAACTTCTTTATCCATTTTTCACTTTCTGCGATGTTGAACTTGTACTGTAAACGAGGTTCTTGTAAACAGAGCCGTTCCAAACTTTGGGGTGGCTGTGTCTTTTTGATTTTAATTTCCCTAAGCTATAGGACCATAAGTGGAAGTGCCCTAGGTTCTGTTGCTTTGTTTTTTAGATGTTTCAGGAAACACCATACACTTCTCCCGAGTGGTTGTTGGCAATTTACATCCCGCCCATCAGCATAACAAGGCTCCCAGTTCTCCATGGCCTGTCCTGCCTTTCTGGATTTTACACTTTTTTCAGATGGCCCTTTTGACCGGGGGGAAGTGAGACTTCATTGTAGTGCAGATTTCCTTTGCAAGCTTGCTTGGTTGGACAAAAAGGGCGTATGCTTTTTTTCCTGAATATATTCAGGAAAAAACGCATACGCCCTTTTTGGCCAAGTGCATCATTGTGGACGTTCTGCCTCTTTTCCTATGCTTTCAATGCAATTCCAGTCTACCTCCTGAAATCGGTTTCCTGCAATTCTGCCCCGCTTACAAGTCCTCTTGGCAACCTTACTTCAGTCTATTTTTGGACGATAGCTGTCATTTATAACTCTGCAGGTTTGCGAATTACAGTGACCCTGAGCTCCTTTCTTCAACTTGCTTTCTTGTGACCTGGCCGCAACACCGCAGGATGGCTTCAGGCCCTAATCTGGTTCCGGCACGGCACGCTGAGCCTTTCGTTATTTCCTTTTCCTGGTGGGAAATGAGAGTTAAATTTGCCCGTCCAGACACCTCCAGCTAGTCTCTCATTGGTTCTCGCTATTCCTGTTCATCTTCCGCAGAAATTGCAAACTGGGCCAAACAGGAGGTTAAAGGCGCTGACTCTCCAAGTGGGGAGAGTGTTAGTAAAGCGTCTGGAATGTTGCGCCCGAGTACCAGGGGAGGAAAACTGAGACATATTTGAACACGTCTCCCGTTCACATGGTTGATCATACTTGGGTTCCACATGCATGTTTTAGCTGAAGGAAGAATACATTAAACCTGGAGAGTTAAGACCCCTGTAATGGGTACCATGCAATATGACTTCAAAGGGTCTTCATTTGCTCACCGAACCTCTCCAATCCTATCACTGCTGCGTTTATGCCCCTGTACACATGCTTGATTCTCTTTCGGAGACATAGCAATCCATAGGTTTTAAGATACTTACTAGTCAGGTACATTCTTAGGCGTTTAATATGCGATGTTGAGTCCATTTCGTTGAGCAAGGAGTAGCTCTTGTCTATTCCATATTTGACTTAAGGAACTTTATCTGTGCTCATTTCAATCTCTGGTTTTATGCAGCACCCCAACTCACCTTTCCCCTTAAGCAAGAATAAGTTGGTTTTCTAAATTTGAGACCCTGTTCTGTTCTGTAATTCAGTTCCTGTGTAGCCAAGTTTACATTCCGTGTATTACTGATATCTTATGATGTTTCTTTTTCTGTGTGACTTACTTCAGTTAGAATCATCATACCTGAATCCACTCATTGTGATGCTAAGGGCCTGATGACATAGATTTCATTGCTGAGTGATATTGCTTTGTAAGTAAATACCACAACTTCTTTATCCATTTTTCACTTTCTGCGATGTTGAACTTGTACTGTAAACGAGGTTCTTGTAAACAGAGCCGTTCCAAACTTTGGGGTGGCTGTGTCTTTTTGATTTTAATTTCCCTAAGCTATAGGACCATAAGTGGAAGTGCCCTAGGTTCTGTTGCTTTGTTTTTTAGATGTTTCAGGAAACACCATACACTTCTCCCGAGTGGTTGTTGGCAATTTACATCCCGCCCATCAGCATAACAAGGCTCCCAGTTCTCCATGGCCTGTCCTGCCTTTCTGGATTTTACACTTTATTCAGATGGCCCTTTTGACCGGGGGGAAGTGAGACTTCATTGTAGTGCAGATTTCCTTTGCAAGCTTGCTTGGTTGGCCAAAAAGGGCGTATGCGTTTTTTCCTGAATATATTCAGGAAAAAACGCATACGCCCTTTTTGGCCAAGTGCATCATTGTGGACGTTCTGCCTCTTTTCCTATGCTTTCAATGCAATTCCAGTCTACCTCCTGAAATCGGTTTCCTGCAATTCTGCCCCGCTTTCAAGTCCTCTTGGCAGCCTTACTTCAGTATATTTTTGGACGATAGCTGTCATTTATAACTCTGCAGGTTTGTGAATTACAGTGCCCCTGAGCTCCTTTCTTCAACTTGCTTTCTTGTGACCTGGCCGCAACACCGCAGGATGGCTTCAGGCCCTAATCTGGTTCCGGCACGGCACGCTGAGCCTTTGGTTATTTCCTTTTCCTAGTGGGAAATCAGAGTTAAATTTGCCCGTCCAGACACCTCCAGCTAGTCTCTCATTGGTTCTCACTATTCCTGTTCATCTTCCGCAGAAATTGCAAACTGGGCCAAACAGGAGGTTAAAGGCGCTGACTCTCCAAGTGGGGAGAGTGTTAGTAAAGCGTCTGGAATGTTGCACCCGAGTACCAGGGGAGGAAAACTGAGACATATTTGAACACGTCTCCCGTTCACATGGTTGATCATACTTGGGTTCCACATGCATGTTTTAGCTGAAGGAAGAATACATTAAACCTGGAGAGTTAAGACCCCTGTAATGGGTACCATGCAATATGACTTCAAAGGGTCTTCATTTGCTCACCGAACCTCTCCAATCCTATCACTGCTGCGTTTATGCCCCTGTACACATGCTTGATTCTCTTTCGGAGACATAGCAATCCATAGGTTTTAAGATACTTACTAGTCAGGTACATTCTTAGGCGTTTAATATGCGATGTTGAGTCCATTTCGTTGAGCAAGGAGTAGCTCTTGTCTATTCCATATTTGACTTAAGGAACTTTATCTGTGCTCATTTCAATCTCTGGTTTTATGCAGCACCCCAACTCACCTTTCCCCTTAAGCAAGAATAAGTTGGTTTTCTGAATTTGAGACCCTGTTCTGTTCTGTAATTCAGTTCCTGTGTAGCCAAGTTTACATTCCGTGTATTACTGATATCTTATGATGTTTCTTTTTCTGTGTGACTTACTTCAGTTAGAATCATCATACCTGAATCCACTCATTGTGATGCTAAGGGCCTGATGACATAGATTTCATTGCTGAGTGATATTGCTTTGTAAGTAAATACCACAACTTCTTTATCCATTTTTCACTTTCTGCGATGTTGAACTTGTACTGTAAACGAGGTTCTTGTAAACAGAGCCGTTCCAAACTTTGGGGTGGCTGTGTCTTTTTGATTTTAATTTCCCTAAGCTATAGGACCATAAGTGGAAGTGCCCTAGGTTCTGTTGCTTTGTTTTTTAGATGTTTCAGGAAACACCATACACTTCTCCCGAGTGTCTGTTGGCAATTTACATCCCGCCCATCAGCATAACAAGGCTCCCAGTTCTCCATGGCCTGTCCTGCCTTTCTGGATTTTACACTTTTTTCAGATGGCCCTTTTGACCGGGGGGAAGTGAGACTTCATTGTAGTGCAGATTTCCTTTGCAAGCTTGCTTGGTTGGCCAAAAAGGGCGTATGCTTTTTTTCCTGAATATATTCAGGAAAAAACGCATACGCCCTTTTTGGCCAAGTGCATCATTGTGGACGTTCTGCCTCTTTTCCTATGCTTTCAATGCAATTCCAGTCTACCTCCTGAAATCGGTTTCCTGCAATTCTGCCCCGCTTACAAGTCCTCTTGGCAACCTTACTTCAGTCTATTTTTGGACGATAGCTGTCATTTATAACTCTGCAGGTTTGCGAATTACAGTGACCCTGAGCTCCTTTCTTCAACTTGCTTTCTTGTGACCTGGCCGCAACACCGCAGGATGGCTTCAGGCCCTAATCTGGTTCCGGCACGGCACGCTGAGCCTTTCGTTATTTCCTTTTCCTGGTGGGAAATGAGAGTTAAATTTGCCCGTCCAGACACCTCCAGCTAGTCTCTCATTGGTTCTCGCTATTCCTGTTCATCTTCCGCAGAAATTGCAAACTGGGCCAAACAGGAGGTTAAAGGCGCTGACTCTCCAAGTGGGAGAGTGTTAGTAAAGCGTCTGGAATGTTGCGCCCGAGTACCAGGGGAGGAAAACTGAGACATATTTGAACACGTCTCCCGTTCACATGGTTGATCATACTTGGGTTCCACATGCATGTTTTAGCTGAAGGAAGAATACATTAAACCTGGAGAGTTAAGACCCCTGTAATGGGTACCATGCAATATGACTTCAAAGGGTCTTCATTTGCTCACCGAACCTCTCCAATCCTATCACTGCTGCGTTTATGCCCCTGTACACATGCTTGATTCTCTTTCGGAGACATAGCAATCCATAGGTTTTAAGATACTTACTAGTCAGGTACATTCTTAGGCGTTTAATATGCGATGTTGAGTCCATTTCGTTGAGCAAGGAGTAGCTCTTGTCTATTCCATATTTGACTTAAGGAACTTTATCTGTGCTCATTTCAATCTCTGGTTTTATGCAGCACCCCAACTCACCTTTCCCCTTAAGCAAGAATAAGTTGGTTTTCTAAATTTGAGACCCTGTTCTGTTCTGTAATTCAGTTCCTGTGTAGCCAAGTTTACATTCCGTGTATTACTGATATCTTATGATGTTTCTTTTTCTGTGTGACTTACTTCAGTTAGAATCATCATACCTGAATCCACTCATTGTGATGCTAAGGGCCTGATGACATAGATTTCATTGCTGAGTGATATTGCTTTGTAAGTAAATACCACAACTTCTTTATCCATTTTTCACTTTCTGCGATGTTGAACTTGTACTGTAAACGAGGTTCTTGTAAACAGAGCCGTTCCAAACTTTGGGGTGGCTGTGTCTTTTTGATTTTAATTTCCCTAAGCTATAGGACCATAAGTGGAAGTGCCCTAGGTTCTGTTGCTTTGTTTTTTAGATGTTTCAGGAAACACCATACACTTCTCCCGAGTGGTTGTTGGCAATTTACATCCCGCCCATCAGCATAACAAGGCTCCCAGTTCTCCATGGCCTGTCCTGCCTTTCTGGATTTTACACTTTATTCAGATGGCCCTTTTGACCGGGGGGAAGTGAGACTTCATTGTAGTGCAGATTTCCTTTGCAAGCTTGCTTGGTTGGACAAAAAGGGCGTATGCTTTTTTTCCTGAATATATTCAGGAAAAAACTCATACGCCCTTTTTGGCCAAGTGCATCATTGTGGACGTTCTGCCTCTTTTCCTATGCTTTCAATGCAATTCCAGTCTACCTCCTGAAATCGGTTTCCTGCAATTCTGCCCCGCTTACAAGTCCTCTTGGCAGCCTTACTTCAGTCTATTTTTGGACGATAGCTGTCATTTATAACTCTGCAGGTTTGTGAATTACAGTGCCCCTGAGCTCCTTTCTTCAACTCGCTTTCTTGTGACCTGGCCGCAACACCGCAGGATGGCTTCAGGCCCTAATCTGGTTCCGACCCGGCATGCTGAGCCTTTGATTAATTCCTCTTCCTGGTGGGAAATGAGAGTTAAATTTGCCCGTCCAGACACCTCCAGCTAGCCTCTCATTTGTTCTCGCTATTCCTGTTCATCTTCCGCAGAAATTGCAAACTGGGCCAAACAGGAGGTTAAAGGGACTGACTCTCCAAGTGGGGAGAGTGTTAGTAAAGCGTCTGGAATGTTGCACCCGAGTACCAGGGGAGGAAAACTGAGACATATTTGAACACGTCTCCTGATCACATGGTTGATCATACTCTAGGTTCCACATGCATGTTTTAGCTGAAGGAAGAATACCTTAAACCTGGGTAGTTGAAACCCGTGGAATGGGTACCATGCAATATGACTTCAAAGGGTCTTCATTTGCTCACCGAACCTCTCCAATCCTATCACTGCTGCGTTTATGCCCCTGTACACATGCTTGATTCTCTTTCGGAGACATAGCAATCCATAGGTTTTAAGATACTTACTAGTCAGGTACATTCTTAGGCGTTTAATATGGGGTGTTGAGTCCATTTCGTTGAGCAAGGAGTAGCTCTTGTCTATTCCATATTTGGCTTAAGGAACTTTATCTGTGCTCATTTCAATCTCTGGTTTTATGCAGCACCCCAACTCACCTTTCCCCTTAAGCAAGAATAAGTTGGTTTTCTAAATTTGAGACCCTGTTCTGTTCTGTAATTCAGTTCCTGTGTAGCCAAGTTTACATTCCGTGTATTACTGATATCTTATGATGTTTCTTTTTCTGTGTGACTTATTTCAGTTAGAATCATCATACCTGAATCCACTCATTGTGCTGCTAAGGGCCTGATGACACAGATTTCATTGCTGAGTGATATTGCTTTGTAAGTAAATACCACAACTTCTTTATCCATTTTTCACTTTCTGCGATGTTGAACTTGTACTGTAAACAAGGTTCTTGTAAACAGAGCCGTTCCAAACTTTGGGGTGGCTGTGTCTTTTTGATTTTAATTTCCCTAAGCTATAGGACCATAAGTGGAAGTGCCCTAGGTTCTGTTGCTTTGTTTTTTAGATGTTTCAGGAAACACCATACACTTCTCCCGAGTGGTTGTTGGCAATTTACATCCCGCCCATCAGCATAACAAGGCTCCCAGTTCTCCATGGCCTGTCCTGCCTTTCTGGATTTTACACTTTTTTCAGATGGCCCTTTTGACCGGGGGGAAGTGAGACTTCATTGTAGTGCAGATTTCCTTTGCAAGCTTGCTTGGTTGGCCAAAAAGGGCCTATGCGTTTTTTCCTGAATATATTCAGGAAAAAACGCATAGGCCCTTTTTGGCCAAGTGCATCATTGTGGACGTTCTGCCTCTTTTCCTATGCTTTCAATGCAATTCCAGTCTACCTCCTGAAATCGGTTTCCTGCAATTCTGCCCCGCTTTCAAGTCCTCTTGGCAGCCTTACTTCAGTCTATTTTTGGACGATAGCTGTCATTTATAACTCTGCAGGTTTGTGAATTACAGTGCCCCTGAGCTCCTTTCTTCAACTCGCTTTCTTTTGAGCTGGCCGCAACACCGCAGGATGGCTTCAGGCCCTAATCTGGTTCCGGCACGGCACGCTGAGCCTTTGGTTAATTCCTCTTCCTGGTGGGAAATGAGAGTTAAATTTGCCCGTCCAGACACCTCCAGCTAGTCTCTCATTGGTTCTCGCTATTCCTGTTCATCTTCCGCAGAAATTGCAAACTGGGCCAAACAGGAGGTTAAAGGGACTGACTCTCCAAGTCGGGAGAGTGTTAGTAAAGCGTCTGGAATGTTGCACCCGAGTACCAGGGGAGGAAAACTGAGACATATTTGAACACGTCTCCCGATAACATGGTTGATCATACTCTAGGTTCCACATGCATGTTTTAGCTGAAGGAAGAATACCTTAAACCTGGGTAGTTGAAACCCGTGGAATGGGTACCATGCAATATGACTTCAAAGGGTCTTCATTTGCTCACCGAACCTCTCCAATCCTATCACTGCTGCGTTTATGCCCCTGTACACATGCTTGATTCTCTTTCGGAGACATAGCAATCCATAGGTTTTAAGATACTTAATAGTCAGGTACATTCTTAGGCGTTTAATATGCGGTGTTGAGTCCATTTCGTTGAACAAGGAGTAGCTCTTGTCTATTCCATATTTGGCTTAAGGAACTTTATCTGTGCTCATTTCAATCTCTGGTTTTATGCAGCACCCCAACTCACCTTTACCCTTAAGCAAGCATAAGTTGGTTTTCTAAATTTGAGACCCTGTTCTGTTCTGTAATTCAGTTCCTGTGTAGCCAAGTTTCCATTCCGTGTATTACTGATATCTTATGATGTTTCTTTTTCTGTGTGACTTATTTCAGTTAGAATCATCATACCTGAATCCACTCATTGTGCTGCTAAGGGCCTGATGACATAGATTTCATTGCTGAGTGATATTGCTTTGAAAGTAAATACCACAACTTCTTTATCCATTTTTCACTTTCTGCGATGTTGAACTTGTACTGTAAACGAGGTTCTTGTAAACAGAGGCGTCCCAAACTTTGGGGTGGCTGTGTCTTTTTGATTTTAATTTCCCTAAGCTATAGGACCATAAGTGACAGTGCCCTAGGCTCTGTTGCTTTGTTTTTTAGATGTTTCAGGAAACACCATACACTTCTCCCGAGTGGCTGTTGGCAATTTACATCCCGCCCATCAGCATAACAAGGCTCCCAGTTCTCCATGGCCTGTCCTGCCTTTCTGGATTTTACACTTTTTTCAGATGGCCCTTTTGACCGGGGGGAAGTGAGACTTCATTGTAGTGCAGATTTCCTTTGCAAGCTTGCTTGGTTGGCCAAAAAGGGCGTATGCGTTTTTTCCTGAATATATTCAGGAAAAAACGCATACGCCCTTTTTGGCCAAGTGCATCATTGTGGACGTTCTGCCTCTTTTCCTATGCTTTCAATGCAATTCCAGTCTACCTCCTGAAATCGGTTTCCTGCAATTCTGCCCCGCTTTCAAGTCCTCTTGGCAGCCTTACTTCAGTCTATTTTTGGACGATAGCTGTCATTTATAACTCTGCAGGTTTGTGAATTACAGTGCCCCTGAGCTCCTTTCTTCAACTCGCTTTCTTGTGACCTGGCCGCAACACCGCAGGATGGCTTCAGGCCCTAATGTGGTTCCGGCCCGGCATGCTGAGCCTTTGGTTAATTCCTCTTCCTGGTGGGAAATGAGAGTTAAATTTGCCCGTCCAGACACCTCCAGCTAGCCTCTCATTGGTTCTCGCTATTCCTGTTCATCTTCCGCAGAAATTGCAAACTGGGCCAAACAGGAGGTTAAAGGGACTGACTCTCCAAGTCGGGAGAGTGTCAGTAAAGCATCTGGAATGTTGCACCCGAGTACCAGGGGAGGAAAACTGAGACATATTTGAACACGTCTCCCGTTCACATGGTTGATCATACTTGGGTTCCACATGCATGTTTTAGCTGAAGGAAGAATACCTTAAACCTGTAGAGTTGAGAAACGTGTAATGGGTACCATGCAATATGACTTCAAAGGGTCTTCATTTGCTCACCGAACCTCTCCAATCCTATCACTGCTGCGTTTATGCCCCTGTACACATGCTTGATTCTCTTTTGGAGACATAGCAATCCATAGGTTTTACGATACTTACTAGTCAGGTACATTCTTAGGCGTTTAATATGCGGTGTTGAGTCCATTTCGTTGAACAAGGAGTAGCTCTTGTCTATTCCATATTGGACTTAAGGAACTTTATCTGTGCTCATTTCAATCTCTGGTTTTATGCAGCACACCAACTCACCTTTACCTTTAAGCAAGAATAAGTTGGTTTTCTAAATTTGAGACCCTGTTCTGTTCTGTAATTCAGTTCCTGTGTAGCCAAGTTTACATTCCGTGTATTACTGATATCTTATGATGTTTCTTTTTCTGTGTGACTTATTTCAGTTAGAATCATCATACCTGAATCCACTCATTGTGCTGCTAAGGGCCTGATGACACAGATTTCATTGCTGAGTGATACTGCATTGTACGTAAGTACCACAAGTTCTTTATCCATTTTTCACTTTCTGTGATATTGAACTTGTACGGTAAACGAGGTTCTTGTAAACAGAGGCGTCCCAAATTTTGGGGTGGCTGTGTCTTTTTGATTTTAATTTCCCTAAGCTATAGGACCATAAGTGGAAGTGCCCTAGGCTCTGTTGCTTTGTTTTTCAGATGTTTCAGGAAACACGATACACTTCTCCGGAGTGTCTGTTGGCAATTTACATCCCGCCCATCAGCATAACAAGGCTCCCAGTTCTCCATGGCCTGTCCTGCCTTTCTGGATTTTACACTTTTTTCAGATGGCCCTTTTGACCGGGGGGAAGTGAGACTTCATTGTAGTGCAGATTTCCTTTGCAAGCTTGCTTGGTTGGCCAAAAAGGGCGTATGCGTTTTTTTCTGAATATATTCAGGAAAAAACGCATACGCCCTTTTTGGCCAAGTGCATCATTGTGGACGTTCTGCCTCTTTTCCTATGCTTTCAATGCAATTCCAGTCTACCTCCTGAAATCGGTTTCCTGCAATTCTGCCCTGCTTTCAAGTCCTCTTGGCAGCCTTACTTCAGTCTATTTTTGGACGATAGCTGTCATTTATAACTCTGCAGGTTTGTGAATTACAGTGCCCCTGAGCTCCTTTCTTCAACTCGCTTTCTTGTGACCTGGCCGCAACACCGCAGGATGGCTTCAGGCCCTAATCTGGTTCCGGCATGGCACGCTGAGCCTTTGGTTAATTCCTCTTCCTGGTGGGAAATGAGAGTTAAATTTGCCCGTCCAGACACCTCCAGCTAGTCTCTCATTGGTTCTCACTATTCCTGTTCATCTTCCGCAGAAATTGCAAACTGGGCCAAACAGGAGGTTAAAGGGACTGACTCTCCAAGTCGGGAGAGTGTTAGTAAAGCGTCTGGAATGTTGCACCCGAGTACCAGGGTACGAAAACTGAGACATATTTGAACATGTCTCCCGATCACTTGGTTGATCATACTCTAGGTTTCACATGCATGTTTTAGCTGAAGGAAGAATACCTTAAACCTGGGTAGTTGAAACCCGTGGAATGGGTACCATGCAATATGACTTCAAAGGGTCTTCATTTGCTCACCGAACCTCTCCAATCCTATCACTGCTGCGTTTATGCCCCTGTACACACGCTTGATTCTCTTTTGGAGACATAGCAATCCATAGGTTTTAAAATACTTACTAGTCAGGTACACTCTTAGGCGTTTAATATGGGGTGTTGAGTCCATTTCGTTGAGCAAGGAGTAGCTCTTGTCTATTCCATATTTGGCTTAAGGAACTTTATCTGTGCTCATTTCAATCTCTGGTTTTATGCAGCACCCCAACTCACCTTTCCCCTTAAGCAAACATAAGTTGGTTTTCTAAATTTGAGACCCTGTTCTGTTCTGTAATTCAGTTCCTGTGTAGCCAAGTTTACATTCCGTGTATTACAGATATCTTATGATGTTTCTTTTTCTGTGTGACTTATTTCAGTTAGAATCATCATACCTGAATCCACTCATTATGCTGCTACGGGCCTGATGACATAGATTTCATTGCTGAGTGATACTGCATTGTACGTAAGTACCACAAGTTCTTTATCCATTTTTCACTTTCTGTGATATTGAACTTGCACGGTAAACGAGGTTCTTGTAAACAGAGGCGTCCCAAACTTTGGGGTGGCTGTGTCTTTTTGATTTTAATTTCCCTAAGCTATAGGACCATAAGTGGAAGTGCCCTAGACTCTGTTGTTTTGTTTTTTCGATGTTTCAGGAAACACCATACACTTCTCCCGAGTTTCTGTTGGCAATTTACATCCCGCCCATCAGCATAACAAGGCTCCCAGTTCTCCATGGCCTGTCCTGCCTTTCTGGATTTTACACTTTTTTCAGATGGCCCTTTTGACCGGGGGGAAGTGAGACTTCATTGTAGTGCAGATATCCTTTGCAAGTTTGCTTGGTTGGCCAAAAACTGCGTATGCGTTTTTTCCTGAATATATTCAGGAAAAAACGCATACGCCCTTTTTGGCCAAGTGCATCATTGTGGACGTTCTGCCTCTTTTCCTATGCTTTCAATGCAATTCCAGTCTACCTCCTGAAATCGGTTTCCTGCAATTCTGCCCCGCTTTCAAGTCCTCTTGGCAGCCTTACTTCAGTCTATTTTTGGACGATAGCTGTCATTTATAACTCTGCAGGTTTGTGAATTACAGTGCCCCTGAGCTCCTTTCTTCAACTCGCTTTCTTGTGAGCTGGCCGCAACACCGAAGGATGGCTTCAGGCCCTAATCTGGTTCCGGCACGGCACGCTGAGCCTTTGGTTAATTCCTCTTCCTGGTGGGAAATGAGAGTTAAATTTGTCCGTCCAGACACCTCCAGCTAGTCTCTCATTGGTTCTCCCTATTCCTGTTCATCTTCCGCAGAAATTGCAAACTGGGCCAAACAGGAGGTTAAAGGGACTGACTCTCGAAGTGGGGAGAGTGTTAGTAAAGCGTCTGGAATGTTGCACCCGAGTACCAGGGTACAAAAACTGAGACATATTTGAACACGTCTCCCAATCAAATGGTTGATCATACTCTAGGTTCCACATGCATGTTTTAGCTGAAGGAAGAAACCTTAAACCTGGGTAGTTGAAACCCGTGGAATGGGTACCATGCAATATGACTTCAAAGGGTCTTCGTTTGCTCCCCGAACCTCTCCAATGATATCACTGCTGCGTTTATGCCCCTGTACACACGCTTGATTCTCTTTTGGAGACATAGAAATCCATAGGTTTTAAGATACTTACTAGTCAGGTACATTCTTAGGCGTTTAATATGCGGTGTTGAGTCCATTTCGTTGAGCAAGAAGTAGCTCTTGTCTATTCCATATTTGGCTTAAGGAACTTTATCTGTGCTCATTTCAATCTTTGGTTTTATGCAGCACCCCAACTCACCTTTCCCCTTAAGCAAGCATAAGTTGGTTTTCTAAATTTGAGACCCTGTGCTGTTTTGGAATTCAGTTCCTGTGTAGCCAAGTTTACATTCCGTGTATTAGTGATATCTTATGATGTTTCTTTTTCTGTGTGACTTATTTCAGTTAGAATCATCGTACCTGAATCCACTCATTATGCTGCTACGGGCCTGATGACATAGATTTCATTGCTGAGTGATACTGCATTGTACGTAAGTACCACAAGTTCTTTATCCATTTTTCACTTTCTGTGATATTGAACTTGTATGGTAAACGAGGTTCTTATAAACAGAGGCGTCCCAAATTTTGGGGTGGCTGTGTCTTTTTGATTTTAATTTCCCTAAGCTATAGGACCATAAGTGGAAGTGCCCTAGGCTCTGTTGCTTTGTTTTTCAGATGTTTCAGGAAACACCATACACTTCTCCCGAGTGTCTGTTGGCAATTTACATCCCGCCCATCAGCATAACAAGGCTCCCAGTTCTCCAGGGCCTGTCCTGCCTTTCTGGATTTTACACTTTTTTCAGATGGCCCTTTTGACCGGGGGGAAGTGAGACTTCATTGTAGTGCAGATTTCCTTTGCAAGCTTGCTTGGTTGGCCAAAAAGGGCGTATGCGTTTTTTCCTGAATATATTCAGGAAAAAACACATACGCCCTTTTTGGCCAAGTGCATCATTGTGGACGTTCTGCCTCTTTTCCTATGCTTTCAATGCAATTCCAGTCTACCTCCTGAAATCGGTTTCCTGCAATTCTGCCCCGCTTTCAAGTCCTCTTGGCAGCCTTACTTCAGTCTATTTTTGGACGATAGCTGTCATTTATAACTCTGCAGGTTTGTGAATTACAGTGCCCCTGAGCTCCTTTCTTCAACTCGCTTTCTTTTGAGCTGGCCGCAACACTGCAGGATGGCTTCAGGCCCTAATCTGGTTCCGGCCGGGCATGCTGAGCCTTTGGTTAATTCCTCTTCCTGGTGGGAAATGAAAGTTAAATTTGCCCGTCCAGACACCTCCAGCTAGCCTCTCATTTGTTCTCGCTATTCCTGTTCATCTTCCGCAGAAATTGCAAACTGGGCCAAACAGGAGGTTAAAGGGACTGACTCTCCAAGTGGGGAGAGTGTTAGTAAAGCGTCTGGAATGTTGCACCCGAGTACCAGGGGAGGAAAACTGAGACATATTTGAACACGTCTCCTGATCACATGGTTGATCATACTCTAGGTTCCACATGCATGTTTTAGCTGAAGGAAGAATACCTTAAACCTGGGTAGTTGAAACCCGTGGAATGGGTACCATGCAATATGACTTCAAAGGGTCTTCATTTGCTCACCGAACCTCTCCAATCCTATCACTGCTGCGTTTATGCCCCTGTACACATGCTTGATTCTCTTTCGGAGACATAGCAATCCATAGGTTTTAAGATACTTACTAGTCAGGTACATTCTTAGGCGTTTAATATGCGGTGTTGAGTCCATTTCGTTGAGCAAGGAGTAGCTCTTGTCTATTCCATATTTGACTTAAGGAACTTTATCTGTGCTCATTTCAATCTCTGGTTTTATGCAGCACCCCAACTCACCTTTCCCCTTAAGCAAGAATAAGTTGGTTTTCTAAATTTGAGAACCTGTTCTGTTCTGTAATTCAGTTCCTGTGTAGCCAAGTTTACATTCCGTGTATTACTGATATCTTATGATGTTTCTTTTTCTGTGTGACTTACTTCAGTTAGAATCATCATACCTGAATCCACTCATTGTGCTGCTAAGGGCCTGATGACACAGATTTCATTGCTGAGTGATATTGCTTTGTAAGTAAATACCACAACTTCTTTATCCATTTTTCACTTTCTGCGATGTTGAACTTGTACTGTAAACGAGGTTCTTGTAAACAGAGCCGTTCCAGACTTTGGGGTGGCTGTGTCTTTTTGATTTTAATTTCCCTAAGCTATAGGACCATAAGTGGAGGTGCCCTAGGTTCTGTTGCTTTGTTTTTTAGATGTTTCAGGAAACACCATACACTTCTCCCGAGTGGTTGTTGGCAATTTACATCCCGCCCATCAGCATAACAAGGCTCCCAGTTCTCCATGGCCTGTCCTGCCTTTCTGGATTTTACACTTTTTTCAGATGGCCCTTTTGACCGGGGGGAAGTGAGACTTCATTGTAGTGCAGATTTCCTTTGCAAGCTTGCTTGGTTGGCCAAAAAGGGCGTATGCTTTTTTTCCTGAATATATTCAGGAAAAAACGCATACGCCCTTTTTGGCCAAGTGCATCATTGTGGACGTTCTGCCTCTTTTCCTATGCTTTCAATGCAATTCCAGTCTACCTCCTGAAATCGGTTTCCTGCAATTCTGCCCCGCTTACAAGTCCTCTTGGCAGCCTTACTTCAGTCTATTTTTGGACGATAGCTGTCATTTATAACTCTGCAGGTTTGTGAATTACAGTGCCCCTGAGCTCCTTTCTTCAACTCGCTTTCTTGTGACCTGGCCGCAACACCGCATGATGGCTTCAGGCCCTAATCTGGTTCCGATCCGGCATGCTGAGCCTTTGATTAATTCCTCTTCCTGGTGGGAAATGAGAGTTAAATTTGCCCGTCCAGACACCTCCAGCTAGCCTCTCATTGGTTCTCGCTATTCCTGTTCATCTTCCGCAGAAATTGCAAACTGGGCCAAACAGGAGGTTAAAGGGACTGACTCTCCAAGTGGGGAGAGTGTTAGTAAAGCGTCTGGAATGTTGCACCCGAGTACCAGGGGAGGAAAACTGAGACATATTTGAACACGTCTCCTGATCACATGGTTGATCATACTCTAGGTTCCACATGCATGTTTTAGCTGAAGGAAGAATACCTTAAACCTGGGTAGTTGAAACCCGTGGAATGGGTACCATGCAATATGACTTCAAAGGGTCTTCATTTGCTCACCGAACCTCTCCAATCCTATCACTGCTGCGTTTATGCCCCTGTACACATGCTTGATTCTCTTTCGGAGACATAGCAATCCATAGGTTTTAAGATACTTACTAGTCAGGTACATTCTTAGGCGTTTAATATGGGGTGTTGAGTCCATTTCGTTGAGCAAGGAGTAGCTCTTGTCTATTCCATATTTGGCTTAAGGAACTTTATCTGTGCTCATTTCAATCTCTGGTTTTATGCAGCACCCCAACTCACCTTTCCCCTTAAGCAAGAATAAGTTGGTTTTCTAAATTTGAGACCCTGTTCTGTTCTGTAATTCAGTTCCTGTGTAGCCAAGTTTACATTCCGTGTATTACTGATATCTTATGATGTTTCTTTTTCTGTGTGACTTATTTCAGTTAGAATCATCATACCTGAATCCACTCATTGTGCTGCTAAGGGCCTGATGACACAGATTTCATTGCTGAGTGATATTGCTTTGTAAGTAAATACCACAACTTCTTTATCCATTTTTCACTTTCTGTGATGTTGAACTTGTACTGTAAACGAGGTTCTTGTAAACAGAGCCGTTCCAAACTTTGGGGTGGCTGTGTCTTTTTGATTTTAATTTCCCTAAGCTATAGGACCATAAGTGGAAGTGCCCTAGGTTCTGTTGCTTTGTTTTTTAGATGTTTCAGGAAACACCATACACTTCTCCCGAGTGGTTGTTGGCAATTTACATCCCGCCCATCAGCATAACGAGGCTCCCAGTTCTCCATGGCCTGTCCTGCCTTTCTGGATTTTACACTTTTTTCAGATGGCCCTTTTGACCGGGGGGAAGTGAGACTTCATTGTAGTGCAGATTTCCTTTGCAAGCTTGCTTGGTTGGCCAAAAAGGGCGTATGCGTTTTTTCCTGAATATATTCAGGAAAAAACGCATACGCCCTTTTTGGCCAAGTGCATCATTGTGGACGTTCTGCCTCTTTTCCTATGCTTTCAATGCAATTCCAGTCTACCTCCTGAAATCGGTTTCCTGCAATTCTGCCCCGCTTTCAAGTCCTCTTGGCAGCCTTACTTCAGTCTATTTTTGGACAATAGCTGTCATTTATAACTCTGCAGGTTTGTGAATTACAGTGCCCCTGAGCTCCTTTCTTCAACTCGCTTTCTTTTGAGCTGGCCGCAACACCGCAGGATGGCTTCAGGCCCTAATCTGGTTCCGGTACAGCACGCTGAGCCTTTGGTTATTTCCTCTTCCTGGTGGGAAATGAGAGTTAAATTTGCCCGTCCAGACACCTCCAGCTAGCCTCTCATTGGTTCTCGCTATTCCTGTTCATCTTCCACAGAAATTGCAAACTGGGCCAAACAGGATGTTAAAGGCGCTGACTCTCCAAGTGGGGAGAGTGTTAGTAAAGCGTCTGGAATGTTGCACCCGAGTACCAGGGGAGGAAAACTGAGACATATTTGAACACGTCTCCCGATCAAATGGTTGATCATACTCTGGGTTCCACATGCATATTTTAGCTGAAGGAAGAATACCTAAAACCTGGGTAGTTGAAACCCGTGGAATGGGTACCATGCAATATGACTTCAAAGGGTCTTCATTTGCTCACCGAACCTCTCCAATCCTATCACTGCTGCGTTTATGCCCCTGTACACATGCTTGATTCTCTTTCGGAGACATAGCAATCCATAGGTTTTAAGATACTTACTAGTCAGGTACATTCTTAGGCGTTTAATATGCGGTGTTGAGTCCATTTCGTTGAGCAAGGAGTAGCTCTTGTCTATTCCGTATTTGGCTTAAGGAACTTTATCTGTGCTCATTTCAATCACTGGTTTTATGCAGCACCCCAACTCACCTTTCCCCTTAAGCAAGCATAAGTTGGTTTTCTAAATTTGAGACCCTGTGCTGTTTTGGAATTCAGTTCCTGTGTAGCCAAGTTTACATTCCGTGTATTAGTGATATCTTATGATGTTTCTTTTTCTGTGTGACTTATTTCAGTTAGAATCATCGTACCTGAATCCACTGATTATGCTGCTACGGGCCTGATGACATAGATTTCATTGCTGAGTGATACTGCATTGTACGTAAGTACCACAAGTTCTTTATCCATTTTTCACTTTCTGTGATATTGAACTTGTATGGTAAACGAGGTTCTTGTAAACAGAGGCGTCCCAAATTTTGGGGTGGCTGTGTCTTTTTGATTTTAATTTCCCGAAGCTATAGGACCATAAGTGGAAGTGCCCTAGGCTCTGTTGCTTTGTTTTTCAGATGTTTCAGGAAACACCATACACTTCTCCCGAGTGTCTGTTGGCAATTTACATCCCGCCCATCAGCATAACAAGGCTCCCAGTTCTCCATGGCCTGTCCTGCCTTTCTGGATTTTACACTTTTTTCAGATGGCCCTTTTGACCGGGGGGAAGTGAGACTTCATTGTAGTGCAGATTTCCTTTGCAAGCTTGCTTGGTTGGCCAAAAAGGGCGTATGCGTTTTTTCCTGAATATATTCAGGAAAAAACGCATACGCCCTTTTTGGCCAAGTGCATCATTGTGGACGTTCTGCCTCTTTTCCTATGCTTTCAATGCAATTCCAGTCTACCTCCTGAAATCGGTTTCCTGCAATTCTGCCCCGCTTTCAAGTCCTCTTGGCAGCCTTACTTCAGTCTATTTTTGGACGATAGCTGTCATTTATAACTCTGCAGGTTTGTGAATTACAGTGCCCCTGAGCTCCTTTCTTCAACTCGCTTTCTTTTGAGCTGGCCGCAACACTGCAGGATGGCTTCAGGCCCTAATCTGGTTCCGGCCGGGCATGCTGAGCCTTTGGTTAATTCCTCTTCCTGGTGGGAAATGAAAGTTAAATTTGCCCGTCCAGACACCTCCAGCTAGCCTCTCATTGGTTCTCGCTATTCCTGTTCATCTTCCGCAGAAATTGCAAACTGGGCCAAACAGGAGGTTAAAGGGACTGACTCTCCAAGTGGGGAGAGTGTTAGTAAAGCGTCTGGAATGTTGCACCCGAGTACCAGGGGAGGAAAACTGAGACATATTTGAACACGTCTCCTGATCACATGGTTGATCATACTCTAGGTTCCACATGCATGTTTTAGCTGAAGGAAGAATACCTTAAACCTGGGTAGTTGAAACCCGTGGAATGGGTACCATGCAATATGACTTCAAAGGGTCTTCATTTGCTCACCGAACCTCTCCAATCCTATCACTGCTGCGTTTATGCCCCTGTACACATGCTTGATTCTCTTTCGGAGACATAGCAATCCATAGGTTTTAAGATACTTACTAGTCAGGTACATTCTTAGGCGTTTAATATGCGGTGTTGAGTCCATTTCGTTGAGCAAGGAGTAGCTCTTGTCTATTCCATATTTGACTTAAGGAACTTTATCTGTGCTCATTTCAATCTCTGGTTTTATGCAGCACCCCAACTCACCTTTCCCCTTAAGCAAGAATAAGTTGGTTTTCTAAATTTGAGAACCTGTTCTGTTCTGTAATTCAGTTCCTGTGTAGCCAAGTTTACATTCCGTGTATTACTGATATCTTATGATGTTTCTTTTTCTGTGTGACTTACTTCAGTTAGAATCATCATACCTGAATCCACTCATTGTGCTGCTAAGGGCCTGATGACACAGATTTCATTGCTGAGTGATATTGCTTTGTAAGTAAATACCACAACTTCTTTATCCATTTTTCACTTTCTGCGATGTTGAACTTGTACTGTAAACGAGGTTCTTGTAAACAGAGCCGTTCCAGACTTTGGGGTGGCTGTGTCTTTTTGATTTTAATTTCCCTAAGCTATAGGACCATAAGTGGAGGTGCCCTAGGTTCTGTTGCTTTGTTTTTTAGATGTTTCAGGAAACACCATACACTTCTCCCGAGTGGTTGTTGGCAATTTACATCCCGCCCATCAGCATAACAAGGCTCCCAGTTCTCCATGGCCTGTCCTGCCTTTCTGGATTTTACACTTTTTTCAGATGGCCCTTTTGACCGGGGGGAAGTGAGACTTCATTGTAGTGCAGATTTCCTTTGCAATCTTGCTTGGTTGGCCAAAAAGGGCGTATGCTTTTTTTCCTGAATATATTCAGGAAAAAACGCATACGCCCTTTTTGGCCAAGTGCATCATTGTGGACGTTCTGCCTCTTTTCCTATGCTTTCAATGCAATTCCAGTCTACCTCCTGAAATCGGTTTCCTGCAATTCTGCCCCGCTTACAAGTCCTCTTGGCAGCCTTACTTCAGTCTATTTTTGGACGATAGCTGTCATTTATAACTCTGCAGGTTTGTGAATTACAGTGCCCCTGAACTCCTTTCTTCAACTCGCTTTCTTGTGACCTGGCCGCAACACCGCAGGATGGCTTCAGGCCCTAATCTGGTTCCGATCCGGCATGCTGAGCCTTTGGTTAATTCCTCTTCCTGGTGGGAAATGAGAGTTAAATTTGCCCGTCCACACACCTCCAGCTAGCCTCTCATTGGTTCTCGCTATTCCTGTTCATCTTCCGCAGAAATTGCAAACTGGGCCAAACAGGAGGTTAAAGGGACTGACTCTCCAAGTGGGGAGAGTGTTAGTAAAGCGTCTGGAATGTTGCACCCGAGTACCAGGGGAGGAAAACTGAGACATATTTGAACACGTCTCCTGATCACATGGTTGATCATACTCTAGGTTCCACATGCATGTTTTAGCTGAAGGAAGAATACCTTAAACCTGGGTAGTTGAAACCCGTGGAATGGGTACCATGCAATATGACTTCAAAGGGTCTTCATTTGCTCACCGAACCTCTCCAATCCTATCACTGCTGCGTTTATGCCCCTGTACACATGCTTGATTCTCTTTCGGAGACATAGCAATCCATAGGTTTTAAGATACTTACTAGTCAGGTACATTCTTAGGCGTTTAATATGGGGTGTTGAGTCCATTTCGTTGAGCAAGGAGTAGCTCTTGTCTATTCCATATTTGGCTTAAGGAACTTTATCTGTGCTCATTTCAATCTCTGGTTTTATGCAGCACCCCAACTCACCTTTCCCCTTAAGCAAGAATAAGTTGGTTTTCTAAATTTGAGACCCTGTTCTGTTCTGTAATTCAGTTCCTGTGTAGCCAAGTTTACATTCCGTGTATTACTGATATCTTATGATGTTTCTTTTTCTGTGTGACTTATTTCAGTTAGAATCATCATACCTGAATCCACTCATTGTGCTGCTAAGGGCCTGATGACACAGATTTCATTGCTGAGTGATATTGCTTTGTAAGTAAATACCACAACTTCTTTATCCATTTTTCACTTTCTGCGATGTTGAACTTGTACTGTAAACGAGGTTCTTGTAAACAGAGCCGTTCCAAACTTTGGGGTGGCTGTGTCTTTTTGATTTTAATTTCCCTAAGCTATAGGACCATAAGTGGAAGTGCCCTAGGTTCTGTTGCTTTGTTTTTTAGATGTTTCAGGAAACACCATACACTTCTCCCGAGTGGTTGTTGGCAATTTACATCCCGCCCATCAGCATAACGAGGCTCCCAGTTCTCCATGGCCTGTCCTGCCTTTCTGGATTTTACACTTTATTCTGATGGCCCTTTTGACCGGGGGGAAGTGAGACTTCATTGTAGTGCAGATTTCCTTTGCAAGCTTGCTTGGTTGGCCAAAAAGGGCGTATGCGTTTTTTCCTGAATATATTCAGGAAAAAACGCATACGCCCTTTTTGGCCAAGTGCATCATTGTGGACGTTCTGCCTCTTTTCCTATGCTTTCAATGCAATTCCAGTCTACCTCCTGAAATCGGTTTCCTGCAATTCTGCCCCGCTTTCAAGTCCTCTTGGCAGCCTTACTTCAGTCTATTTTTGGACGATAGCTGTCATTTATAACTCTGCAGGTTTGTGAATTACAGTGCCCCTGAGCTCCTTTCTTCAACTTGCTTTCTTGTGACCTGGCCGCAACACCGCAGGATGGCTTCAGGCCCTAATCTGGTTCCGGCACGGCACACTGAGCCTTTGGTTATTTCCTCTTCCTGGTGGGAAATGAGAGTTAAATTTGCCCGTCCAGACACCTCCAGCTAGTCTCTCATTGGTTCTCGCTATTCCTGTTCATCTTCCGCAGAAATTGCAAACTGGGCCAAACAGGAGGTTAAAGGCGCTGACTCTCCAAGTGGGGAGAGTGTTAGTAAAGCGTCTGGAATGTTGCACCCGAGTACCAGGGGAGGAAAACTGAGACATATTTGAACACGTCTCCCGTTCACATGGTTGATCATACTTGGGTTCCACATGCATGTTTTAGCTGAAGGAAGAATACCTTAAACCTGGAGAGTTAAGACCCGTGTAATGCGTACCATGCAATATGACTTCAAAGGGTCTTCATTTGCTCACCGAACCTCTCCAATCCTATCACTGCTGCGTTTATGCCCCTGTACACATGCTTGCTTCTCTTTCGGAGACATAGCAATCCATAGGTTTTAAGATACTTACTAGTCAGGTACATTCTTAGGCGTTTAATATGCAATGTTGAGTCCATTTCGTTGAGCAAGGAGTAGCTCTTGTCTATTCCATATTTGACTTAAGGAACTTTATCTGTGCTCATTTCAATCTCTGGTTTTATGCAGCACCCCAACTCACCTTTCCCCTTAAGCAAGCATAAGTTGGTTTTCTAAATTTGAGACCCTGTTCTGTTCTGTAATTCAGTTCCTGTGTAGCCAAGTTTACATTCCGTGTATTACTGATATCTTATGATGTTTCTTTTTCTGTGTGACTTATTTCAGTTAGAATCATCATACCTGAATCCACTCATTGTGATGCTAAGGGCCTGATGACATAAATTTCATTGCTGAGTGATATTGCTTTGTAAGTAAATACCACAACTTCTTTATCCATTTTTCACTTTCTGCGATGTTGAACTTGTACTGTAAACGAGGTTTTTGTAAACAGAGGCGTCCCAAACTTTGGGGTGGCTGTGTCTTTTTGATTTTAATTTCCCTAAGCTATAGGACCATAAGTGGCAGTGCCCTAGGCTCTGTTGCTTTGTTTTTTAGATGTTTCAGGAAACACCATACACTTCTCCCGAGTGTCTGTTGGCAATTTACATCCCGCCCATCAGCATAACAAGGCTCCCAGTTCTCCATGGCCTGTCCTGCCTTTCTGGATTTTACACTTTTTTCAGATGGCCCTTTTGACCAGGGGGGAAGTGAGACTTCATTGTAGTGCAGATTTCCTTTGCAAGCTTGCTTGGTTGGCCAAAAAGGGCGTATGCGTTTTTTCCTGAATATATTCAGGAAAAAACGCATACGCCCTTTTTGGCCAAGTGCATCATTGTGGACGTTCTGCCTCTTTTCCTATGCTTTCAATGCAATTCCAGTCTACCTCCTGAAATCGGTTTCCTGCAATTCTGCCCCGCTTTCAAGTCCTCTTGGCAGCCTTACTTCAGTCTATTTTTGGACGATAGCTGTCATTTATAACTCTGCAGGTTTGTGAATTACAGTGGCCCTGAGCTCCTTTCTTCAACTTGCTTTCTTGTGACCTGGCCGCAACACCGCAGGATGGCTTCAGGCCCTAATCTGGTTCCGGCACGGCACGCTGAGCCTTTGGTTATTTCCTTTTCCTGGTGGGAAATGAGAGTTAAATTTGCCCGTCCAGTCACCTCCAGCTAGTCTCTCATTGGTTCTCGCTATTCCAGTTCATCTTCCACAGAAATTGCAAACTGGGCCAAACAGGAGGTTAAAGGCGCTGACTCTCCAAGTGGGGAGAGTGTTAGTAAAGCGTCTGGAATGTTTCACCCGAGTACCAGGGGAGGAAAACTGAGACATATTTGAACATGTCTCCCGATCACATGGTTGATCATACTCTAGGTTCCACATGCATGTTTTAGCTGAAGGAAGAATACCTTAAACCTGGGTAGTTGAAACCCGTGGAATGGGTACCATGCAATATGACTTCAAAGGGTCTTCATTTGCTCACCGAACCTCTCCAATCCTATCACTGCTGCGTTTATGCCCCTGTACACATGCTTGATTCTCTTTCGGAGACATAGCAATCCATAGGTTTTAAGATACTTACTAGTCAGGTACATTCTCAGGCGTTTAATATGGGGTGTTGAGTCCATTTCGTTGAGCAAGGAGTAGCTCTTGTCTATTCCATATTTGGCTTAAGGAACATTATCTGTGCTCATTTCAATCTCTGGTTTTATGCAGCAACCCAACTCACCTTTCCCCTTAAGCAAGCCTAAGTTGGTTTTCTAAATTTGAGAACCTGTTGTGTTTTGGAATTCAGTTCCTCTGTAGCCAAGTTTACATTCCATGTATTAGTGATATCTTATGATGTTTCTTTTTCTGTGTGACTTATTTCAGTTAGAATCATCGTACCTGAATCTACTCATTATGATGCTACGGGCCTGATGACATAGATTTCATTGCTGAGTGATACTGCATTGTACGTAAGTACCACAAGTTCTTTATCCATTTTTCACTTTCTGCGATGTTGAACTTGTACTGTAAACGAGGTTCTTGTAAACAGAGCTGTTCCAAAATTTGGGGTGGCTGTGTCTTTTTGATTTTAATTTTCCTAAGCTATAGGACCATAAGTGGAAGTGCCCTAGGCTCGTTGCTTTGTTTTTTAGATGTTTCAGGAAACACCATACACTTCTCCCCAGTGTCTGTTGGCAATTTACATCCCGCCTATCAGCATAACAAGGCTCCCAGTTCTCCATGGCCTGTCCTGCCTTTCTGGATTTTACACTTTTTTCAGATGGCCCTTTTGACCGGGGGGAAGTGAGACTTCATTGTAGTGCAGATTTCCTTTGCAAGCTTGCTTGGTTGGCCAAAAAGGGCGTATGCGTTTTTTCCTGAATATATTCAGGAAAAAACGCATACGCCCTTTTTGGCCAAGTGCATCATTGTGGACGTTCTGCCTCTTTTCCTATGCTTTCAATGCAATTCCAGTCTACCTCCTGAAATCGGTTTCCTGCAATTCTGCCCCGCTTTCAAGTCCTCTTGGCAGCCTTACTTCAGTCTATTTTTGGACGATAGCTGTCATTTATAACTCTGCAGGTTTGTGAATTACAGTGCCCCTGAGCTCCTTTCTTCAACTTGCTTTCTTGTGACCTGGCCGCAACACCGCAGGATGGCTTCAGGCCCTAATCTGGTTCCGGCACGGCACGCTGAGCCTTTGGTTATTTCCTTTTCCTGGTGGGAAATGAGAGTTAAATTTGCCCGTCCAGACACCTCTAGCTAGCCTCTCATTGGTTCTCGGTATTCCTGTTCATCTTCCGCAGAAATTACAAACTGAGCCAAACAGGAGGTTAAAGAGACTGACTCTCCAAGTGGGGAGAGTGTTAGTAAAGCGTCTGGAATGTTGCACCCGAGTACCAGGGGAGGAAAACTGAGACATATTTGAACACGTCTCCCATTCACATGGTTGATCATACTTGGGTTCCACATGCATGTTTTAGCTGAAGGAAGAATACCTTAAACCTGGAGAGTTGAGACCCGTGTAATGCGTACCATGCAATATGACTTCAAAGGGTCTTCATTTGCTCACCGAACCTCTCCAATCCTATCACTGCTGCGTTTATGCCCCTGTACACATGCTTGATTCTCTTTTGGAGACATAGCAATCCATAGGTTTTAAGATACTTACTAGTCAGGTACATTCTTAGGCGTTTAATATGCGGTGTTGAGTCCATTTCGTTGAGCAAGGTGCAGCTCTTGTCTATTCCATATTTGACTTAAGGAACTTTATCTGTGCTCATTTCAATCTCTGGTTTTATGCAGCACCCCAACTCACCTTTACCCTTAAGCAAGCATAAGTTGGTTTTCTAAATTTGAGACCCTGTTCTGTTCTGTAATTCAGTTCCTGTGTAGCCAAGTTTACATTCCGTGTATCACTGATATCTTATGATGTTTCTTTTTCTGTGTGACTTATTTCAGTTAGAATCATCATACCTGAACCCACTCATTGTGCTGCTAAGGGCCTCATGACATAGATTTCATTGCTGAGTGATATTGCTTTGTAAGTAAATACCACAACTTCTTTATCCATTTTTCACTTTCTGTGATATTGAACTTGTACGGTAAACGAGGTTCTTGTAAACGGAGGCGTCCCAAACTTTGGGGTGGCTGTGTCTTTTTGATTTTAATTTCTCTAAGCTATAGGACCATAAGTGGAAGTGCCCTAGACTCTGTTGCTTTGTTTTTTAGATGTTTCAGGAAACACCATACACTTCTCCCGAGTGGTTGTTGGCAATTTACATCCCGCCCATCAGCATAACAAGGCTCCCAGTTCTCCATGGCCTGTCCTGCCTTTCTGGATTTTACACTTTTTTCAGATGGCCCTTTTGACCGGGGGGAAGTGAGACTTCATTGTAGTGCAGATTTCCTTTGCAAGCTTGCTTGGTTGGCCAAAAAGGGCGTATGCGTTTTTTCCTGAATATATTCAGGAAAAAACGCATACGCCCTTTTTGGCCAAGTGCATCATTGTGGACGTTCTGCCTCTTTTCCTATGCTTTCAATGCAATTCCAGTCTACCTCCTGAAATCGGTTTCCTGCAATTCTGCCCCGCTTTCAAGTCCTCTTGGCAGCCTTACTTCAGTCTATTTTTGGACGATAGCTGTCATTTATAACTCTGCAGGTTTTTGAATTACAGTGCCCCTGAGCTCCTTTCTTCAACTCGCTTTCTTGTGACCTGGCCGCAACACCGCAGGATGGCTTCAGGCCCTAATCTGGTTCTGGCCCGGCATTCTGAGCCTTTGGTTAATTCCTCTTCCTGGTGGGAAATGAGAGTTAAATTTGCCCGTCCAGACACCTCCAGCTAGCCTCTCATTGGTTCTCGCTATTCCTGTTCATCTTCCGCCAAAATTGCAAACTGGGCCAAACAGGAGGTTAAAGGCGCTGACTCTCCAAGTGGGGAGAGTGTTAGTAAAGCATCTGGAATGTTGCACCCGAGTACCAGGGGAGGAAAACTGAGACATATTTGAACACGTCTCCCGTTCACATGGTTGATCATACTTGGGTTCCACATGCATGTTTTAGCTGAAGGAAGAATACCTAAAACCTGGGTAGTTGAAACCCGTGGAATGGGTACCATGCAATATGACTTCAAAGGGTCTTCATTTGCTCACCGAACCTCTCCAATCCTATCACTGCTGCGTTTATGCCCCTGTACACATGCTTGATTCTCTTTCGGAGACATAGCAATCCATAGGTTTTAAGATACTTACTAGTCAGGTACATTCTTAGGCGTTTAATATGCGGTGTTGAGTCCATTTCGTTGAGCAAGGAGTAGCTCTTGTCTATTCCATATTTGACTTAAGGAACTTTATCTGTGCTCATTTCAATCTCTGGTTTTATGCAGCACCCCAACTCACCTTTCCCCTTAAGCAAGCATAAGTTGGTTTTCTAAATTTGAGACCCTGTTCTGTTCTGTAATTCAGTTCCTGTGTAGCCAAGTTTACATTCCGTGTATTACTGATATCTTATGATGTTTCTTTTTCTGTGTGACTTATTTCAGTTAGAATCATCATACCTGAATCCACTCATTGTGATGCTAAGGGCCTGATGACATAGATTTCATTGCTGAGTGATATTGCTTTGTAAGTAAATACCACAACTTCTTTATCCATTTTTCACTTTCTGCGATGTTGAACTTGTACTGTAAACGAGGGTCTTTTAAACAGAGGCGTCCCAAACATTGGGGTGGCTGTGTCTTTTTGATTTTAATTTCCCTAAGCTATAGGACCATAAGTGGCAGTGCCCTAGGCCCTGTTGCTTTGTTTTTTAGATGTTTCAGGAAACACCATACACTTCTCCCGAGTGTCTGTTGGCAATTTACATCCCGCCCATCAGCATAACAAGGCTCCCAGTTCTCCATGGCCTGTCCTGCCTTTCTGGATTTTACACTTTTTTCAGATGGCCCTTTTGACCGGGGGAAGTGAGACTTCATTGTAGTGCAGATTTCCTTTGCAAGCTTGCTTGGTTGGCCAAAAAGGGCGTATGCGTTTTTTCCTGAATATATTCAGGAAAAAACGCATACGCCCTTTTTGGCCAAGTGCATCATTGTGGACGTTCTGCCTCTTTTCCTATGCTTTCAATGCAATTCCAGTCTACCTCCTGAAATCGGTTTCCTGCAATTCTGCCCCGCTTTCAAGTCCTCTTGGCAGCCTTACTTCAGTCTATTTTTGGACGATAGCTGTCATTTATAACTCTGCAGGTTTGTGAATTACAGTGCCCCTGAGCTCCTTTCTTCAACTCGCTTTCTTGTGACCTGGCCGCAACACCGCAGGATGGCTTCAGGCCCTAATCTGGTTCCGGCCCGGCATGCTGAGCCTTTGGTTAATTCCTCTTCCTGGTGGGAAATGAGAGTTAAATTTGCCCGTCCAGACACCTCCAGCTAGCTTCTCATTTGTTCTCGCTATTCCTGTTCATCTTCCGCAGAAATTGCAAACTGGGCCAAACAGGAGGTTAAAGGGACTGACTCTCCAAGTGGGGAGAGTGTTAGTAAAGCGTCTGGAATGTTGCACCCGAGTACCAGGGGAGGAAAACTGAGACATATTTGAACACGTCTCCCGATCACATGGTTGATCATACTCCAGGTTCCACATGCATGTTTTAGCTGAAGGAAGAATACCTTAAACCTGGGTAGTTGAAACCCGTGGAATGGGTACCATGCAATATGACTTCAAAGGGTCTTCATTTGCTCACCGAACCTCTCCAATCCTATCACTGCTGCGTTTATGCCCCTGTACACATGCTTGATTCTCTTTCGGAGACATAGCAATCCATAGGTTTTAAGATACTTACTAGTCAGGTACATTCTTAGGCGTTTAATATGCGGTGTTGAGTCCATTTCGTTGAGCAAGGAGTAGCTCTTGTCTATTCCATATTTGGCTTAAGGAACTTTATCTGTGCTCATTTCAATATCTGGTTTTATGCAGCACCCCAACTCACCTTTACCCTTAAGCAAGAATAAGTTGGTTTTCTAAATTTGAGACCCTGTTCTGTTCTGTAATTCAGATCCTGTGTAGCCAAGTTTACATTCCGTGTATTACTGATATCTTATGATGTTTCTTTTTCTGTGTGACTTATTTCAGTTAGAATCATCATACCTGAATCCACTCATTGTGCTGCTAAGTGCCTGATGACACAGATTTCATTGCTGAGTGATATTGCTTTGTAAGTAAATACCACAACTTCTTTATCCATTTTTCACTTTCTGCGATGTTGAACTTGTACTGCAAACAAGGTTCTTGTAAACAGAGCCGTTCCAAACTTTGGGGTGGCTGTGTCTTTTTGATTTTAATTTCCCTAAGCTATAGGACCATAAGTGGAAGTGCCCTAGGCTCTGTTGCTTTGTTTTTTAGATGTTTCAGGAAACACCATACACTTCTCCCGAGTGTCTGTTGGCAATTTACATCCCGCCCATCAGCATAACAAGGCTCCCAGTTCTCCATGGCCTGTTGCCTTTCTGGATTTTACACTTTTTTCAGATGGCCCTTTTGACCTGGGGGAAGTGAGACTTCACTGTAGTGCAGATTTCTTTGCAAGCTTGCTTGGTTGGCCAAAAAGGGCGTATGCGTTTTTTCCTGAATATATTCAGGAAAAAACGCATACGCCCTTTTTGGCCAAGTGCATCATTGTGGACATTCTGCCTCTTTTCCTATGCTTTCAATGCAATTCCAGTCTACCTCCTGAAATCAGTTTCCTGCAATTCTGCCCTGCTTTCAAGTCCTCTTGGCAGCCATACTTCAGTCTATTTTTGGACGATAGCTGTCATTTATAACTCTGCAGGTTTGTGAATTACAGTGCCCCTGAGCTCCTTTCTTCAACTCGCTTTCTTGTGACCTGGCCGCAACACTGCAGGATGGCTTCAGGCCCTAATCTGGTTCCGGCCCGGCACGCTGAGCCTTTGGTTAATTCCTCTTCCTGGTGGGAAATGAGAGTTAAATTTGCCCGTTCAGACACCTCCAGCTAGTCTCTCATTGGTTCTCGCTATTCCTGTTCATCTTCCGCAGAAATTGCAAACTGGGCCAAACAGGAGGTTAAAGGGACTGACTCTCCAAGTCGGGAGAGTGTTAGTAAAGCGTCTGGAATGTTGCACCCGAGTGCAAGGGGAGGAAAACTGAGACATATTTGAACACGTCTCCCGTTCACATGGTTGATCATACTTGGGTTCCACATGCATGTTTTAGCTGAAGGAAGAATACCTTAAACCTGGAGAGTTCAGACCCGTGTAATGGGTACCATGCAATATGACTTCAAAGGGTCTTCATTTGCTCACCGAACCTCTCCAATCCTATCACTGCTGCGTTTATGCCCCTGTACACATGCTTGATTCTCTTTCGGAGACATAGCAATCCATAGGTTTTACGATACTTACTAGTCAGGTACATTCTTAGGCGTTTAATATGCAATGTTGAGTCCATTTCGTTGAGCAAGGAGTAGCTCTTGTCTATTCCATATTTGACTTAAGGAACTTTATCTGTACTCATTTCAATCTCTGGTTTTATGCAGCACCCCAACTCACCTTTACCCTTAAGCAAGCATAAGTTGGTTTTCTAAATTTGAGACCCTGTTCTGTTCTGTAATTCAGTTCCTGTGTAGCCAAGTTTACATTCCGTGTATTACTGATATCTTATGATGTTTCTTTTTCTGTGTGACTTACTTCAGTTAGAATCATCATACCTGAATCCACTCATTGTGCTGCTAAGGGCCTGATGACACAGATTTCATTGCTGAGTGATATTGCTTTGTAAGTAAATACCACAAGTTCTTTATTCATTTTTCACTTTCTGCGATGTTGAACTTGTACTGTAAACGAGGTTTTTGTAAACAGAGCCGTTCCAAACTTTGGGGTGGCTGTGTCTTTTTGATTTTAATTTCCCTAAGCTATAGGACCATAAGTGGAAGTGCCCTAGACTCCGTTGCTTTGTTTTTTAGATGTTTCAGGAAACACCATACACTTCTCCCGAGTGGTTGTTGGCAATTTACATCCCGCCCATCAGCATAACAAGGCTCCCAGTTCTCCATGGCCTGTCCTGCCTTTCTGGATTTTACACTTTTTTCAGATGGCCCTTTTGACCGGGGGGAAGTGAGACTTCATTGTAGTGCAGATTTCCTTTGCAAGCTTGCTTGGTTGGCCAAAAAGGGCGTATGCGTTTTTTCCTGAATATATTCAGGAAAAAACGCATACGCCCTTTTTGGCCAAGTGCATCATTGTGGACGTTCTGCCTCTTTTCCTATGCTTTCAATGCAATTCCAGTCTACCTCCTGAAATCGGTTTCCTGCAATTCTGCCCCGCTTTCAAGTCCTCTTGGCAGCCTTACTTCAGTCTATTTTTGGACGATAGCTGTCATTTATAACTCTGCAGGTTTGTGAATTACAGTGCCCCTGAGCTCCTTTCTTCAACTCGCTTTCTTGTGACCTGGCCGCAACACCGCAGGATGGCTTCAGGCCCTAATCTGGTTCTGGCCCGGCATTCTGAGCCTTTGGTTAATTCCTCTTCCTGGTGGGAAATGAGAGTTAAATTTGCCCGTCCAGACACCTCCAGCTAGCCTCTCATTGGTTCTCGCTATTCCTGTTCATCTTCCGCAGAAATTGCAAACTGGGCCAAACAGGAGGTTAAAGGCGCTGACTCTCCAAGTGGGGAGAGTGTTAGTAAAGCATCTGGAATGTTGCACCCGAGTACCAGGGGAGGAAAACTGAGACATATTTGAACACGTCTCCCGTTCACATGGTTGATCATACTTGGGTTCCACATGCATGTTTTAGCTGAAGGAAGAATACCTAAAACCTGGGTAGTTGAAACCCGTGGAATGGGTACCATGCAATATGACTTCAAAGGGTCTTCATTTGCTCACCGAACCTCTCCAATCCTATCACTGCTGCGTTTATGCGCCTGTACACATGCTTGATTCTCTTTCGGAGACATAGCAATCCATAGGTTTTAAGATACTTACTAGTCAGGTACATTCTTAGGCGTTTAATATGCGGTGTTGAGTCCATTTCGTTGAGCAAGGAGTAGCTCTTGTCTATTCCATATTTGACTTAAGGAACTTTATCTGTGCTCATTTCAATCTCTGGTTTTATGCAGCACCCCAACTCACCTTTCCCCTTAAGCAAGCATAAGTTGGTTTTCTAAATTTGAGACCCTGTTCTGTTCTGTAATTCAGTTCCTGTGTAGCCAAGTTTACATTCCGTGTATTACTGATATCTTATGATGTTTCTTTTTCTGTGTGACTTGTTTCAGTTAGAATCATCATACCTGAATCCACTCATTGTGATGCTAAGGGCCTGATGACATAGATTTCATTGCTGAGTGATATTGCTTTGTAAGTAAATACCACAACTTCTTTATCCATTTTTCACTTTCTGCGATGTTGAACTTGTACTGTAAACGAGGGTCTTTTAAACAGAGGCGTCCCAAACTTTGGGGTGGCTGTGTCTTTTTGATTTTAATTTCCCTAAGCTATAGGACCATAAGTGGAAGTGCCCTAGGCTCTGTTGCTTTGTTTTTTAGATGTTTCAGGAAACACCATACACTTCTCCCGAGTGCTGGTGGCAATTTACATCCCGCCCATCAGCATAACAAGGCTCCCAGTTCTCCATGGCCTGTCCTGCCTTTCTGGATTTTACACTTTTTTCAGATGGCCCTTTTGACCGGGGGAAGTGAGACTTCATTGTAGTGCAGATTTCCTTTGCAAGCTTGCTTGGTTGGCCAAAAAGGGCGTATGCGTTTTTTCCTGAATATATTCAGGAAAAAACGCATACGCCCTTTTTGGCCAAGTGCATCATTGTGGACGTTCTGCCTCTTTTCCTATGCTTTCAATGCAATTCCAGTCTACCTCCTGAAATCGGTTTCCTGCAATTCTGCCCCGCTTTCAAGTCCTCTTGGCAGCCTTACTTCAGTCTATTTTTGGACGATAGCTGTCATTTATAACTCTGCAGGTTTGTGAATTACAGTGCCCCTGAGCTCCTTTCTTCAACTCGCTTTCTTGTGACCTGGCCGCAACACCGCAGGATGGCTTCAGGCCCTAATCTGGTTCCGGCCCGGCATGCTGAGCCTTTGGTTAATTCCTCTTCCTGGTGGGAAATGAGAGTTAAATTTGCCCGTCCAGACACCTCCAGCTAGCCTCTCATTTGTTCTCGCTATTCCTGTTCATCTTCCGCAGAAATTGCAAACTGGGCCAAACAGGAGGTTAAAGGGACTGACTCTCCAAGTGGGGAGAGTGTTAGTAAAGCGTCTGGAATGTTGCACCCGAGTACCAGGGGAGGAAAACTGAGACATATTTGAACACGTCTCCCGATCACATGGTTGATCATACTCCAGGTTCCACATGCATGTTTTAGCTGAAGGAAGAATACCTTAAACCTGGGTAGTTGAAACCCGTGGAATGGGTACCATGCAATATGACTTCAAAGGGTCTTCATTTGCTCACCGAACCTCTCCAATCCTATCACTGCTGCGTTTATGCCCCTGTACACATGCTTGATTCTCTTTCGGAGACATAGCAATCCATAGGTTTTAAGATACTTACTAGTCAGGTACATTCTTAGGCGTTTAATATGCGGTGTTGAGTCCATTTCGTTGAGCAAGGAGTAGCTCTTGTCTATTCCATATTTGGCTTAAGGAACTTTATCTGTGCTCATTTCAATATCTGGTTTTATGCAGCACCCCAACTCACCTTTACCCTTAAGCAAGAATAAGTTGGTTTTCTAAATTTGAGACCCTGTTCTGTTCTGTAATTCAGATCCTGTGTAGCCAAGTTTACATTCCGTGTATTACTGATATCTTATGATGTTTCTTTTTCTGTGTGACTTATTTCAGTTAGAATCATCATACCTGAATCCACTCATTGTGCTGCTAAGTGCCTGATGACACAGATTTCATTGCTGAGTGATATTGCTTTGTAAGTAAATACCACAACTTCTTTATCCATTTTTCACTTTCTGCGATGTTGAACTTGTACTGCAAACAAGGTTCTTGTAAACAGAGCCGTTCCAAACTTTGGGGTGGCTGTGTCTTTTTGATTTTAATTTCCCTAAGCTATAGGACCATAAGTGGAAGTGCCCTAGGTTCTGTTGCTTTGTTTTTTAGATGTTTCAGGAAACACCATACACTTCTCCTGAGTGTCTGTTGGCAATTTACATCCCGCTCATCAGCATAACAAGGCTCCCAGTTCTCCATGGCCTGTCCTGCCTTTCTGGATTTTACACTTTTTTCAGATGGCCCTTTTGACCGGGGGGAAGTGAGACTTCATTGTAGTGCACATTTCCTTTGCAAGCTTGCTTGGTTGGCCAAAAAGGGCGTATGCGTTTTTTCCTGAATATATTCAGGAAAAAACGCATACGCCCTTTTTGGCCAAGTGCATCATTGTGGACGTTCTGCCTCTTTTCCTATGCTTTCAATGCAATTCCAGTCTACCTCCTGAAATCGGTTTCCTGCAATTCTGCCCCGCTTTCAAGTCCTCTTGGCAGCCTTACTTCAGTATATTTTTGGACGATAGCTGTCATTTATAACTGCAGGTTTGTGAATTACAGTGCCCCTGAGCTCCTTTCTTCAACTCGGTTTCTTTTGAGCTGGCCGCAATACCGCAGGATGGCTTCAGGCCCTAATCTGGTTCTGGTACGGAACGCTGAGCCTTTGGTTATTTCCTCTTCCTGTTGCGAAATGAGAGTTAAATTTGCCCGTCCAGACACCTCCAGCTAGCCTCTCATTGGTTCTCGCTATTCCTGTTCATCTTCCGCAGAAATTGCAAACTGTGCTAAACAGGAGGTTAAAGGCGCTGACTCTCCAAGTGGGGAGAGTGTTAGTATAGCGTCTGGAATGTTGCACCCGAGTACCAGGGCAGGAAAACTGAGACATATTTGAACACGTCTCCCGATCACATGGTTGATCATACTCTGGGTTCCACATTCATGTTTTAGCTGAAGGAAGAATACCTAAAACCTGGGTAGTTGAAACCCGTGGAATGGGTACCATGCAATATGACTTCAAAGGGTCTTCATTTGCTCACCGAACCTCTCCAATCCTATCACTGCTGCGTTTATGCCCCTGTACACATGCTTGATTCTCTTTCGGAGACATAGCAATCCATAGGTTTTAAGATACTTACTAGTCAGGTACATTCTTAGGCGTTTAATATGCAATGTTGAGTCCATTTCGTTGAGCAAGGAGTAGCTCTTGTCTATTCCATATTTGGCTTAAGGAACTTTATCTGTGCTCATTTCAATCTCTGGTTTTATGCAGCACCCAACTCAACTTTCCCCTTAGCAAGCATAAGTTGGTTTTCTAAATTTGAGAACCTTTTCTGTTTTGGAATTCAGTTCCTGTGTAGGCAAGTTTACATTCCGTGTATTAGTGATATCTTATGATGTTTCTTTTTCTGTGTGACTTATTTCAGTTAGAATCATCGTACCTGAATCTACTCATTATGCTGCTACGGGCCTGATGACATAGATTTCATTGCTGAGTGATACTGCATTGTACGTAAGTACCACAAGTTCTTTATCCATTTTTCACTTTCTGCGATGTTGAACTTGTACTGTAAACGAGGTTCTTGTAAACAGAGCCGTTCCAAACTTTGGGGTGGCTGTGTCTTTTTGATTTTAATTTCCCTAAGCTATAGGACCATAAGTGGAAGTGCCCTAGGCTCTGTTGCTTTGTTTTTTAGATGTTTCAGGAAACACCATACACTTCTCCCGAGTGTCTGTTGGCAATTTACATCCCGCCCATCAGCATAACAAGGCTCCCAGTTCTCCATGGCCTGTTGCCTTTCTGGATTTTACACTTTTTTCAGATGGCCCTTTTGACCTGGGGGAAGTGAGACTTCACTGTAGTGCAGATTTCCTTTGCAAGCTTGCTTGGTTGGCCAAAAAGGGCGTATGCGTTTTTTCCTGAATATATTCAGGAAAAAACGCATACGCCCTTTTTGGCCAAGTGCATCATTGTGGACATTCTGCCTCTTTTCCTATGCTTTCAATGCAATTCCAGTCTACCTCCTGAAATCAGTTTCCTGCAATTCTGCCCTGCTTTCAAGTCCTCTTGGCAGCCATACTTCAGTCTATTTTTGGACGATAGCTGTCATTTATAACTCTGCAGGTTTGTGAATTACAGTGCCCCTGAGCTCCTTTCTTCAACTCGCTTTCTTGTGACCTGGCCGCAACACTGCAGGATGGCTTCAGGCCCTAATCTGGTTCCGGCCCGGCACGCTGAGCCTTTGGTTAATTCCTCTTCCTGGTGGGAAATGAGAGTTAAATTTGCCCGTTCAGACACCTCCAGCTAGTCTCTCATTGGTTCTCGCTATTCCTGTTCATCTTCCGCAGAAATTGCAAACTGGGCCAAACAGGAGGTTAAAGGGACTGACTCTCCAAGTCGGGAGAGTGTTAGTAAAGCGTCTGGAATGTTGCACCCGAGTGCAAGGGGAGGAAAACTGAGACATATTTGAACACGTCTCCCGATCACATGGTTGATCATACTCTGGGTTCCACATGCATGTTTTAGCTGAAGGAAGAATACCTTAAACCTGGAGAGTTGAGACCCGTGGAATGGGTACCATGCAATATGACTTCAAAGGGTCTTCATTTGCTCACCGAACCTCTCCAATCCTATCACTGCTGCGTTTATGCCCCTGTAAACATGCTTGATTCTCTTTCGGAGACATAGCAATCCATAGGTTGTAAGTTACTTACTAGTCAGGTACATGCTTAGGCGTTTAATATGCGATGTTGAGTCCATTTCGTTGAGCAAGGAGTAGCTCTTGTCTATTCCATATTTGACTTAAGGAACTTTATCTGTACTCATTTCAATCTCTGGTTGTATGCAGCACCCCAACTCACCTTTACCCTTAAGCAAGCATAAGTTGGTTTTCTAAATTTGAGACCCTGTTCTGTTCTGTAATTCAGTTCCTGTGTAGCCAAGTTTACATTCCGTGTATTACTGATATCTTATGATGTTTCTTTTTCTGTGTGACTTACTTCAGTTAGAATCATCATACCTGAATCCACTCATTGTGATGCTAAGGGCCTGATGACATAGATTTCATTGCTGAGTGATATTGCTTTGTAAGTAAATACCACAACTTCTTTATCCATTTTTCACTTTCTGCGATGTTGAACTTGTACTGTAAACGAGGTTCTTGTAAACAGAGGCGTCCCAAACTGTGGGGTGGCTGTGTCTTTTTGATTTTAATTTCCCTAAGCTATAGGACCATAAGTGGAAGTGCCCTAGGCTCTGTTGCTTTGTTTTTTAGATGTTTCAGGAAACACCAAACACTTCTCCCGAGTGGTTGTTGGCAATTTACATCCCGCCCATCAGCATAACAAGGCTCCCAGTTCTCCATGGCCTGTCCTGCCTTTCTGGATTTTACACTTTTTTCAGATGGCCCTTTTGACCGGGGGGAAGTGAGACTTCATTGTAGTGCAGATTTCCTTTGCAAGCTTGCTTGGTTGGCCAAAAAGGGCGTATGCGTTTTTTCCTGAATATATTCAGGAAAAAACGCATACGCCCTTTTTGGCCAAGTGCATCATTGTGGACATTCTGCCTCTTTTCCTATGCTTTCAATGCAATTCCAGTCTACCTCCTGAAATCGGTTTCCTGCAATTCTGCCCCGCTTTCAAGTCCTCTTGGCAGCCTTACTTCAGTCTATTTTTGGACGATAGCTGTCATTTATAACTCTGCAGCTTTGTGAATTACAGTGCCCCTGAGCTCCTTTCTTCAACTCGCTTTCTTTTGAGCTGGCCGCAACACCGCAGGATGGCTTCAGGCCCTAATCTGGTTCCGGCACGGCACGCTGAGCCTTTGGTTATTTCCTCTTCCTGGTGGGAAATGAGAGTTAAATTTGCCCGTCCAGACACCTCCAGCTAGTCTCTCATTGGTTCTCGCTATTCCTGTTCATCTTCCGCAGAAATTGCAAACTGGGCCAAACAGGAGGTTAAAGGCGCTGACTCTCCAAGTGGGGAGAGTGTTAGTAAAGCGTCTGGAATGTTGCACCCGAGTACCAGGGGAGGAAAACTGAGACATATTTGAACACGTCTCCCGTTCACATGGTTGATCATACTTGGGTTCCACATGCATGTTTTAGCTGAAGGAAGAATACCTTAAACCTGGAGAGTTCAGACCCGTGTAATGGGTACCATGCAATATGACTTCAAAGGGTCTTCATTTGCTCACCGAACCTCTCCAATCCTATCACTGCTGCGTTTATGCCCCTGTACACATGCTTGATTCTCTTTCGGAGACATAGCAATCCATAGGTTTTACGATACTTACTAGTCAGGTACATTCTTAGGCGTTTAATATGCAATGTTGAGTCCATTTCGTTGAGCAAGGAGTAGCTCTTGTCTATTCCATATTTGACTTAAGGAACTTTATCTGTACTCATTTCAATCTCTGGTTTTATGCAGCACCCCAACTCACCTTTACCCTTAAGCAAGCATAAGTTGGTTTTCTAAATTTGAGACCCTGTTCTGTTCTGTAATTCAGTTCCTGTGTAGCCAAGTTTACATTCCGTGTATTACTGATATCTTATGATGTTTCTTTTTCTGTGTGACTTACTTCAGTTAGAATCATCATACCTGAATCCACTCATTGTGCTGCTAAGGGCCTGATGACACAGATTTCATTGCTGAGTGATATTGCTTTGTAAGTAAATACCACAAGTTCTTTATCCATTTTTCACTTTCTGCGATGTTGAACTTGTACTGTAAACGAGGTTCTTGTAAACAGAGCCGTTCCAAACTTTGGGGTGGCTGTGTCTTTATGATTTTAATTTCCCTAAGCTATAGGACCATAAGTGGCAGTGCCCTAGGCTCTGTTGCTTTGTTTTTTAGATGTTTCAGGAAACACCATACACTTCTCCCGAGTGGTTGTTGGCAATTTACATCCCGCCCATCAGCATAACAAGGCTCCCAGTTCTCCATGGCCTGTCCTGCCTTTCTGGATTTTACACTTTTTTCAGATGGCCCTTTTGACCGGGGGGAAGTGAGACTTCATTGTAGTGCAGATTTCCTTTGCAAGCTTGCTTGGTTGGCCAAAAAGGGCGTATGCGTTTTTTCCTGAATATAATCAGGAAAAAACGCATACGCCCTTTTTGGCCAAGTGCATCATTGTGGACGTTCTGCCTCTTTTCCTATGCTTTCAATGCTATTCCAGTCTACCTCCTGAAATCGGTTTCCTGCAATTCTGCCCCGCTTTCAAGTCCTCTTGGCAGCCTTACTTCAGTCTATTTTTGGACGATAGCTGTCATTTATAACTCTGCAGGTTTGTGAATTACAGTGCCCCTGAGCTCCTTTCTTCAACTCGCTTTCTTTTGAGCTGGCCGCAACACCGCAGGATGGCTTCAGGCCCTAATCTGGTTCCGGCACGGCACGCTGAGCCTTTCGATATTTCCTCCTCCTGGTGGGAAATGAGAGTTAAATTTGCAAGTCCAGACACCTCCAGCTAGTCTCTCATTGGTTCTCGCTATTCCTGTTCATCTTCCGCAGAAATTGCAAACTGGGCCAAACAGGAGGTTAAAGGCGCTGACTCTCCAAGTGGGGAGAGTGTTAGTAAAGCGTCTGGAATGTTGCACCCGAGTACCAGGGGAGGAAAACTGAGACATATTTGAACACGTCTCCCGTTCACATGGTTGATCATACTTGGGTTCCACATGCATGTTTTAGCTGAAGGAAGAATACATTAAACCTGGAGAGTTAAGGCCCGTGTAATGGGTACCATGCAATATGACTTCAAAGGGTCTTCATTTGCTCACCGAACCTCTCCAATCCTATCACTGCTGCGTTTATGCCCCTGTACACATGCTTGATTCTCTTTCGGAGACATAGCAATCCATAGGTTTTAAGATACTTACTAGTCAGGTACATTCTTAGGCATTTAATATGCGGTGTTGAGTCCATTTAGTTGAGCAAGGAGTAGCTCTTGTCTATTCCATATTTGGCTTAAGGAACTTTATCTGTGCTCATTTCAATCTCTGGTTTTATGCAGCACCCCAACTGACCTTTACCCTTAAGCAAGCATAAGTTGGTTTTCTAAATTTGAGACCCTGTTCTGTTCTGTAATTCAGTTCCTGTGTAGCCAAGTTTACATTCCGTGTATTACTGATATCTTATGATGTTTCTTTTTCTGTGTGACTTATTTCAGTTAGAATCATCATACCTGAATCCACTCATTGTGCTGCTAAGGGCCTGATGACACAGATTTCATTGCTGAGTGATATTGCTTTGTAAGTAAATACCACAACTTCTTTATCCATTTTTCAATTTCTGCGATGTTGAACTTGTACTGTAAACGAGGTTCTTGTAAACAGAGCTGTTCCAAACTTTGGGGTGGCTGTGTCTTTTTGATTTTAATTTCCCTAAGCTATAGGACCATAAGTGGAAGTGCCCTAGGTTCTGTTGCTTTGTTTTTTAGATGTTTCAGGAAACACCATACACTTCTCCCGAGTGTCTGTTGGCAATTTACATCCCGCCCATCAGCATAACAAGGCTCCCAGTTCTCCATGGCCTGTCCTGCCTTTCTGGATTTTACACTTTTTTCAGATGGCCCTTTTGACCGGGGGGAAGTGAGACTTCATTGTAGTGCAGATTTCCTTTGCAAGCTTGCTTGGTTGGCCAAAAAGGGCGTATGCGTTTTTTCCTGAATATATTTAGGAAAAAACGCATACGCCCTTTTTGGCCAAGTGCATCATTGTGGACGTTCTGCCTCTTTTCCTATGCTTTCAATGCAATTCCAGTCTACCTCCTAAAATCGGTATCCTGCAATTCTGCCCCGCTTTCAAGTCCTCTTGGCAGCCTTACTTCAGTCTATTTTTGGACGATAGCTGTCATTTATAACTCTGCAGGTTTGTGAATTACAGTGCCCCTGAGCTCCTTTCTTCAACTCGCTTTCTTGTGAGCTGGCCGCAACACCGCAGGATGGCTTCAGGCCCTAATCTGGTTCCGGTACGGCACGCTGAGCCTTTGGTTATTTCCTCTTCCTGGTGGGAAATGAGAGTTAAATTTGCCCGTCCAGACACCTCCAGCTAGCCTCTCATTGGTTCTCGCTATTCCTGTTCATCTTCCGCAGAAATTGCAAACTGTGCCAAACAGGAGGTTAAAGGCGCTGACTCTCCAAGTGGGGAGAGTGTTAGTAAAGCGTCTGGAATGTTGCACCCGAGTACCAGGGGAGGAAAACTGAGACATATTTGAACACGTCTCCCGATCACATGGTTGATCATACTCTGGGTTCCACATGCATGTTTTAGCTGAAGGAAGAATACCTAAAACCTGGGTAGTTGAAACCCGTGGAATGGGTACCATGCAATATGACTTCAAAGGGTCTTCATTTGCTCACCGAACCTCTCCAATCCTATCACTGCTGCGTTTATGCCCCTGTACACATGCTTGATTCTCTTTCGGAGACATAGCAATCCATAGGTTTTAAGATACTTACTAGCCAGGTACATTCTTAGGCGTTTAATATGGGGTGTTGAGTCCATTTCGTTGAGCAAGGAGTAGCTCTTGTCTATTCCATATTTGGCTTAAGGAACTTTATCTGTGCTCATTTCAATCTCTGGTTTTATGCAGCACCCCAACTCACCTTTCCCCTTAAGCAAGCATAAGTTGGTTTTCTAAATTTGAGACCCTGTTCTGTTCTGTAATTCAGTTCCTGTGTAGCCAAGTTTACATTCCGTGTATTACTGATATCTTATGATGTTTCTTTTTCTGTGTGACTTATTTCAGTTAGAATCATCGTACCTGAATCCACTCATTATGCTGCTACGGGCCTGATGACATAGATTTCATTGCTGAGTGATACTGCATTGTACGTAAGTACCACAAGTTCTTTATCCATTTTTCACTTTCTGCGATGTTGAACTTGTACTGTAAACGAGGTTCTTGTAAACACAGGCGTCCCAAACTTTGGGGTGGCTGTGTCTTTTTGATTTTAATTTCCCTAAGCTATAGGACCATAAGTGGCAGTGCCCTAGGCTCTGTTGCTTTGTTTTTTAGATGTTTCAGGAAACACCATACACTTCTCCTGAGTGTCTGTTGGCAATTTACATCCCGCCCATCAGCATAACAAGGCTCCCAGTTCTCCATGGCCTCTCCTGCCTTTCTGGATTTTACACTTTTTTCAGATGGCCCTTTTGACCGGGGGGAAGTGAGACTTCATTGTAGTGCAGATTTCCTTTGCAAGCTTGCTTGGTTGGCCAAAAAGGGCGTATGCGTTTTTTCCTGAATATATTCAGGAAAAAACGCATACACCCTTTTTGGCCAAGTGCATCATTGTGGACGTTCTGCCTCTTTTCCTATGCTTTCAATGCAATTCCAGTCTACCTCCTGAAATCGGTTTCCTGCAATTCTGCCCCGCTTTCAAGTCCTCTTGGCAGCCTTACTTCAGTCTATTTTTGGACGATAGCTGTCATTTATAACTCTGCAGGTTTGTGAATTACAGTGCCCCTGAGCTCCTTTCTTCAACTCGCTTTCTTTTGAGCTGGCCGCAACACCGCAGGATGGCTTCAGGCCCTAATCTGGTTCTGGCACGGCACGCTGAGCCTTTGGTTAATTCCTCTTCCTGGTGGGAAATGAGAGTTAAATTTGCCCGTCCAGACACCTCCAGCTAGTCTCTCATTGGTTCTCGCTATTCCTGTTCATCTTCCGCAGAAATTGCAAACTGGGCCAAACAGGAGGTTAAAGGGACTGACTCTCCAAGTCGGGAGAGTGTTAGTAAAGCGTCTGGAATGTTGCACCCGAGTACCAGGGGAGGAAAACTGAGACATATTTGAACACGTCTCCCGTTCACATGGTTGATCATACTCTAGGATCCACATGCATGTTTTAGCTGAAGGAAGAATACCTTAAACCTGGAGAGTTGAGACCCGTGTAATGCGTACCATGCAATATGACTTCAAAGGGTCTTCATTTGCTCACCGAACCTCTCCAATCCTATCACTGCTGCGTTTATGCCCCTGTACACATGCTTGATTCTCTTTTGGAGACATAGCAATCCATAGGTTTTCCGATACTTACTAGTCAGGTACATTCTTAGGCATTTAATATGCGGTGTTGAGTCCATTTCGTTGAGCAAGGAGTAGCTCTTGTCTATTCCATATTTGAATTAAGGAACTTTATCTGTGCTCATTTTAATCTCTGGTTTTATGCAGCACCCCAACTCACCTTTACCCTTAAGCAAGCATAAGTTGGTTTTCTAAATTTGAGACCCTGTTCTGTTCTGTAATTCAGTTCCTGTGTAGCCAAGTTTACATTCCGTGTATTACTGATATCTTATGATGTTTCTTTTTCTGTGTGACTTATTTCAGTTAGAATCATCATACCTGAATCCACTCATTGGGCTGCTACGGGCCTGATGACACAGATTTCATTGCTGAGTGATATTGCTTTGTAAGTAAATACCACAACTTCTTTATCCATTTTTCACTTTCTGCGATGTTGAACTTGTACTGTAAACGAGGTTCTTGTAAACAGAGCCGTTCGAAAGTTTGGGGTGGCTGTGTCTTTTTGATTTTAATTTCCCTAAGCTATAGGACCATAAGTGGCAGTGCCCTAGGCACTGTTGCTTTGTTTTTTAGATGTTTCAGGAAACACCATACACTTCTCCCGAGTGGTTGTTGGCAATTTACATCCCGCCCATCAGCATAATAAGGCTCCCAGTTCTCCATGGCCTGTCCTGCCTTTCTGGATTTTACACTTTTTTCAGATGGCCCTTTTGACCGGGGGGAAGTGAGACTTCATTGTAGTGCAGATTTCCTTTGCAAGCTTGCTTGGTTGGCCAAAAAGTGCGTATGCGTTTTTCCCTGAATATATTCAGGAAAAAACGCATACGCCCTTTTTGGCCAAGTGCATCATTGTGGACGTTTTGCCTCTTTTCCTATGCTTTCAATGCAATTCCAGTCTACCTCCTGAAATCGGTTTCCTGCAATTCTGCCCCGCTTTCAAGTCCTCTTGGCAGCCTTACTTCAGTCTATTTTTGGACGATAGCTGTCATTTATAACTCTGCAGGTTTGTGAATTACAGTGCCCCTGAGCTCCTTTCTTCAACTCGCTTTCTTTTGAGCTGGCCGCTACACCGCAGGATGGCTTCAGGCCCTAATCTGGTTCCGGCATGGCACGCCGAGCCTTTGGTTAATTCCTCTTCCTGTTGGGAAATGAGAGTTAAATTTGCCCGTCCAGAAACCTCCAGCTAGCCTCTCATTGGTTCTCACTATTCCTGTTCATCTTCCGCAGAAATTGCAAACTGGGCCAAACAGGAGGTTAAAGGGACTGACTCTCCAAGTGGGGAGAGTGTTAGTAAAGCGTCTGGAATGTTGCACCCGAGTACCAGGGGAGGAAAACTGAGACATATTTGAACACGTCTCCCGTTCACATGGTTGATCATACTCTGGGTTCCACATGCATGTTTTAGCTGAAGGAAGAATACCTTAAACCTGGAGAGTTGAGACCCGTGTAATGGGTACCATGCAATATGACTTCAAAGGGTCTTCATTTGCTCACCGAACCTCTCCAATCCTATCACTGCTGCGTTTATTCCCCTGTACACACGCTTGATTCTCTTTTGGGGACATAGCAATCCATAGGTTTTAAGATACTTACTAGTCAGGTACATTCTTAGGGGTTTAATATGGGGTTTTGAGTCCATTTCGTTGAGCAAGGAGTAGCTCTTGTCTATTCCATATTTGGCTTAAGGAACTTTATCTGTGCTCATTTCAATCTCTGGTTTTATGCAGCACCCCAACTCACCTTTCCCCTTAAGCAAGCATAAGTTGGTTTTCTAAATTTGAGACCCTGTTCTGGTTTGGAATGCAGTTCCTGTGTAGCCAACTTTACATTCCGTGTATTACTGATATCTTATGATGTTTCTTTTTCTGTGTGACTTACTTCAGTTAGAATCATCATACCTGAATCCACTCATTGTGCTGCTAAGGGCCTGATGACACAGATTTCATTGCTGAGTGTTATTGCTTTGTAAGTAAATACCACAACTTCTTTATCCATTTTTCACTTTTTGCGATGTTGAACTTGTACTGTAAACGAGGTTCTTGTAAACAGAGCCGTTCCAAACTTTGGGGTGGCTGTGTCTTTTTGATTTTAATTTCCCTAAGCTATAGGACCATAAGTGGAAGTGCCCTAGGTTCTGTTGCTTTGTTTTTTAGATGTTTCAGGAAACACCATACACTTCTCCCGAGTGGTTGTTGGCAATTTACATCCCGCCCATCAGCATAACAAGGCTCCCAGTTCTCCATGGCCTGTCCTGCCTTTCTGGATTTTACACTTTTTTCAGATGGCCCTTTTGACCGGGGGGAAGTGAGACTTCATTGTAGTGCAGATTTCCTTTGCAAGCTTGCTTGGTTGGCCAAAAAGGGCGTATGCGTTTTTTCCTGAATATATTCAGGAAAAAACGCATACGCCCTTTTTGGCCAAGTGCATCATTGTGGACGTTCTGCCTCTTTTCCTATGCTTTCAATGCAATTCCAGTCTACCTCCTGAAATCGGTTTCCTGCAATTCTGCCCCGCTTTCAAGTCCTCTTGGCAGCCTTACTTCAGTCTATTTTTGGACGATAGCTGTCATTTATAACTCTGCAGGTTTGTGAATTACAGTGCCCCTGAGCTCCTTTCTTCAACTCGCTTTCTTGTGACCTGGCCGCAACACCGCAGGATGGCTTCAGGCCCTAATCTGGTTCCGGCCCGGCATGCTGAGCCTTTGGTTAATTCCTCTTCCTGGTGGGAAATGAGAGTTAAATTTGCCCGTCCAGACACCTCCAGCTAGCCTCTCATTGGTTCTCGCTATTCCTGTTCATCTTCCGCAGAAATTGCAAACTGGGCCAAACAGGAGGTTAAAGGCGCTGACTCTCCAAGTGGGGAGAGTGTTAGTAAAGCGTCTGGAATGTTGCACCCGAGTACCAGGGGAGGAAAACTGAGACATATTTGAACACGTCTCCCGTTCACATGGTTGATCATACTTGGGTTCCACATGCATGTTTTAGCTGAAGGAAGAATACCTTAAACCTGGAGAGTTGAGACCCGTGGAATGGGTACCATGCAATATGACTTCAAAGGGTCTTCATTTGCTCACTGAACCTCTCCAATCCTATCACTGCTGCGTTTATGCCCCTGTACACACGCTTGATTCTCTTTTGGAGACATAGCAATCCATAGGTTTTAAGATACTTACTAGTCAGGTACATTCTTAGGCGTTTAATATGGGGTGTTGAGTTCATTTCGTTGAGCAAGGAGTAGCTCTTGTCTATTCCATATTTGGCTTAAGGAACTTTATCTGTGCTCATTTCAATCTCTGGTTTTATGCAGCACCCCAAATCACCTTTCCCCTTAAGCAAGCATAAGTTGGTTTTCTAAATTTGAGACCCTGTTCTGTTTTGGAATGCAGTTCCTGTGTAGCCAAGTTTACATTCCGTGTATTAGTGATATCTTATGATGTTTCTTTTTCTGTGTGACTTATTTCAGTTAGAATCATCGTACCTGAATCCACTCATTATGCTGCTACGGGCCTGATGACATAGATTTCATTGCTGAGTGATACTGCATTGTACGTAAGTACCACAAGTTCTTTATCCATTTTTCACTTTCTGTGATATTGAACTTGTACTGTAAACGAGGTTCTTGTAAACAGAGGCGTCCCAAACTTTGGGGTGGCTGTGTCTTTTTGATTTTAATTTCCCTAAGCTAAAGGACCATAAGTGGCAGTGCCCTAGGCTCTGTTGCTTTGTTTTTTAGATGTTTCAGGAAACACCATACACTTCTCCCGAGTGGTTGTTGGCAATTTACATCCCGCCCATCAGCATAACAAGGCTCCCAGTTCTCCATGGCCTGTCCTGCCTTTCTGGATTTTACACTTTTTTCAGATGGCCCTTTTGACCGGGGGCAAGTGAGACTTCATTGTAGTGCAGATTTCCTTTGCAAGCTTGCTTGGTTGGCCAAAAAGGGCGTATGCGTTTTTTCCTGAATATATTCAGGAAAAAACGCATACGCCCTTTTTGGCCAAGTGCATCATTGTGGACGTTCTGCCTCTTTTCCTATGCTTTCAATGCAATTCCAGTCTACCTCCTGAAATCGGTTTCCTGCAATTCTGCCCCGCTTTCAAGTCCTCTTGGCAGCCTTACTTCAGTCTATTTTTGGACGATAGCTGTCATTTATAACTCTGCAGGTTTGTGAATTACAGTGCCCCTGAGCTCCTTTCTTCAACTCGCTTTCTTGTGACCTGGCCGCAACACCGCAGGATGGCTTCAGGCCCTAATCTGGTTCCGGCCCGGCATGCTGAGCCTTTGGTTAATTCCTCTTCCTGGTGGGAAATGAGAGTTAAATTTGCCCGTCCAGACACCTCCAGCTAGTCTCTCATTGGTTCTCGCTATTCCTGTTCATCTTCCGCAGAAATTGCAAACTGGGCCAAACAGGAGGTTAAAGGCGCTGACTCTCCAAGTGGGGAGAGTGTTAGTAAAGCGTCTGGAATGTTGCACCCGAGTACCAGGGGAGGAAAACTGAGACATATTTGAACACGTCTCCCGTTCACATGGTTGATCATACTTGGGTTCCACATGCATGTTTTAGCTGAAGGAAGAATACCTTAAACCTGGAGAGTTGAGACCCGTGGAATGGGTACCATGCAATATGACTTCAAAGGGTCTTCATTTGCTCACCGAACCTCTCCAATCCTATCACTGCTGCGTTTATGCCCCTGTACACACGCTTGATTCTCTTTCGGAGACATAGCAATCCATAGGTTTTAAGATACTTACTAGTCAGGTACATTCTTAGGCGTTTAATATGGGGTGTTGAGTTCATTTCGTTGAGCAAGGAGTAGCTCTTGTCTATTCCATATTTGGCTTAAGGAACTTTATCTGTGCTCATTTCAATCTCTGGTTTTATGCAGCACCCCAACTCACCTTTCCCCTTAAGCAAGCATAAGTTGGTTTTCTAAATTTGAGACCCTGTTCTGTTTTGGAATGCAGTTCCTGTGTAGCCAAGTTTACATTCCGTGTATTAGTGATATCTTATGATGTTTCTTTTTCTGTGTGACTTATTTCAGTTAGAATCATCGTACCTGAATCCACTCATTATGCTGCTACGGGCCTGATGACATAGATTTCATTGCTGAGTGATACTGCATTGTACGTAAGTACCACAAGTTCTTTATCCATTTTTCACTTTCTGTGATATTGAACTTGTACTGTAAACGAGGTTCTTGTAAACAGAGGCGTCCCAAACTTTGGGGTGGCTGTGTCTTTTTGAGTTTAATTTCCCTAAGCTAAAGGACCATAAGTGGCAGTGCCCTAGGCTCTGTTGCTTTGTTTTTTAGATGTTTCAGGAAACACCATATACTTCTCCCGAGTGGTTGTTGGCAATTTACATCCCGCCCATCAGCATAACAAGGCTCCCAGTTCTCCATGGCCTATCCTGCCTTTCTGGATTTTACAGTTTTTTCAGATGGCCCTTTTGCCCGGGGGGAAGTGAGACTTCATTGTAGTGCAGATTTCCTTTGCAAGCTTGCTTGGTTGGCCAAAAAGGGCGTATGCGTTTTTTCCTGAATATATTCAGGAAAAAACGCATACGCCCTTTTTGGCCAAGTGCATCATTGTGGACGTTCTGCCTCTTTTCCTATGCTTTCAATGCAATACCAGTCTACCTCCTGAAATCGGTTTCCTGCAATTCTGCCCTGCTTTCAAGTCCTCTTGGCAGCCTTACTTCAGTCTATTTTGGGACGATAGCTGTCATTTATAACTCTGCAGGTTTGTGAATTACAGTGCCCCTGAGCTCCTTTCTTCAACTCGCTTTCTTTTGAGCTGGCCGCAACACCGCAGGATGGCTTCAGGCCCTAATCTGGTTCCGGTACGTCACGCTGAGCCTTTGGTTATTTCCTCTTCCTGGTGGGAAATGAGAGTTGAATTTGCCCGTCCAGACACCTCCAGCTAGCCTCTCATTGGTTCTCGCTATTCCTGTTCATCTTCCGCAGAAATTGCAAACTGGGCCAAACAGGAGGTTAAAGGCGCTGACTCTCCAAGTGGGGAGAGTGTTAGTAAAGCGTCTGGAATGTTGCACCCGAGTACCAGGGGAGGAAAACTGAGACATATTTGAACACGTCTCCCGTTCACATGGTTGATCATACTTGGGTTCCACATGCATGTTTTAGCTGAAGGAAGAATACCTAAAACCAGGGTAGTTGAAACCCGTGGAATGGGTACCATGCAATATGACTTCAAAGGGTCTTCATTTGCTCACCGAACCTCTCCAATCCTATCACTGCTGCGTTTATGCCCCTGTACACATGCTTGATTCTCTTTCGGAGACATAGCAATCCATAGGTTTTAAGATACTTACTAGTCAGGTACATTCTTAGGCGTTTAATATGCGGTGTTGAGTCCATTTCGTTGAGCAAGGAGTAGCTCTTGTCTATTCCATATTTGGCTTAAGGAACTTTATCTGTGCTCATTTCAATCTCTGGTTTTATGCAGCACCCCAACTCACCTTTCCCCTTAAGCAAGCATAAGTTGGTTTTCTAAATTTGAGACCCTGTTCTGGTTTGGAATGCAGTTCCTGTGTAGCCAAGTTTACATTCCGTGTATTACTGATATCTTATGATGTTTCTTTTTCTGTGTGACTTACTTCAGTTAGAATCATCATACCTGAATCCACTCATTGTGCTGCTAAGGGCCTGATGACACAGATTTCATTGCTGAGTGTTATTGCTTTGTAAGTAAATACCACAACTTCTTTATCCATTTTTCACTTTTTGCGATGTTGAACTTGTACTGTAAACGAGGTTCTTGTAAACAGAGCCGTTCCAAACTTTGGGGTGGCTGTGTCTTTTTGATTTTAATTTCCCTAAGCTATAGGACCATAAGTGGAAGTGCCCTAGGCTCTGTTGCTTTGTTTTTTAGATGTTTCAGGAAACACCATACACTTCTCCCGAGTGGTTGTTGGCAATTTACATCCCGCCCATCAGCATAACAAGGCTCCCAGTTCTCCATGGCCTGTCCTGCCTTTCTGGATTTTACACTTTTTTCAGATGGCCCTTTTGACCGGGGGCAAGTGAGACTTCATTGTAGTGCAGATTTCCTTTGCAAGCTTGCTTGGTTGGCCAAAAAGGGCGTATGCGTTTTTTCCTGAATATATTCAGGAAAAAACGCATACGCCCTTTTTGGCCAAGTGCATCATTGTGGACGTTCTGCCTCTTTTCCTATGCTTTCAATGCAATTCCAGTCTACCTCCTGAAATCGGTTTCCTGCAATTCTGCCCCGCTTTCAAGTCCTCTTGGCAGCCTTACTTCAGTCTATTTTTGGACGATAGCTGTCATTTATAACTCTGCAGGTTTGTGAATTACAGTGCCCCTGAGCTCCTTTCTTCAACTCGCTTTCTTGTGACCTGGCCGCAACACCACAGGATGGCTTCAGGCCCTAATCTGGTTCCGGCCCGGCATGCTGAGCCTTTGGTTAATTCCTCTTCCTGGTGGGAAATGAGAGTTAAATTTGCCCGTCCAGACACCTCCAGCTAGCCTCTCATTGGTTCTCGCTATTCCTGTTCATCTTCCGCAGAAATTGCAAACTGGGCCAAACAGGAGGTTAAAGGCGCTGACTCTCCAAGTGGGGAGAGTGTTAGTAAAGCGTCTGGAATGTTGCACCCGAGTACCAGGGGAGGAAAACTGAGACATATTTGAACACGTCTCCCGTTCACATGGTTGATCATACTTGGGTTCCACATGCATGTTTTAGCTGAAGGAAGAATACCTTAAACCTGGAGAGTTGAGACCCGTGGAATGGGTACCATGCAATATGACTTCAAAGGGTCTTCATTTGCTCACTGAACCTCTCCAATCCTATCACTGCTGCGTTTATGCCCCTGTACACACGCTTGATTCTCTTTTGGAGACATAGCAATCCATAGGTTTTAAGATACTTACTAGTCAGGTACATTCTTAGGCGTTTAATATGGGGTGTTGAGTTCATTTCGTTGAGCAAGGAGTAGCTCTTGTCTATTCCATATTTGGCTTAAGGAACTTTATCTGTGCTCATTTCAATCTCTGGTTTTATGCAGCACCCCAAATCACCTTTCCCCTTAAGCAAGCATAAGTTGGTTTTCTAAATTTGAGACCCTGTTCTGTTTTGGAATGCAGTTCCTGTGTAGCCAAGTTTACATTCCGTGTATTAGTGATATCTTATGATGTTTCTTTTTCTGTGTGACTTATTTCAGTTAGAATCATCGTACCTGAATCCACTCATTATGCTGCTACGGGCCTGATGACATAGATTTCATTGCTGAGTGATACTGCATTGTACGTAAGTACCACAAGTTCTTTATCCATTTTTCACTTTCTGTGATATTGAACTTGTACTGTAAACGAGGTTCTTGTAAACAGAGGCGTCCCAAACTTTGGGGTGGCTGTGTCTTTTTGATTTTAATTTCCCTAAGCTAAAGGACCATAAGTGGCAGTGCCCTAGGCTCTGTTGCTTTGTTTTTTAGATGTTTCAGGAAACACCATACACTTCTCCCGAGTGGTTGTTGGCAATTTACATCCCGCCCATCAGCATAACAAGGCTCCCAGTTCTCCATGGCCTGTCCTGCCTTTCTGGATTTTACACTTTTTTCAGATGGCCCTTTTGACCGGGGGCAAGTGAGACTTCATTGTAGTGCAGATTTCCTTTGCAAGCTTGCTTGGTTGGCCAAAAAGGGCGTATGCGTTTTTTCCTGAATATATTCAGGAAAAAACGCATACGCCCTTTTTGGCCAAGTGCATCATTGTGGACGTTCTGCCTCTTTTCCTATGCTTTCAATGCAATTCCAGTCTACCTCCTGAAATCGGTTTCCTGCAATTCTGCCCCGCTTTCAAGTCCTCTTGGCAGCCTTACTTCAGTCTATTTTTGGACGATAGCTGTCATTTATAACTCTGCAGGTTTGTGAATTACAGTGCCCCTGAGCTCCTTTCTTCAACTCGCTTTCTTGTGACCTGGCCGCAACACCGCAGGATGGCTTCAGGCCCTAATCTGGTTCCGGCCCGGCATGCTGAGCCTTTGGTTAATTCCTCTTCCTGGTGGGAAATGAGAGTTAAATTTGCCCGTCCAGACACCTCCAGCTAGTCTCTCATTGGTTCTCGCTATTCCTGTTCATCTTCCGCAGAAATTGCAAACTGGGCCAAACAGGAGGTTAAAGGCGCTGACTCTCCAAGTGGGGAGAGTGTTAGTAAAGCGTCTGGAATGTTGCACCCGAGTACCAGGGGAGGAAAACTGAGACATATTTGAACACGTCTCCCGTTCACATGGTTGATCATACTTGGGTTCCACATGCATGTTTTAGCTGAAGGAAGAATACCTTAAACCTGGAGAGTTGAGACCCGTGGAATGGGTACCATGCAATATGACTTCAAAGGGTCTTCATTTGCTCACCGAACCTCTCCAATCCTATCACTGCTGCGTTTATGCCCCTGTACACACGCTTGATTCTCTTTCGGAGACATAGCAATCCATAGGTTTTAAGATACTTACTAGTCAGGTACATTCTTAGGCGTTTAATATGGGGTGTTGAGTTCATTTCGTTGAGCAAGGAGTAGCTCTTGTCTATTCCATATTTGGCTTAAGGAACTTTATCTGTGCTCATTTCAATCTCTGGTTTTATGCAGCACCCCAACTCACCTTTCCCCTTAAGCAAGCATAAGTTGGTTTTCTAAATTTGAGACCCTGTTCTGTTTTGGAATGCAGTTCCTGTGTAGCCAAGTTTACATTCCGTGTATTAGTGATATCTTATGATGTTTCTTTTTCTGTGTGACTTATTTCAGTTAGAATCATCGTACCTGAATCCACTCATTATGCTGCTACGGGCCTGATGACATAGATTTCATTGCTGAGTGATACTGCATTGTACGTAAGTACCACAAGTTCTTTATCCATTTTTCACTTTCTGTGATATTGAACTTGTACTGTAAACGAGGTTCTTGTAAACAGAGGCGTCCCAAACTTTGGGGTGGCTGTGTCTTTTTGAGTTTAATTTCCCTAAGCTAAAGGACCATAAGTGGCAGTGCCCTAGGCTCTGTTGCTTTGTTTTTTAGATGTTTCAGGAAACACCATATACTTCTCCCGAGTGGTTGTTGGCAATTTACATCCCGCCCATCAGCATAACAAGGCTCCCAGTTCTCCATGGCCTATCCTGCCTTTCTGGATTTTACAGTTTTTTCAGATGTCCCTTTTGCCCGGGGGGAAGTGAGACTTCATTGTAGTGCAGATTTCCTTTGCAAGCTTGCTTGGTTGGCCAAAAAGGGCGTATGCGTTTTTTCCTGAATATATTCAGGAAAAAACGCATACGCCCTTTTTGGCCAAGTGCATCATTGTGGACGTTCTGCCTCTTTTCCTATGCTTTCAATGCAATTCCAGTCTACCTCCTGAAATCGGTTTCCTGCAATTCTGCCCTGCTTTCAAGTCCTCTTGGCAGCCTTACTTCAGTCTATTTTGGGACGATAGCTGTCATTTATAACTCTGCAGGTTTGTGAATTACAGTGCCCCTGAGCTCCTTTCTTCAACTCGCTTTCTTTTGAGCTGGCCGCAACACCGCAGGATGGCTTCAGGCCCTAATCTGGTTCCGGTACGTCACGCTGAGCCTTTGGTTATTTCCTCTTCCTGGTGGGAAATGAGAGTTGAATTTGCCCGTCCAGACACCTCCAGCTAGCCTCTCATTGGTTCTCGCTATTCCTGTTCATCTTCCGCAGAAATTGCAAACTGGGCCAAACAGGAGGTTAAAGGCGCTGACTCTCCAAGTGGGGAGAGTGTTAGTAAAGCGTCTGGAATGTTGCACCCGAGTACCAGGGGAGGAAAACTGAGACATATTTGAACACGTCTCCCGTTCACATGGTTGATCATACTTGGGTTCCACATGCATGTTTTAGCTGAAGGAAGAATACCTAAAACCAGGGTAGTTGAAACCCGTGGAATGGGTACCATGCAATATGACTTCAAAGGGTCTTCATTTGCTCACCGAACCTCTCCAATCCTATCACTGCTGCGTTTATGCCCCTGTACACATGCTTGATTCTCTTTCGGAGACATAGCAATCCATAGGTTTTAAGATACTTACTAGTCAGGTACATTCTTAGGCGTTTAATATGCGGTGTTGAGTCCATTTCGTTGAGCAAGGAGTAGCTCTTGTCTATTCCATATTTGGCTTAAGGAACTTTATCTGTGCTCATTTCAATCTCTGGTTTTATGCAGCACCCCAACTCACCTTTACCCTTAAGCAAGCATAAGTTGGTTTTCTAAATTTGAGACCCTGTTCTGTTCTGTAATTCAGTTCCTGTGTAGCCAAGTTTACATTCCGTGTATTACTGATATCTTATGATGTTTCTTTTTCTGTGTCACTTATTTCAGTTAGAATCATCATACCTGAATCCACTCATTGTGCTGCTAAGGGCCTGATGACACAGATTTCATTGCTGAGTGATATTGCTTTGTAAGTAAATACCACAACTTTTTTATCCATTTTTCACTTTCTGTGATGTTGAACTTGTACTGTAAACGAGGTTCTTGTAAACAGAGCCGATCCAAACTTTGGGGTGGCTGTGTCTTTTTGATTTTAATTTCCCTAAGCTATAGGACCATAAGTGGAAGTGACCTAGGCTCTGTTGCTTTGTTTTTTAGATGTTTCAGGAAACACCATACACTTCTCCCGAGTGGTTGTTGGCAATTTACATCCCGCCCATCAGCATAACAAGGCTCCCAGTTCTCCATGGCCTGTCCTGCCTTTCTGGATTTTACACTTTTTTCAGATGGCCCTTTTGACCGGGGGGAAGTGAGACTTCATTGTAGTGCAGATTTCCTTTGCAAGCTTGCTTGGTTGGCCAAAAAGGGCGTATGCGTTTTTTCCTGAATATATTCAGGAAAAAACGCATACGCCCTTTTTGGCCAAGTGCATCATTGTGACGTTCTGCCTCTTTTCCTATGCTTTCAATGCAATTCCAGTCTACCTCCTGAAATCGGTTTCCTGCAATTCTGCCCCGCTTTCAAGTCCTCTTGGCAGCCTTACTTCAGTCTATTTTTGGACGATAGCTGTCATTTATAACCCTGCAGGTTTGTGAATTACAGTGCCCCTGCGCTCCTTTCTTCAACTCGCTTTCTTTTGACCTGGCAGCAACACCGCAGGATGGCTTCAGGCCCTAATCTGGTTCCGGCACGGCACGCTGAGCCTTTGGTTAATTCCTCTTCCTGATGGGAAATTAGAGTTAAATTTGCCCGTTCAGACACCTCCAGGTAGTCTCTCATTGGTTCTCGCTATTCCTGTTCATCTTCCGCAGAAATTGCAAACTGGGCCAAACAGGAGGTTAAAGGGACTGACTCTCCAAGTCGGGAGAGTGTTAGTAAAGCGTCTGGAATGTTGCACCCGAGTACCAGCGTACGAAAACTGAGACATATTTGAACACGTCTCCCGATCACATGGTTGATCATACTCTAGGTTCCACATGCATGTTTTAGCTGAAGGAAGAATACCTTAAACCTGGGTAGGTGAAACCCGTGGAATGGGTACCATGCAATATGACTTCAAAGGGTCTTCATTTGCTCACCGAACCTCTCCAATCCTATCACTGCTGCGTTTATGCCCCTGTACACATGCTTGATTCTCTTTCGGAGACATAGCAATCCATAGGTTTTAAGATACTTACTAGTCAGGTACATTCTTAGGCGTTTAATATGCGGTGTTGAGTCCATTTCGTTGAGCAAGGAGTAGCTCTTGTCTATTCCATATTTGGCTTAAGGAACTTTATCTGTGCTCATTTCAATCTCTGGTTTTATGCAGCACCCCAACTCACCTTTCCCCTTAAGCAAGCATAAGTTGGTTTTCTAAATTTGAGACCCTGTTCTGGTTTGGAATGCAGTTCCTGTGTAGCCAAGTTTACATTCCGTGTATTACTGATATCTTATGATGTTTCTTTTTCTGTGTGACTTATTTCAGTTAGAATCATCATACCTGAATCCACTCATTGTGCTGCTAAGGGCCTGATGACATAGATTTCATTGCTGAGTGATATTGCTTTGTAAGTAAATACCACAACTTCTTTATCCATTTTTCACTTTCTGCGATGTTGAACTTGTACTGTAAACGAGGTTCTTGTAAACAGAGGCGTCCCAAACTTTGGGGTGGCTGTGTCTTTTTGATTTTAATTTCCCTAAGCTATAGGACCATAAGTGGCAGTGCCCTAGGCTCTGTTGCTTTGTTTTTTAGATGTTTCAGGAAACACCATACACTTCTCCTGAGTGTCTGTTGCCAATTTACATCCCGCCCATCAGCATAACAAGGCTCCCAGTTCTCCATGGCCTGTCCTGCCTTTCTGGATTTTACACTTTTTTCAGATGGCCCTTTTGACCGGGGGGAAGTGAGACTTCATTGTAGTGCAGATTTCCTTTGCAAGCTTGCTTGGTTGGCCAAAAAGGGCGTATGCGTTTTTTCCTGAATATATTCAGGAAAAAACGCATACGCCCTTTTTGGCCAAGTGCATCATTGTGGACGTTCTGCCTCTTTTCCTATGCTTTCAATGCAATTCCAGTCTACCTCCTGAAATCGGTTTCCTGCAATTCTGCCCCGCTTTCAAGTCCTCTTGGCAGCCTTACTTCAGTCAATTTTTGGACGATAGCTGTCATTTATAACTCTGCAGGTTTGTGAATTACAGTGCCCCTGAGCTCCTTTCTTCAACTCGCTTTCTTGTGACCTGGCCGCAACACCGCAGGATGGCTTCAGGCCCTAATCTGGTTCCGGCCCGGCATGCTGAGCCTTTGGTTAATTCCTCTTCCTGGTGGGAAATGAGAGTTAAATTTGCCCGTCCAGACACCTGCAGCTAGCCTCTCATTGGTTCTCGCTATTCCTGTTCATCTTCCGCAGAAATTGCAAACTGGGCCAAACAGGAGGTTAAAGGGACTGACTCTCCAAGTCGGGAGAGTGTTAGTAAAGCGTCTGGAGTGTTGCACCCGAGTACCAGGGTAGGAAAACTGAGACATATTTGAACACGTCTCCCGTTCACATGGTTGATCATACTCTGGGTTCCACATGCATGTTTTAGCTGAAGGAAGAATACCTTAAACCTGGAGAGTTGAGACCCGTGGAATGGGTACCGTGCAATATGACATCAAAGGGTCTTCATTTGCTCACCGAACCTCTCCAATCCTATCACTGCTGCATTTATGCCCCTGTACACACGTTTGATTCTCTTTTGGAGACATAGCAATCCATAGGTTTTAAGATACTTACTAGTCAGGTATATTCTTAGGCGTTTAATATGGGGTTTTGAGTCCATTTCGTTGAGCAAGGAGTAGCTCTTGTCTATTCCATATTTGGCTTAAGGAACTTTATCTGTGCTCATTTCAATCTCTGGTTTTATGCAACACCCCAACTCACCTTTCCCCTTAAGCAAGCATAAGTTGGTTTTCTAAATTTGAGACCCTGTTCTGTTTTGGAATGCAGTTCCTGTGTAGCCAAGTTTACATTCCGTGTATTAGTGGTATCTTATGATGTTTCTTTTTCTGTGTGACTTATTTCAGTTAGAATCATCGTACCTGAATCCACTCATTATGCTGCTACGGGCCTGATGACATAGATTTCATTGCTGAGTGATACTGCATTGTACGTAAGTACCACAAGTTCTTTATCCATTTTTCACTTTCTGTGATATTGAACTTGTACGGTAAACGAGGTTCTTTTAAACGGAGGCGTCCCAAACTTTGGGGTGGCTGTGTCTTTTTGATTTTAATTTCCCTAAGCTATAGGACCATAAGTGGAAGTGCCCTAGGCTCTGTTGCTTTGTTTTTTAGATGTTTCAGGAAACACCATACACTTCTCCTGAGTGTCTGTTGGCAATTTACATCCCGCCCATCAGCATAACAAGGCTCCCAGTTCTCCATGGCCTGTCCTGCCTTTCTGGATTTTACACTTTTTTCAGATGGCCCTTTTGACCGGGGGGAAGTGAGACTTCATTGTAGTGCAGATTTCCTTTGCAAGTTTGCTTGGTTGGCCAAAAAGGGCGTATGCGTTTTTTCCTGAATATATTCAGGAAAAAACGCATACGCCCTTTTTGGCCAAGTGCATCATTGTGGACGTTCTGCCTCTTTTCCTATGCTTTCAATGCAATTCCAGTCTACCTCCTGAAATCGGTTTCCTGCAATTCTGCCCTGCTTTCAAGTCCTCTTGGCAGCCTTACTTCAGTCTATTTTTGGACGATAGCTGTCATTTATAACTCTGCAGGTTTGTGAATTACAGTGCCCCTGAGCTCCTTTCTTCAACTCGCTTTCTTGTGACCTGGCCGCAACACCGCAGGATGGCTTCAGGCCCTAATCTGGTTCCGGCACGGCACGCTGAGCCTTTGGTTATTTCCTCCTCCTGGTGGGAAATGAGTGTTAAATTTGCCCGTCCAGACACCTCCAGCTAGCCTCTCATTGGTTCTCACTATTCCTGTTCATCTTCTGCAGAAATTGCAAACTGGGCCAAACAGGAGGTTAAAGGCGCTGACTCTCCAAGTGGGGAGAGTGTTAGTAAAGCGTCTAGAATGTTGCACCCGAGTACCAGGGGAGGAAAACTGAGACATATTTGAACACGTCTCCCGATCACATGGTTGATCATACTCTGGGTTCCACATGCATGTTTTAGCTGAAGGAAGAATACCTAAAACCTGGGTAGTTGAAACCCGTGGAATGGGTACCATGCAATATGACTTCAAAGGGTCTTCATTTGCTCACCGAACCTCTCCAATCCTATCACTGCTGTGTTTATGCCCCTGTACACATGCTTGATTCTCTTTCGGAGACATAGCAATCCCTAGATTTTAAGATACTTACTAGTCAGGTACATTCTTAGGCGTTTAATATGCGGTGTTGAGTCCATTTCTTTGAGCAAGCAGCAGCTCTTGTCTATTCCATATTTGGCTTAAGGAACTTTATCTGTGCTCATTTCAATCTCTGGTTTTATGCAGCACCCCAACTCACCTTTCCCCTTAAGCAAGCATAAGTTGGTTTTCTAAATTTGAGACCCTGTTCTGTTCTGTAATTCAGTTCCTTTGTAGCCAAGTTTACATTCCGTGTATTACTGATATCTTATGATGTTTCTTTTTCTGTGTGACTTATTTCAGTTAGAATCATCATACCTGAATCCACTCATTGTGCTGCTAAGGGCCTGATGACATAGATTTCATTGCTGAGTGATATTGCTTTGTAAGTAAATACCACAACTTCTTTATCCATTTTTCACTTTCTGCGATGTTGAACTTGTACTGTAAACGAGGTTCTTGTAAACAGAGGCGTCCCAAACTTTGGGGTGGCTGTGTCTTTTTGATTTTAATTTCCCTAAGCTATAGGACCATAAGTGGCAGTGCCCTAGGCTCTGTTGCTTTGTTTTTTAGATGTTTCAGGAAACACCATACACTTCTCCCCAGTGTCTGTTGCCAATTTACATCCCGCCCATCAGCATAACAAGGCTCCCAGTTCTCCATGGCCTGTCCTGCCTTTCTGGATTTTACACTTTTTTCAGATGGCCCTTTTGACCGGGGGGAAGTGAGACTTCATTGTAGTGCAGATTTCCTTTGCAAGCTTGCTTGGTTGGCCAAAAAGGGCGTATGCGTTTTTTCCTGAATATATTCAGGAAAAAACGCATACGCCCTTTTTGGCCAAGTGCATCATTGTGGACGTTCTGCCTCTTTTCCTATGCTTTCAATGCAATTCCAGTCTACCTCCTGAAATCGGTTTCCTGCAATTCTGCCCCGCTTTCAAGTCCTCTTGGCAGCCTTACTTCAGTCTATTTTTGGACGATAGCTGTCATTTATAACTCTGCAGGTTTGTGAATTACAGTGCCCCTGAGCTCCTTTCCTCAACTTGCTTTCTTGTGACCTGGCCGCAACACCGCAGGATGGCTTCAGGCCCTAATCTGATTCCGGCACGGCACGCTGAGCCTCTGGTTATTTCCTCTTCCTGGTGGGAAATGAGAGTTAAATTTGCCCGTCCAGACACCTCCAGCTAGTCTCTCATTGGTTCTCGCTATTCCTGTTCATCTTCCGCAGAAATTGCAAACTGGGCCAAACAGGAGGTTAAAGGCGCTGACTCTCCAAGTGGGGAGAGTGTTAGTAAAGCGTCTGGAATGTTGCACCCGAGTACCAGGGGAGGAAAACTGAGACATATTTGAACACGTCTCCTGTTCACATGGTTGATCATACTCTGGGTTCCACATGCATGTTTTAGCTGAAGGAAGAATACCTTAAACCTGGAGAGTTGAGACCCGTGGAATGGGTACCGTGCAATATGACTTCAAAGGGTCTTCATTTGCTCACCGAACCTCTCCAATCCTATCACTGCTGCATTTATGCCCCTGTACACACGCTTGATTCTCTTTTGGAGACATAGCAATCCATAGGTTTTAAGATACTTACTAGTCAGGTACATTCTTAGGCGTTTAATATGGGGTTTTGAGTCCATTTCGTTGAGCAAGGAGTAGCTCTTGTCTATTCCATATTTGGCTTAAGGAACTTTATCTGTGCTCATTTCAATCTCTGGTTTTATGCAGCACCCCAACTCACCTTTACCCTTAAGCAAGCATAAGTTGGTTTTCTAAATTTGAGACCCTGTTCTGTTCTGTAATTCAGTTCCTGTGTAGCCAAGTTTACATTCCATGTATTACTGATATCTTATGATGTTTCTTTTTCTGTGTGACTTATTTCAGTTAGAATCATCATACCTGAATCCACTCATTGTGCTGCTAAGGGCCTGATGACACAGATTTCATTGCTGAGTGATATTGCTTTGTAAGTAAATACCACAACTTCTTTATCCATTTTTCACTTTCTGCGATGTTGAACTTGTACTGTAAACGAGGTTCTTGTAAACAGAGCCGTTCCAAACTTTGGGGTGGCTGTGTCTTTTTGATTTTAATTTCCCTAAGCTATAGGACCATAAGTGGAAGTGCCCTAGGTTCTGTTGCTTTGTTTTTTAGATGTTTCAGGAAACACCATACACTTCTCCCGAGTGGTTGTTGGCAATTTACATCCCGCCCATCAGCATAACAAGGCTCCCAGTTCTCCATGGCCTGTCCTGCCTTTCTGGATTTTACACTTTTTTCAGATGGCCCTTTTGACCGGGGGGAAGTGAGACTTCATTGTAGTGCAGATTTCCTTTGCAAGCTTGCTTGGTTGGCCAAAAAGGGCGTATGCGTTTTTTCCTGAATATATTCAGGAAAAAACGCATACGCCCTTTCTGGCCAAGTGCATCATTGTGGACGTTCTGCCTCTTTTCCTATGCTTTCAATGCAATTCCAGTCTACCTCCTGAAATCGGTTTCCTGCAATTCTGCCCCGCTTTCAAGTCCTCTTGGCAGCCTTACTTCAGTCTATTTTTGGACGATAGCTGTCATTTATAACTCTGCAGGTTTGTGAATTACAGTGCCCCTGAGCTCCTTTCTTCAACTCGCTTTCTTTTGAGCTGGCCGAAACACCGCAGGATGGCTTCAGGCCCTAATCTGGTTCCGGTACGGCACACTGAGCCTTTGGTTATTTCCTCTTCCTGGTGGGAAATGAGAGTTAAATTTGCCCGTCCAGACACCTCCAGCTAGCCTCTCATTGGTTCTCGCTATTCCTGTTCATCTTCCGCAGAAATTGCAAACTGGGCCAAACAGGAGGTTAAAGGCGCTGACTCTCCAAGTGGGGAGAGTGTTAGTAAAGCGTCTGGAATGTTGCACCCGAGTACCAGGGGAGGAAAACTGAGACATATTTGAACACGTCTCCCGATCACATGGTTGATCATATTCTGGGTTCCACATGCATGTTTTAGCTGAAGGAAGAATACCTAAAACCTGGGTAGTTGAAACCCGTGGAATGGGTACCATGCAATATGACTTCAAAGGGTCTTCATTTGCTCACCGAACCTCTCCAATCCTATCACTGCTGCGTTTATGCCCCTGTACACATGCTTGATTCTCTTTCGGAGACATAGCAATCCCTAGATTTTAAGATACTTACTACTCAGGTACATTCTTAGGCGTTTAATATGCGGTGTTGAGTCCGTTTCTTTGAGCAAGGAGTAGCTCTTGTCTATTCCATATTTGGCTTAAGGAACTTTATCTGTGCTCATTTCAATCTCTGGTTTTATGCAGCATCCCAACTCACCTTTACCCTTAAGCAAGCATAAGTTGGTTTTCTAAATTTGAGACCCTGTTCTGTTCTGTAATTCAGTTCCTGTGTAGCCAAGTTTACATTCCGTGTATTACTGATATCTTATGATGTTTCTTTTTCTGTGTGACTTATTTCAGTTGGAATCATCATACCTGAATCCACTCATTGTGCTACTAAGGGCCTGATGACACAGATTTCATTGCTGAGTGATATTGCTTTGTAAGTAAATACCACTACTTTTTTATCCATTTTTCACTTTCTGCGATGTTGAACTTGTACTGTAAACGAGGTTCTTGTAAACAGAGCCGTTCCAAACTTTGGGGTGGCTGTGTCTTTTTGATTTTAATTTCACTAAGCTATAGGACCATAAGTGGAAGTGCCCTAGGCTCTGTTGCTTTGTTTTTTAGATGTTTCAGGAAACACCATACACTTCTCCCGAGTGGTTGTTGGCAATTTACATCCCGCCCTTCAGCATAACAAGGCTCCCAGTTCTCCATGGCCTGTCCTGCCTTTCTGGATTTTACACTTTTTTCAGATGGCCCTTTTGACCGGGGGGAAGTGAGACTTCATTGTAGTGCAGATTTCCTTTGCAAGCTTGCTTGGTTTGCCAAAAAGGGCGTATGCGTTTTTTCCTGAATATATTCAGGAAAAAACGCATACGCCCTTTTTGGCCAAGTGCATCATTGTGGACGTTCTGCCTCTTTTCCTATGCTTTCAATGCAATTCCAGTCTACCTCCTGAAATCGGTTTCCTGCAATTCTGCCCTGCTTTCAAGTCCTCTTGGCAGCCTTACTTCAGTCTATTTTTGGACGATAGCTGTCATTTATAACTCTGCAGGTTTGTGAATTACAGTGCCCCTGAGCTCCTTTCTTCAACTCGCTTTCTTGTGACCTGGCCGCAACACCGCAGGATGGCTTCAGGCCCTAATCTGGTTCCGGCACGGCACGCTGAGCCTTTGGTTATTTCCTCCTCCTGGTGGGAAATGAGTGTTAAATTTGCCCGTCCAGACACCTCCAGCTAGCCTCTCATTGGTTCTCACTATTCCTGTTCATCTTCTGCAGAAATTGCAAACTGGGCCAAACAGGAGGTTAAAGGCGCTGACTCTCCAAGTGGGGAGAGTGTTAGTAAAGCGTCTAGAATGTTGCACCCGAGTACCAGGGGAGGAAAACTGAGACATATTTGAACACGTCTCCCGATCACATGGTTGATCATACTCTGGGTTCCACATGCATGTTTTAGCTGAAGGAAGAATACCTAAAACCTGGGTAGTTGAAACCCGTGGAATGGGTACCATGCAATATGACTTCAAAGGGTCTTCATTTGCTCACCGAACCTCTCCAATCCTATCACTGCTGTGTTTATGCCCCTGTACACATGCTTGATTCTCTTTCGGAGACATAGCAATCCCTAGATTTTAAGATACTTACTAGTCAGGTACATTCTTAGGCGTTTAATATGCGGTGTTGAGTCCATTTCTTTGAGCAAGCAGCAGCTCTTGTCTATTCCATATTTGGCTTAAGGAACTTTATCTGTGCTCATTTCAATCTCTGGTTTTATGCAGCACCCCAACTCACCTTTCCCCTTAAGCAAGCATAAGTTGGTTTTCTAAATTTGAGACCCTGTTCTGTTCTGTAATTCAGTTCCTGTGTAGCCAAGTTTACATTCCGTGTATTACTGATATCTTATGATGTTTCTTTTTCTGTGTGACTTATTTCAGTTAGAATCATCATACCTGAATCCACTCATTGTGCTGCTAAGGGCCTGATGACATAGATTTCATTGCTGAGTGATATTGCTTTGTAAGTAAATACCACAACTTCTTTATCCATTTTTCACTTTCTGCGATGTTGAACTTGTACTGTAAACGAGGTTCTTGTAAACAGAGGCGTCCCAAACTTTGGGGTGGCTGTGTCTTTTTGATTTTAATTTCCCTAAGCTATAGGACCATAAGTGGCAGTGCCCTAGGCTCTGTTGCTTTGTTTTTTAGATGTTTCAGGAAACACCATACACTTCTCCCCAGTGTCTGTTGCCAATTTACATCCCGCCCATCAGCATAACAAGGCTCCCAGTTCTCCATGGCCTGTCCTGCCTTTCTGGATTTTACACTTTTTTCAGATGGCCCTTTTGACCGGGGGGAAGTGAGACTTCATTGTAGTGCAGATTTCCTTTGCAAGCTTGCTTGGTTGGCCAAAAAGGGCGTATGCGTTTTTTCCTGAATATATTCAGGAAAAAACGCATACGCCCTTTTTGGCCAAGTGCATCATTGTGGACGTTCTGCCTCTTTTCCTATGCTTTCAATGCAATTCCAGTCTACCTCCTGAAATCGGTTTCCTGCAATTCTGCCCCGCTTTCAAGTCCTCTTGGCAGCCTTACTTCAGTCTATTTTTGGACGATAGCTGTCATTTATAACTCTGCAGGTTTGTGAATTACAGTGCCCCTGAGCTCCTTTCCTCAACTTGCTTTCTTGTGACCTGGCCGCAACACCGCAGGATGGCTTCAGGCCCTAATCTGGTTCCGGCACGGCACGCTGAGCCTCTGGTTATTTCCTCTTCCTGGTGGGAAATGAGAGTTAAATTTGCCCGTCCAGACACCTCCAGCTAGTCTCTCATTGGTTGTCGCTATTCCTGTTCATCTTCCGCAGAAATTGCAAACTGGGCCAAACAGGAGGTTAAAGGCGCTGACTCTCCAAGTGGGGAGAGTGTTAGTAAAGCGTCTGGAATGTTGCACCCGAGTACCAGGGGAGGAAAACTGAGACATATTTGAACACGTCTCCTGTTCACATGGTTGATCATACTCTGGGTTCCACATGCATGTTTTAGCTGAAGGAAGAATACCTTAAACCTGGAGAGTTGAGACCCGTGGAATGGGTACCGTGCAATATGACTTCAAAGGGTCTTCATTTGCTCACCGAACCTCTCCAATCCTATCACTGCTGCATTTATGCCCCTGTACACACGCTTGATTCTCTTTTGGAGACATAGCAATCCATAGGTTTTAAGATACTTACTAGTCAGGTACATTCTTAGGCGTTTAATATGGGGTTTTGAGTCCATTTCGTTGAGCAAGGAGTAGCTCTTGTCTATTCCATATTTGGCTTAAGGAACTTTATCTGTGCTCATTTCAATCTCTGGTTTTATGCAGCACCCCAACTCACCTTTACCCTTAAGCAAGCATAAGTTGGTTTTCTAAATTTGAGACCCTGTTCTGTTCTGTAATTCAGTTCCTGTGTAGCCAAGTTTACATTCCGTGTATTACTGATATCTTATGATGTTTCTTTTTCTGTGTGACTTATTTCAGTTAGAATCATCATACCTGAATCCACTCATTGTGCTGCTAAGGGCCTGATGACACAGATTTCATTGCTGAGTGATATTGCTTTGTAAGTAAATACCACAACTTCTTTATCCATTTTTCACTTTCTGCGATGTTGAACTTGTACTGTAAACGAGGTTCTTGTAAACAGAGCCGTTCCAAACTTTGGGGTGGCTGTGTCTTTTTGATTTTAATTTCCCTAAGCTATAGGACCATAAGTGGAAGTGCCCTAGGTTCTGTTGCTTTGTTTTTTAGATGTTTCAGGAAACACCATACACTTCTCCGGAGTGGTTGTTGGCAATTTACATCCCGCCCATCAGCATAACAAGGCTCCCAGTTCTCCATGGCCTGTCCTGCCTTTCTGGATTTTACACTTTTTTCAGATGGCCCTTTTGACCGGGGGGAAGTGAGACTTCATTGTAGTGCAGATTTCCTTTGCAAGCTTGCTTGGTTGGCCAAAAAGGGCGTATGCGTTTTTTCCTGAATATATTCAGGAAAAAACGCATACGCCCTTTCTGGCCAAGTGCATCATTGTGGACGTTCTGCCTCTTTTCCTATGCTTTCAATGCAATTCCAGTCTACCTCCTGAAATCGGTTTCCTGCAATTCTGCCCCGCTTTCAAGTCCTCTTGGCAGCCTTACTTCAGTCTATTTTTGGACGATAGCTGTCATTTATAACTCTGCAGGTTTGTGAATTACAGTGCCCCTGAGCTCCTTTCTTCAACTCGCTTTCTTTTGAGCTGGCCGCAACACCGCAGGATGGCTTCAGGCCCTAATCTGGTTCCGGTACGGCACACTGAGCCTTTGGTTATTTCCTCTTCCTGGGGGGAAATGAGAGTTAAATTTGCCCGTCCAGACACCTCCAGCTAGCCTCTCATTGGTTCTCGCTATTCCTGTTCATCTTCCGCAGAAATTGCAAACTGGGCCAAACAGGAGGTTAAAGGCGCTGACTCTCCAAGTGGGGAGAGTGTTAGTAAAGCGTCTGGAATGTTGCACCCGAGTACCAGCCGAGGAAAACTGAGACATATTTGAACACGTCTCTCGATCACATGGTTGATCATACTTGGGTTCCACATGCATGTTTTAGCTGAAGGAAGAATACCTTAAACCTGGAGAGTTGAGACAAGTGTAATGGGTACCATGCAATATGACTTCAAAGGGTCTTCATTTGCTCACGGAACCTCTCCAATCCTATCACTGCTGCGTTTATGCCCCTGTACACACGCTTGATTCTCTTTCGGAGACATAGCAATCCATAGGTTTTAAGATACTTACTAGTCAGGTACATTCTTAGGCGTTTAATATGCGGTGTTGAGACCATTTCGTTGAGCAAGGAGTAGCTCTTGTCTATTCCATATTTGGCTTAAGGAACTTTATCTGTGCTCATTTCAATCTCTGGTTTTATGCAGCACCCCAACTCACCTTTACCCTTAAGCAAGCATAGGTTGGTTTTCTAAATTTGAGAACCTGTTCTGTTCTGTAATTCAGTTCCTGTGTAGCCAAGTTTACATTCCGTGTATTACTGATATCTTATGATGTTTCTTTTTCTGTGTGACTTATTTCAGTTAGAATCATCATACCTGAATCCACTCATTGTGCTGCTAAGGGCCAGATGACACAGATTTCATTGCTGAGTGATATTGCTTTGTAAGTAAATATTTTCCTGAATATATTCAGGAATATATTCAGGAAAAAACGCATACGCCCTTTTTGGCCAAGTGCATCATTGTGGACGTTCTGCCTCTTTTCCTATGCTTTCAATGCTATTCCAGTCTACCTCCTGAAATCGGTTTCCTGCAATTCTGCCCCGCTTTCAAGTCCTCTTGGCAGCCTTACTTCAGTCTATTTTTGGACGATAGCTGTCATTTATAACTCTGCAGGTTTGTGAATTACAGTGCCCCTGAGCTCCTTTCTTCAACTCGCTTTCTTTTGAGCTGGCCGCAACACCGCAGGATGGCTTCAGGCCCTAATCTGGTTCCGGTACAGCACACTGAGCCTTTGGTTATTTCCTCTTCCTGGTGGGAAATGAGAGTTAAATTTGCCCGTCCAGACACCTCCAGCTAGTCTCTCATTGGTTCTCGCTATTCCTGTTCATCTTCCGCAGAAATTACAAACTGGGCCAAACAGGAGGTTAAAGGCGCTGACTCTCCAAGTGGGGAGAGTGTTAGTAAAGTGTCTGGAATGTTGCACCCGAGTACCAGGGGAGGAAAACTGAGACATATTTGAACACGTCTCCCGATCACATGGTTGATCATATTCTGGGTTCCACATGCATGTTTTAGCTGAAGGAAGAATACCTAAAACCTGGGTAGTTGAAACCCGTGGAATGGGTAGCATGCAATATGACTACAAAGGGTCTTCATTTGCTCACCGAACCTCTCCAATCCTATCACTGCTGCGTTTATGCCCCTGTACACATGCTTGATTCTCTTTCGGAGACATAGCAATCCCTAGATTTTAAGATACTTACTACTCAGGTACATTCTTAGGCGTTTAATATGCGGTGTTGAGTCCATTTCTTTGAGCAAGGAGTAGCTCTTGTCTATTCCATATTTGGCTTAAGGAACTTTATCTGTGCTCATTTCAATCTCTGGTTTTATGCAGCACCCCAACTCACCTTTACCCTTAAGCAAGCATAAGTTGGTTTTCTAAATTTGAGACCCTGTTCTGTTCTGTAATTCAGTTCCTGTGTAGCCAAGTTTACATTCCGTGTATTACTGATATCTTATGATGTTTCTTTTTCTGTGTGACTTATTTCAGTTAGAATCATCATACCTGAATCCACTCATTGTGCTGCTAAGGGCCAGATGACACAGATTTCATTGCTGAGTGATATTGCTTTGTAAGTAAATATTTTCCTGAATATATTCAGGAATATATTCAGGAAAAAACGCATACGCCATTTTTGGCCAAGTGCATCATTGTGGACGTTCTGCCTCTTTTCCTATGCTTTCAATGCAATTCCAGTCTACCTCCTGAAATCGGGTTTCCTGCAATTCTGCCCCGCTTTCAAGTCCTCTTGGCAGGCTTACTTCAGTCTATTTTTGGACGATAGCTGTCATTTATAACTCTGCAGGTTTGTGAATTACAGTGCCCCTGAGCTCCTTTCTTCAACTCGCTTTCTTTTGAGCTGGCCGCAACACCGCAGGATGGCTTCAGGCCCTAATCTGGTTCCGGTACGGCACACTGAGCCTTTGGTTATTTCCTCTTCCTGGTGGGAAATGAGAGTTAAATTTGCCCGTCCAGACACCTCCAGCTAGCCTCTCATTGGTTCTCGCTATTCCTGTTCATCTTCCGCAGAAATTGCAAACTGTGCCAAACAGGAGGTTAAAGGCGCTGACTCTCCAAGTGGGGAGAGTGTTAGTAAAGCGTCTGGAATGTTGCACCCGAGTACCAGGGGAGGAAAACTGAGACATATTTGAACAGGTCTCCCGATCACATGGTTGATCATACTCTGGGTTCCACATGCATGTTTTAGCTGAAGGAAGAATACCTAAAACCTGGGTAGTTGAAACCCGTGGAATGGGTACCATGCAATATGACTTCAAAGGGTCTTCATTTGCTCACCGAACCTCTCCAATCCTATCACTGCTGCATTTATGCCCCTGTACACATGCTTGATTCTCTTTCGGAGACATAGCAATCCATAGGTTTTAAGATACTTACTAGTCAGGTACATTCTTAGGCGTTTAATATGCGGTGTTGAGTCCATTTCGTTGAGCAAGGAGTAGCTCTTGTCTATTCCATATTTGGCTTAAGGAACTTTATCTGTGCTCATTTCAATCTCTGGTTTTATGCAGCACCCCAACTCACCTTTTCCCTTAAGCAAGCATAAGTTGGTTTTCTAAATTTGAGAACCTGTTCTGTTTTGGAATTCAGTTCCTGTGTAGCCAAGTTTACATTCCGTGTATTACTGATATCTTATGATGTTTCTTTTTCTGTGTGACTTATTTCAGTTGGAATCATCATACCTGAATCCACTCATTGTGCTACTAAGGGCCTGATGACACAGATTTCATTGCTGAGTGATATTGCTTTGTAAGTAAATACCACTACTTTTTTATCCATTTTTCACTTTCTGCGATGTTGAACTTGTACTGTAAACGAGGTTCTTGTAAACAGAGCCGTTCCAAACTTTGGGGTGGCTGTGTCTTTTTGATTTTAAATTCCCTAAGCTATAGGACCATAAGTGGAAGTGCCCTAGGCTCTGTTGCTTTGTTTTTTAGATGTTTCAGGAAACACCATACACTTCTCCCAAGTGGTTGTTGGCAATTTACATCCCGCCCTTCAGCATAACAAGGCTCCCAGTTCTCCATGGCCTGTCCTGCCTTTCTGGATTTTACACTTTTTTCAGATGGCCCTTTTGACCGGGGGGAAGTGAGACTTCATTGTAGTGCAGATTTCCTTTGCAAGCTTGCTTGGTTGGCCAAAAAGGGCGTATGCGTTTTTTCCTGAATATATTCAGGAAAAAACGCATACGCCCTTTTTGGCCAAGTGCATCATTGTGGACGTTCTGCCTCTTTTCCTATGCTTTCAATGCAATTCCAGTCTACCTCCTGAAATCGGTTTCCTGCAATTCTGCCCCGCTTTCAAGTCCTCTTGGCAGCCTTACTTCAGTCTATTTTTGGACGATAGCTGTCATTTATAACTCTGCAGGTTTGTGAATTACAGTGCCCCTGAGCTCCTTTCTTCAACTCGCTTTCTTGTGAGCTGGCCGCAACACCGCAGGATGGCTTCAGGCCCTAATCTGGTTCCGGCACGGCACGCTGAGCCTTTGGTTATTTCCTCTTCCTGGTGGGAAATGAGAGTTAAATTTGCCCGTACAGACACCTCCAGCTAGTCTCTCATTGGTTCTCGCTATTCCTGTTCATCTTCCGCAGAAATTGCAAACTGGGCCAAACAGGAGGTTAAAGGCGCTGACTCTCCAAGTGGGGAGAGTGTTAGTAAAGCATCTGGAATGTTGCACCCGAGTACCAGGGGAGGAAAACTGAGACATATTTGAACAAGTCTCCCGTTCACATGGTTGATCATACTTGGGTTCCACATGCATGTTTTAGCTGAAGGAAGAATACCTTAAACCTGGAGAGTTAAGACCCGTGTAATGGGTACCATGCAATATGACTTCAAAGGGTCTTCATTTGCTCACCGAACCTCTCCAATCCTATCACTGCTGCGTTTATGCCCCTGTACACATGCTTGATTCTCTTTCGGAGACATAGCAATCCATAGGTTTTAAGATACTTACTAGTCAGGTACATTCTTAGGCGTTTAATATGGGGTGTTGAGTCCATTTCGTTGAGCAAGGAGTAGCTCTTGTCTATTCCATATTTGGCTTAAGGAACTTTATCTGTGCTCATTTCAATCTCTGGTTTTATGCAGCACCCCAACTCACCTTTACCCTTAAGCAAGCATAAGTTGGTTTTCTAAATTTGAGACCCTGTTCTGTTCTGTAATTCAGTTCCTGTGTAGCCAAGTTTACATTCCGTGTATTACTGATATCTTATGATGTTTCTTTTTCTGTGTGACTTATTTCAGTTAGAATCATCATACCTGAATCCACTCATTGTGCTGCTAAGGGCCTGATGACACAGATTTCATTGCTGAGTGATATTGCTTTGTAAGTAAATACCACAACTTCTTTATCCATTTTTCACTTTCTGCGATGTTGAACTTGTACTGTAAACGAGGTTCTTGTAAACAGAGCCGTTCCAAACTTTGGGGTGGCTGTGTCTTTTTGATTTTAATTTCCCTAAGCTATAGGACCATAAGTGGAAGTGCCCTAGGTTCTGTTGCTTTGTTTTTTAGATGTTTCAGGAAACACCATACACTTCTCCCGAGTGGTTGTTGGCAATTTACATCCCGCCCATCAGCATAACAAGGCTCCCAGTTCTCCATGGCCTGTCCTGCCTTTCTGGATTTTACACTTTTTTCAGATGGCCCTTTTGACCGGGGGGAAGTGAGACTTCATTGTAGTGCAGATTTCCTTTGCAAGCTTGCTTGGTTGGCCAAAAAGGGCGTATGCGTTTTTTCCTGAATATATTCAGGAAAAAACGCATACGCCCTTTCTGGCCAAGTGCATCATTGTGGACGTTCTGCCTCTTTTCCTATGCTTTCAATGCAATTCCAGTCTACCTCCTGAAATCGGTTTCCTGCAATTCTGCCCCGCTTTCAAGTCCTCTTGGCAGCCTTACTTCAGTCTATTTTTGGACGATAGCTGTCATTTATAACTCTGCAGGTTTGTGAATTACAGTGCCCCTGAGCTCCTTTCTTCAACTCGCTTTCTTTTGAGCTGGCCGCAACACCGCAGGATGGCTTCAGGCCCTAATCTGGTTCCGGTACGGCACACTGAGCCTTTGGTTATTTCCTCTTCCTGGTGGGAAATGAGAGTTAAATTTGCCCGTCCAGACACCTCCAGCTAGCCTCTCATTGGTTCTCGCTATTCCTGTTCATCTTCCGCAGAAATTGCAAACTGGGCCAAACAGGAGGTTAAAGGCGCTGACTCTCCAAGTGGGGAGAGTGTTAGTAAAGCGTCTGGAATGTTGCACCCGAGTACCAGGGGAGGAAAACTGAGACATATTTGAACACGTCTCCCGATCACATGGTTGATCATACTCTGGGTTCCACACGCATGTTTTAGCTGAAGGAAGAATACCTAAAACCTGGGTAGTTGAAACCCGTGGAATGGGTACCATGCAATATGATTTCAAAGGGTCTTCATTTGCTCACCGAACCTCTCCAATCCTATCACTGCTGCGTTTATGCCCCTGTACACATGCTTGATTCTCTTTCGGAGACATAGCAATCCATAGGTTTTAAGATACTTACTAGTCAGGTACATTCTTAGGCGTTTAATATGCGGTGTTGAGTCCATTTCGTTGAGCAAGGAGTAGCTCTTGTCTATTCCATATTTGGCTTAAGGAACTTTATCTGTGCTCATTTCAATCTCTGGTTTTATGCAGCACCCCAACTCACCTTTCCCCTTAAGCAAGCATAAGTTGGTTTTCTAAACTTGGGAACCTGTTCTGTTTTGGAATTCAGTTCCTGTGTAGCCAAGTTTACATTCCATGTATTAGTGATATCTTATGATGTTTCTTTTTCTGTGTGACTTATTTCAGTTAGAATCATCGTACCTGAATCTACTCATTATGCTGCTACGGGCCTGATGACATAGATTTCATTGCTGAGTGATACTGCATTGTACGTAAGTACGACAAGTTCTTTATCCATTTTTCACTTTCTGTGATATTGAACTTGTACGGTAAACGAGGTTCTTGTAAACAGAGGCGTCCCAAACTTTGGGGTGGCTGTGTCTTTTTGATTTTAATTTCCCTAAGCTGTAGGACCATAAGTGGAAGTGCCCTAGGCTCTGTTGCTTTGTTTTTTAGATGTTTCAGGAAACACCATACACTTCTCCCGAGTGGTTGTTGGCAATTTACATCCCGCCCATCAGCATAACAAGGCTCCCAGTTCTCCATGGCCTGTCCTGCCTTTCTGGATTTTACACTTTTTTCAGATGGCCCTTTTGACCGGGAGGAAGTGAGACTTCATTGTAGTGCAGATTTCCTTTGCAAGCTTGCTTGGTTGACCAAAAAGGGCGTATGCGTTTTTTCCTGAATATATTCAGGAAAAAACGCATATGCCCTTTTTGGCCAAGTGCATCATTGTGGACGTTCTGCCTCTTTTCCTATGCTTTCAATGCAATTCCAGTCTACCTCCTGAAATCGGTTTCCTGCAATTCTGCCCCGCTTTCAAGTCCTCTTGGCAGCCTTACTTCAGTCTATTTTTGGACGATAGCTGTCATTTATAACTCTGCAGGTTTGTGAATTACAGTGCCCCTGAGCTCCTTTCTTCAACTCGCTTTCTTGTGACCTGGCCGCAACACCGCAGGATGGCTTCAGGCCCTAATCTGGTTCCGGCACGGCACGCTGAGCCTCTGGTTATTTCCTCTTCCTGGTGGGAAATGAGAGTTAAATTTGCCCGTCCAGACACCTCCAGCTAGTCTCTCATTGGTTCTCGCTATTCCTGTTCATCTTCCGCAGAAATTGCAAACTGGGCCAAACAGGAGGTTAAAGGCGCTGACTCTCCAAGTGGGGAGAGTGTTAGTAAAGCGTCTGGAATGTTGCACCCGAGTACCAGGGGAGGAAAACTGAGACATATTTGAACACGTCTCCCGATCACATGGTTCATCATACTCTGGGTTCCACATGCATGTTTTAGGTGAAGGAAGAATACCTAAAACCTGGGTAGTTGAAACCCGTGGAATGGGTACCATGCAATATGACTTCAAAGGGTCTTCATTTGCTCACCGAACCTCTCCAATCCTATCACTGCTGCGTTTATGCCCCTGTACACATGCTTGATTCTCTTTCGGAGACATAGCAATCCCTAGATTTTAAGATACTTACTAGTCAGGTACATTCTTAGGCGTTTAATATGCGGTGTTGAGTCCATTTCTTTGAGCAAGGAGTAGCTCTTGTCTATTCCATATTTGGCTTAAGGAACTTTATCTGTGCTCATTTCAATCTCTGGTTTTATGCAGTACCCCAACTCACCTTTACCCTTAAGCAAGCATAAGTTGGTTTTCTAAATTTGAGACCCTGTTCTGTTCTGTAATTCAGTTCCTGTGTAGCCAAGTTTACATTCCGTGTATTACTGATATCTTATGATGTTTCTTTTTCTGTGTGACTTATTTCAGTTAGAATCATCATACCTGAATCCACTCATTGTGCTGCTAAGGGCCTGATGACACAGATTTCATTGCTGAGTGATATTGCTTTGTAAGTAAATACCACAACTTTTTTATCCATTTTTCACTTTCTGCGATGTTGAACTTGTACTGTAAACGAGGTTCTTGTAAACAGAGCCGTTCGAAACTTTGGGGTGGCTGTGTCTTTTTGATTTTAAATTCCCTAAGCTATAGGACCATAAGTGGAAGTGCCCTAGGCTCTGTTGCTTTGTTTTTTAGATGTTTCAGGAAACACCATCCACTTCTCCCGAGTGGTTGTTGACAATTTACATCCCGCCCTTCAGCATAACAAGGCTCCCAGTTCTCCATGGCCTGTCCTGCCTTTCTGGATTTTACACTTTTTTCAGATGGCCCTTTTGACCGGGGGGAAGTGAGACTTCATTGTAGTGCAGATTTCCTTTGCAAGCTTGCTTGGTTGGCCAAAAAGGGCGTATGCGTTTTTTCCTGAATATATTCAGGAAAAAACGCATACGCCCTTTTTGGCCAAGTGCATCATTGTGGACGTTCTGCCTCTTTTCCTATGCTTTCAATGCAATTCCAGTCTACCTCCTGAAATCGGTTTCCTGCAATTCTGCCCCGCTTTCAAGTCCTCTTGGCAGCCTTACTTCAGTCTATTTTTGGACGATAGCTGTCATTTATAACTCTGCAGGTTTGTGAATTACAGTGCCCCTGAGCTCCTTTCTTCAACTTGCTTTCTTGTGACCTGGCCGCAACACCGCAGGATGGCTTCAGGCCCTAATCTGGTTCCGGCACGGCACGCTGAGCCTCTGGTTATTTCCTCTTCCTGGTGGGAAATGAGAGTTAAATTTGCCCGTCCAGACACCTCCAGCTAGTCTCTCATTGGTTCTCGCTATTCCTGTTCATCTTCCGCAGAAATTGCAAACTGGGCCAAACAGGAGGTTAAAGGCGCTCACTCTCCAAGTGGGGAGAGTGTTAGTAAAGCGTCTGGAATGTTGCACCCGAGTACCAGGGGAGGAAAACTGAGACATATTTGAACACGTCTCCCGATCACATGGTTCATCATACTCTGGGTTCCACATGCATATTTTAGGTGAAGGAAGAATACCTAAAACCTGGGTAGTTGAAACCCGTGGAATGGGTACCATGCAATATGACTTCAAAGGGTCTTCATTTGCTCACCGAACCTCTCCAATCCTATCACTGCTGCGTTTATGCCCCTGTACACACGCTTGATTCTCTTTCGGAGACATAGCAATCCCTAGATTTTAAGATACTTACTAGTCAGGTACATTCTTAGGCGTTTAATATGCGGTGTTGAGTCCATTTCTTTGAGCAAGGAGTAGCTCTTGTCTATTCCATATTTGGCTTAAGGAACTTTATCTGTGCTCATTTCAATCTCTGGTTTTATGCAGTACCCCAACTCACCTTTACCCTTAAGCAAGCATAAGTTGGTTTTCTAAATTTGAGACCCTGTTCTGTTCTGTAATTCAGTTCCTGTGTAGTCAAGTTTACATTCCGTGTATTACTGATATCTTATGATGTTTCTTTTTCTGTGTGACTTATTTCAGTTAGAATCACCATACCTGAATCCACTCATTGTGCTGCTAAGGGCCTGATGACATAGATTTCATTGCTGAGTGATATTGCTTTGTAAGTAAATACCACAACTTCTTTATCCATTTTTCACTTTCTGCGATGTTGAACTTGTACTGTAAACGAGGTTCTTGTAAACAGAGGCGTCCCAAACTTTGGGGTGGCTGTGTCTTTTTGATTTTAATTTCCCTAAGCTATAGGACCATAAGTGGAAGTGCCCTAGGCTCTGTTGCTTTGTTTTTTAGATGTTTCAGGAAACACCATACACTTCTCCCGAGTGTCTGTTGGCAATTTACATCCCGCCCATCAGCATAACAAGGCTCCCAGTTCTCCATGGCCTGTCCTGCCTTTCTGGATTTTACACTTTTTTCAGATGGCCCTTTTGACCGGGAGGAAGTGAGACTTCATTTTAGTGCAGATTTCCTTTGCAAGCTTGCTTGGTTGGCCAAAAAGGGCGTATGCGTTTTTTCCTGAATATATTCAGGAAAAAACGCATACGCCCTTTTTGGCCAAGTGCATCATTGTGGACGTTCTGCCTCTTTTCCTATGCTTTCAATGCAATTCCAGTCTACCTCCTGAAATCGGTTTCCTGCAATTCTGCCCCGCTTTCAAGTCCTCTTGGCAGCCTTACTTCAGTCTATTTTTGGACGATAGCTGTCATTTATAACTCTGCAGGTTTGTGAATTACAGTGTCCCTGAGCTCCTTTCTAAAACTTGCTTTCTTGTGACCTGGCCGCAACACCGCAGGATGGCTTCAGGCCCTAATCTGGTTCCGGCACGGCACGCTGAGCCTCTGGTTATTTCCTCTTCCTGGTGGGAAATGAGAGTTAAATTTGCCCGTCCAGACACCTCCAGCTAGTCTCTCATTGGTTCTCGCTATTCCTGTTCATCTTCCGCAGAAATTGCAAACTGGGCCAAACAGGAGGTTAAAGGCGCTGACTCTCCAAGTGGGGAGAGTGTTAGTAAAGCGTCTTGAATGTTGCACCCGAGTACCAGGGGAGGAAAACTGAGACATATTTGTAAATGTCTCCCGATCACATGGTTGATCATACTCTGGGTTCCACATGCATATTTTAGGTGAAGGAAGAATACCTAAAACCTGGGTAGTTGAAACCCGTGGAATGGGTACCATGCAATATGACTTCAAAGGGTCTTCATTTGCTCACCGAACCTCTCCAATCCTATCACTGCTGCGTTTATGCCCCTGTACACATGCTTGATTCTCTTTCGGAGACATAGCAATCCCTAGATTTTAAGATACTTACTAGTCAGGTACATTCTTAGGCGTTTAATATGCGGTGTTGAGTCCATTTCTTTGAGCAAGGAGTAGCTCTTGTCTATTCCATATTTGGCTTAAGGAACTTTATCTGTGCTCATTTCAATCTCTGGTTTTATGCAGTACCCCAACTCACCTTTACCCTTAAGCAAGCATAAGTTGGTTTTCTAAATTTGAGACCCTGTTCTGTTCTGTAATTCAGTTCCTGTGTAGCCAAGTTTACATTCCGTGTATTACTGATATCTTATGATGTTTCTTTTTCTGTGTGACTTATTTCAGTTAGAATCATCATACCTGAATCCACTCATTGTGCTACTAAGGGCCTGATGACACAGATTTCATTGCTGAGTGATATTGCTTTGTAAGTAAATACCACAACTTTTTTATCCATTTTTCACTTTCTGCGATGTTGAACTTGTACTGTAAACGAGGTTCTTGTAAACAGAGCCGTTCGAAACTTTGGGGTGGCTGTGTCTTTTTGATTTTAAATTCCCTAAGCTATAGGACCATAAGTGGAAGTGCCCTAGGCTCTGTTGCTTTGTTTTTTAGATGTTTCAGGAAACACCATACACTTCTCCCGAGTGGTTGTTGGCAATTTACATCCCGCCCTTCAGCATAACAAGGCTCCCAGTTCTCCATGGCCTGTCCTGCCTTTCTGCATTTTACACTTTTTTCAGATGGCCCTTTTGACCGGGGGGAAGTGAGACTTCATTGTAGTGCAGATTTCCTTTGCAAGCTTGCTTGGTTGGCCAAAAAGGGCGTATGCGTTTTTTCCTGAATATATTCAGGAAAAAACGCATACGCCCTTTCTGGCCAAGTGCATCATTGTGGACGTTCTGCCTCTTTTCCTATGCTTTCAATGCAATTCCAGTCTACCTCCTGAAATCGGTTTCCTGCAATTCTGCCCCGCTTTCAAGTCCTCTTGGCAGCCTTACTTCAGTCTATTTTTGGACGATAGCTGTCATTTATAACTCTGCAGGTTTGTGAATTACAGTGCCCCTGAGCTCCTTTCTTCAATTTGCTTTCTTGTGACCTGGCCGCAACACCGCAGGATGGCTTCAGGCCCTAATATGGTTCCGGCACGGCACGCTGAGCCTCTGGTTATTTCCTCTTCCTGGTGGGAAATGAGAGTTAAATTTGCCCGTCCAGACACCTCCAGCTAGTCTCTCATTGGTTCTCGCTATTCCTGTTCATCTTCCGCAGAAATTGCAAACTGGGCCAAACAGGAGGTTAAAGGCGCTGACTCTCCAAGTGGGGAGAGTGTTAGTAAAGCGTCTGGAATGTTGCACCCGAGTACCAGGGGAGGAAAACTGAGACATATTTGAACACGTCTCCCGATCACATGGTTGATCATACTCTGGGTTCCACATGCATGTTTTAGCTGAAGGAAGAATACCTTAAACCTGGGTAGTTGAGACCCGTGGAATGGGTACCATGCAATATGACTTCAAAGGGTCTTCATTTGCTCACCGAACCTCTCCAATCCTATCACTGCTGCGTTTATGCCCCTGTACACATGCTTGATTCTCTTTCGGAGACATAGCAATCCCTAGATTTTAAGATACTTACTAGTCAGGTACATTCTTAGGCGTTTAATATGCGGTGTTGAGTCCATTTCTTTGAGCAAGGAGTAGCTCTTGTCTATTCCATATTTGGCTTAAGGAACTTTATCTGTGCTCATTTCAATCTCTGGTTTTATGCAGTACCCCAACTCACCTTTACCCTTAAGCAAGCATAAGTTGGTTTTCTAAATTTGAGACCCTGTTCTGTTCTGTAATTCAGTTCCTGTGTAGCCAAGTTTACATTCCGTGTATTACTGATATCTTATGATGTTTCTTTTTCTGTGTGACTTATTTCAGTTAGAATCATCATACCTGAATCCACTCATTGTGCTACTAAGGGCCTGATGACACAGATTTCATTGCTGAGTGATATTGCTTTGTAAGTAAATACCACAACTTTTTTATCCATTTTTCACTTTCTGCGATGTTGAACTTGTACTGTAAACGAGGTTCTTGTAAACAGAGCCATTCGAAACTTTGGGGTGGCTGTGTCTTTTTGATTTTAAATTCCCTAAGCTATAGGACCATAAGTGGAAGTGCCCTAGGCTCTGTTGCTTTGTTTTTTAGATGTTTCAGGAAACACCATCCACTTCTCCCGAGTGGTTGTTGACAATTTACATCCCGCCCTTCAGCATAACAAGGCTCCCAGTTCTCCATGGCCTGTCCTGCCTTTCTGGATTTTACACTTTTTTCAGATGGCCCTTTTGACCGGGGGGAAGTGAGACTTCATTGTAGTGCAGATTTCCTTTGCAAGCTTGCTTGGTTGGCCAAAAAGGGCGTATGCGTTTTTTCCTGAATATATTCAGGAAAAAACGCATACGCCCTTTTTGGCCAAGTGCATCATTGTGGACGTTCTGCCTCTTTTCCTATGCTTTCAATGCAATTCCAGTCTACCTCCTGAAATTGGTTTCCTGCAATTCTGCCCCGCTTTCAAGTCCTCTTGGCAGCCTTACTTCAGTCTATTTTTGGACGATAGCTGTCATTTATAACTCTGCAGGTTTGTGAATTACAGTGCCCCTGAGCTCCTTTCTTCAACTCGCTTTCTTGTGACCTGGCCGCAACACCGCAGGATGGCTTCAGGCCCTAATATGGTTCCGGCACGGCACGCTGAGCCTCTGGTTATTTCCTCTTCCTGGTGGGAAATGAGAGTTAAATTTGCCCGTCCAGACACCTCCAGCTAGTCTCTCATTGGTTCTCGCTATTCCTGTTCATCTTCCGCAGAAATTGCAAACTGGGCCAAACAGGAGGTTAAAGGCGCTGACTCTCCAAGTGGGGAGAGTGTTAGTAAAGCGTCTGGAATGTTGCACCCGAGTACCAGGGGAGGAAAACTGAGACATATTTGAACACGTCTCCCGATCACATGGTTGATCATACTCTGGGTTCCACATGCATGTTTTAGCTGAAGGAAGAATACCTTAAACCTGGGTAGTTGAGACCCGTGGAATGGGTACCATGCAATATGACTTCAAAGGGTCTTCATTTGCTCACCGAACCTCTCCAATCCTATCACTGCTGCGTTTATGCCCCTGTACACATGCTTGATTCTCTTTCGGAGACATAGCAATCCATAGGTTTTAAGATACTTACTAGTCAGGTACATTCTTAGGCGTTTAATATGCGGTGTTGAGTCCATTTCTTTGAGCAAGGAGTAGCTCTTCTCTATTCCATATTTGGCTTAAGGAACTTTATCTGTGCTCATTTCAATCTCTGGTTTTATGCAGCACCCCAACTCACCTTTACCCTTAAGCAAGCATAAGTTGGTTTTCTAAATTTGAGACCCTGTTCTGTTCTGTAATTCAGTTCCTGTGTAGCCAAGTTTACATTCCGTGTATTACTGATATCTTATGATGTTTCTTTTTCTGTGTGACTTATTTCAGTTAGAATCATCATACCTGAATCCACTCATTGTGCTACTAAGGGCCTGATGACACAGATTTCATTGCTGAGTGATATTGCTTTGTAAGTAAATACCACAACTTTTTTATCCATTTTTCACTTTCTGCGATGTTGAACTTGTACTGTAAACGAGGTTCTTGTAAACAGAGCCGTTCCAAACTTTGGGGTGGCTGTGTCTTTTTGATTTTAAATTCCCTAAGCTATAGGACCATAAGTGGAAGTGCCCTAGGCTCTGTTGCTTTGTTTTTTAGATGTTTCAGGAAACACCAAACACTTCTCCTGAGTGTCTGTTGGCAATTTACATCCCGCCCATCAGCATAACAAGGCTCCCAGTTCTCCATGGCCTGTCCTGCCTTTCTGGATTTTACACTTTTTTCAGATGGCCCTTTTGACCGGGGGTAAGTGAGACTTCATTGTAGTGCAGATTTCCTTTGCAAGTTTGCTTGGTTGGCCAAAAAGGGCGTATGCGTTTTTTCCTGAATATATTCAGGAAAAAACGCATACGCCCTTTTTGGCCAAGTGCATCATTGTGGACGTTCTGCCTCTTTTCCTATGCTTTCAATGCAATTCCAGTCTACCTCCTGAAATCGGTTTCCTGTAATTCTGCCCCGCTTTCAAGTCCTCTTGGCAGCCTTACTTCAGTATATTTTTAGACGATAGCTGTCATTTATAACTCTGCAGGTTTGTGAATTACAGTGCCCCTGAGCTCCTTTCTTCAACTCGCTTTCTTGTGAGCTGGCCGCAACACCGCAGGATGGCTTCAGGCCCTAATCTGGTTCTGGTACGGCACGCTGAGCCTTTGGTTATTTCCTCTTCCTGGTGGGAAATGAGAGTTAAATTTGCCCGTCCAGACACCTCCAGCTAGTCTCTCATTGGTTCTCGCTATTCCTGTTCATCTTCCGCAGAAATTGCAAACTGGGCCAAACAGGAGGTTAAAGGCGCTGACTCTCCAAGTGGGGAGAGTGTTAGTAAAGCGTCTGGAATGTTGCACCCGAGTACCAGGGGAGGAAAACTGAGACATATTTGAACACGTCTCCCGTTCACATGGTTGATCATACTTGGGTTCCACATGCATGTTTTAGCTGAAGGAAGAATACCTTAAACCTGGAGAGTTAAGACCCGTGTAATGGGTACCATGCAATATGACTTCAAAGGGTCTTCATTTGCTCACCGAACCTCTCCAATCCTATCACTGCTGCGTTTATGCCCCTGTACACATGCTTGATTCTCTTTCGGAGACATAGCAATCCATAGGTTTTAAGATACTTACTAGTCAGGTTCATTCTTAGGCGTTTAATATGGGGTGTTGAGTCCATTTCGTTGAGCAAGGAGTAGCTCTTGTCTATTCCATATTTGGCTTAAGGAACTTTATCTGTGCTCATTTCAATCTCTGGTTTTATGCAGCACCCCAACTCACCTTTACCCTTAAGCAAGCATAAGTTGGTTTTCTAAATTTGAGACCCTGTTCTGTTCTGTAATTCAGTTCCTGTGTAGCCAAGTTTACATTCCGTGTATTACTGATATCTTATGATGTTTCTTTTTCTGTGTGACTTATTTCAGTTAGAATCATCATACCTGAATCCACTCATTGTGCTGCTAAGGGCCTGATGACACAGATTTCATTGCTGAGTGATATTGCTTTGTAAGTAAATACCACAACTTCTTTATCCATTTTTCACTTTCTGCGATGTTGAACTTGTACTGTAAACGAGGTTCTTGTAAACAGAGCCGTTCCAAACTTTGGGGTGGCTGTGTCTTTTTGATTTTAATTTCCCTAAGCTATAGGACCATAAGTGGAAGTGCCCTAGGTTCTGTTGCTTTGTTTTTTAGATGTTTCAGGAAACACCATACACTTCTCCGGAGTGGTTGTTGGCAATTTACATCCCGCCCATCAGCATAACAAGGCTCCCAGTTCTCCATGGCCTGTCCTGCCTTTCTGGATTTTACACTTTTTTCAGATGGCCCTTTTGACCGGGGGGAAGTGAGACTTCATTGTAGTGCAGATTTCCTTTGCAAGCTTGCTTGGTTGGCCAAAAAGGGCGTATGCGTTTTTTCCTGAATATATTCAGGAAAAAACGCATACGCCCTTTCTGGCCAAGTGCATCATTGTGGACGTTCTGCCTCTTTTCCTATGCTTTCAATGCAATTCCAGTCTACCTCCTGAAATCGGTTTCCTGCAATTCTGCCCCGCTTTCAAGTCCTCTTGGCAGCCTTACTTCAGTCTATTTTTGGACGATAGCTGTCATTTATAACTCTGCAGGTTTGTGAATTACAGTGCCCCTGAGCTCCTTTCTTCAACTCGCTTTCTTTTGAGCTGGCCGAAACACCGCAGGATGGCTTCAGGCCCTAATCTGGTTCCGGTACGGCACACTGAGCCTTTGGTTATTTCCTCTTCCTGGTGGGAAATGAGAGTTAAATTTGCCCGTCCAGACACCTCCAGCTAGCCTCTCATTGGTTCTCGCTATTCCTGTTCATCTTCCGCAGAAATTGCAAACTGGGCCAAACAGGAGGTTAAAGGCGCTGACTCTCCAAGTGGGGAGAGTGTTAGTAAAGCGTCTGGAATGTTGCACCCGAGTACCAGGGGAGGAAAACTGAGACATATTTGAACACGTCTCCCGATCACATGGTTGATCATACTCTGGGTTCCACATGCATGTTTTAGCTGAAGGAAGAATACCTTAAACCTGGGTAGTTGAGACCCGTGGAATGGGTACCATGCAATATGACTTCAAAGGGTCTTCATTTGCTCACCGAACCTCTCCAATCCTATCACTGCTGCGTTTATGCCCCTGTACACATGCTTGATTCTCTTTCGGAGACATAGCAATCCATAGGTTTTAAGATACTTACTAGTCAGGTACATTCTTAGGCGTTTAATATGCGGTGTTGAGTCCATTTCGTTGAGCAAGGAGTAGCTCTTGTCTATTCCATATTTGGCTTAAGGAACTTTATCTGTGCTCATTTCAATCTCTGGTTTTATGCAGCACCCCAACTCACCTTTCCCCTTAAGCAAGCATAAGTTGGTTTTCTAAATTTGAGAACCTGTTCTGTTTTGGAATTCAGTTCCTGTGTAGCCAAGTTTACATTCCATGTATTAGTGATATCTTATGATGTTTCTTTTTCTGTGTGACTTATTTCAGTTAGAATCATCGTACCTGAATCTACTCATTATGCTGCTACGGGCCTGATGACATAGATTTCATTGCTGAGTGATACTGCATTGTACGTAAGTACGACAAGTTCTTTATCCATTTTTCACTTTCTGTGATATTGAACTTGTACGGTAAACGAGGTTCTTGTAAACAGAGGCGTCCCAAACTTTGGGGTGGCTGTGTCTTTTTGATTTTAATTTCCCTAAGCTGTAGGACCATAAGTGGAAGTGCCCTAGGCTCTGTTGCTTTGTTTTTTAGATGTTTCAGGAAACACCATACACTTCTCCCGAGTGGTTGTTGGCAATTTACATCCCGCCCATCAGCATAACAAGGCTCCCAGTTCTCCATGGCCTGTCCTGCCTTTCTGGATTTTACACTTTTTTCAGATGGCCCTTTTGACCGGGAGGAAGTGAGACTTCATTGTAGTGCAGATTTCCTTTGCAAGCTTGCTTGGTTGGCCGAAAAGGGCGTATGCGTTTTTTCCTGAATATATTCAGGAAAAAACGCATACGCCCTTTTTGGCCAAGTGCATCATTGTGGACGTTCTGCCTCTTTTCCTATGCTTTCAATGCAATTCCAGTCTACCTCCTGAAATCGGTTTCCTGCAATTCTGCCCCGCTTTCAAGTCCTCTTGGCAGCCTTACTTCAGTATATTTTTGGACGATAGCTGTCATTTATAACTCTGCAGGTTTGTGAATTACAGTGCCCCTGAGCTCCTTTCTTCAACTTGCTTTCTTGTGACCTGGCCGCAACACCGCAGGATGGCTTCAGGCCCTAATCTGGTTCCGGCACGGCACGCTGAGCCTCTGGTTATTTCCTCTTCCTGGTGGGAAATGAGAGTTAAATTTGCCCGTCCAGACACCTCCAGCTAGTCTCTCATTGGTTCTCGCTATTCCTGTTCATCTTCCGCAGAAATTGCAAACTGGGCCAAACAGGAGGTTAAAGGCACTGACTCTCCAAGTGGGGAGAGTGTTAGTAAAGCGTCTGGAATGTTGCACCCGAGTACCAGGGGAGGAAAACTGAGACATATTTGAACACGTCTCCCGATCACATGGTTGATCATACTCTGGGTTCCACATGCATGTTTTAGGTGAAGGAAGAATACCTAAAACCTGGGTAGTTGAAACCCGTGGAAGGGGTACCATGCAATATGACTTCAAAGGGTCTTCATTTGCTCACCGAACCTCTCCAATCCTATCACTGCTGCATTTATGCCCCTGTACACATGCTTGATTCTCTTTCGGAGACATAGCAATCCCTAGATTTTAAGATACTTACTAGTCAGGTACATTCTTAGGCGTTTAATATGGGGTTTTGAGTCCATTTCGTTGAGCAAGGAGTAGCTCTTGTCTATTCCATATTTGGCTTAAGGAACTTTATCTGTGCTCATTTCAATCTCTGGTTTTATGCAGCACCCCAACTCACCTTTACCCTTAAGCAAGCATAAGTTGGTTTTCTAAATTTGAGACCCTGTTCTGTTCTGTAATTCAGTTCCTGTGTAGCCAAGTTTACATTCCATGTATTACTGATATCTTATGATGTTTCTTTTTCTGTGTGACTTATTTCAGTTAGAATCATCATACCTGAATCCACTCATTGTGCTGCTAAGGGCCTGATGACACAGATTTCATTGCTGAGTGATATTGCTTTGTAAGTAAATACCACAACTTCTTTATCCATTTTTCACTTTCTGCGATGTTGAACTTGTACTGTAAACGAGGTTCTTGTAAACAGAGCCGTTCCAAACTTTGGGGTGGCTGTGTCTTTTTGATTTTAATTTCCCTAAGCTATAGGACCATAAGTGGAAGTGCCCTAGGTTCTGTTGCTTTGTTTTTTAGATGTTTCAGGAAACACCATACACTTCTCCCGAGTGGTTGTTGGCAATTTACATCCCGCCCATCAGCATAACAAGGCTCCCAGTTCTCCATGGCCTGTCCTGCCTTTCTGGATTTTACACTTTTTTCAGATGGCCCTTTTGACCGGGGGGAAGTGAGACTTCATTGTAGTGCAGATTTCCTTTGCAAGCTTGCTTGGTTGGCCAAAAAGGGCGTATGCGTTTTTTCCTGAATATATTCAGGAAAAAACGCATACGCCCTTTCTGGCCAAGTGCATCATTGTGGACGTTCTGCCTCTTTTCCTATGCTTTCAATGCAATTCCAGTCTACCTCCTGAAATCGGTTTCCTGCAATTCTGCCCCGCTTTCAAGTCCTCTTGGCAGCCTTACTTCAGTCTATTTTTGGACGATAGCTGTCATTTATAACTCTGCAGGTTTGTGAATTACAGTGCCCCTGAGCTCCTTTCTTCAACTCGCTTTCTTTTGAGCTGGCCGCAACACCGCAGGATGGCTTCAGGCCCTAATCTGGTTCCGGTACGGCACACTGAGCCTTTGGTTATTTCCTCTTCCTGGTGGGAAATGAGAGTTAAATTTGCCCGTCCAGACACCTCCAGCTAGCCTCTCATTGGTTCTCGCTATTCCTGTTCATCTTCCGCAGAAATTGCAAACTGGGCCAAACAGGAGGTTAAAGGCGCTGACTCTCCAAGTGGGGAGAGTGTTAGTAAAGCGTCTGGAATGTTGCACCCGAGTACCAGGGGAGGAAAACTGAGACATATTTGAACACGTCTCCCGATCACATGGTTGATCATATTCTGGGTTCCACATGCATGTTTTAGCTGAAGGAAGAATACCTAAAACCTGGGTAGTTGAAACCCGTGGAATGGGTACCATGCAATATGACTTCAAAGGGTCTTCATTTGCTCACCGAACCTCTCCAATCCTATCACTGCTGCGTTTATGCCCCTGTACACATGCTTGATTCTCTTTCGGAGACATAGCAATCCCTAGATTTTAAGATACTTACTACTCAGGTACATTCTTAGGCGTTTAATATGCGGTGTTGAGTCCGTTTCTTTGAGCAAGGAGTAGCTCTTGTCTATTCCATATTTGGCTTAAGGAACTTTATCTGTGCTCATTTCAATCTCTGGTTTTATGCAGCATCCCAACTCACCTTTACCCTTAAGCAAGCATAAGTTGGTTTTCTAAATTTGAGACCCTGTTCTGTTCTGTAATTCAGTTCCTGTGTAGCCAAGTTTACATTCCGTGTATTACTGATATCTTATGATGTTTCTTTTTCTGTGTGACTTATTTCAGTTGGAATCATCATACCTGAATCCACTCATTGTGCTACTAAGGGCCTGATGACACAGATTTCATTGCTGAGTGATATTGCTTTGTAAGTAAATACCACTACTTTTTTATCCATTTTTCACTTTCTGCGATGTTGAACTTGTACTGTAAACGAGGTTCTTGTAAACAGAGCCGTTCCAAACTTTGGGGTGGCTGTGTCTTTTTGATTTTAATTTCACTAAGCTATAGGACCATAAGTGGAAGTGCCCTAGGCTCTGTTGCTTTGTTTTTTAGATGTTTCAGGAAACACCATACACTTCTCCCGAGTGGTTGTTGGCAATTTACATCCCGCCCTTCAGCATAACAAGGCTCCCAGTTCTCCATGGCCTGTCCTGCCTTTCTGGATTTTACACTTTTTTCAGATGGCCCTTTTGACCGGGGGGAAGTGAGACTTCATTGTAGTGCAGATTTCCTTTGCAAGCTTGCTTGGTTTGCCAAAAAGGGCGTATGCGTTTTTTCCTGAATATATTCAGGAAAAAACGCATACGCCCTTTTTGGCCAAGTGCATCATTGTGGACGTTCTGCCTCTTTTCCTATGCTTTCAATGCAATTCCAGTCTACCTCCTGAAATCGGTTTCCTGCAATTCTGCCCTGCTTTCAAGTCCTCTTGGCAGCCTTACTTCAGTCTATTTTTGGACGATAGCTGTCATTTATAACTCTGCAGGTTTGTGAATTACAGTGCCCCTGAGCTCCTTTCTTCAACTCGCTTTCTTGTGACCTGGCCGCAACACCGCAGGATGGCTTCAGGCCCTAATCTGGTTCCGGCACGGCACGCTGAGCCTTTGGTTATTTCCTCCTCCTGGTGGGAAATGAGTGTTAAATTTGCCCGTCCAGACACCTCCAGCTAGCCTCTCATTGGTTCTCACTATTCTTGTTCATCTTCTGCAGAAATTGCAAACTGGGCCAAACAGGAGGTTAAAGGCGCTGACTCTCCAAGTGGGGAGAGTGTTAGTAAAGCGTCTAGAATGTTGCACCCGAGTACCAGGGGAGGAAAACTGAGACATATTTGAACACGTCTCCCGATCACATGGTTGATCATACTCTGGGTTCCACATGCATGTTTTAGCTGAAGGAAGAATACCTAAAACCTGGGTAGTTGAAACCCGTGGAATGGGTACCATGCAATATGACTTCAAAGGGTCTTCATTTGCTCACCGAACCTCTCCAATCCTATCACTGCTGTGTTTATGCCCCTGTACACATGCTTGATTCTCTTTCGGAGACATAGCAATCCCTAGATTTTAAGATACTTACTAGTCAGGTACATTCTTAGGCGTTTAATATGCGGTGTTGAGTCCATTTCTTTGAGCAAGCAGCAGCTCTTGTCTATTCCATATTTGGCTTAAGGAACTTTATCTGTGCTCATTTCAATCTCTGGTTTTATGCAGCACCCCAACTCACCTTTCCCCTTAAGCAAGCATAAGTTGGTTTTCTAAATTTGAGACCCTGTTCTGTTCTGTAATTCAGTTCCTGTGTAGCCAAGTTTACATTCCGTGTATTACTGATATCTTATGATGTTTCTTTTTCTGTGTGACTTATTTCAGTTAGAATCATCATACCTGAATCCACTCATTGTGCTGCTAAGGGCCTGATGACATAGATTTCATTGCTGAGTGATATTGCTTTGTAAGTAAATACCACAACTTCTTTATCCATTTTTCACTTTCTGCGATGTTGAACTTGTACTGTAAACGAGGTTCTTGTAAACAGAGGCGTCCCAAACTTTGGGGTGGCTGTGTCTTTTTGATTTTAATTTCCCTAAGCTATAGGACCATAAGTGGCAGTGCCCTAGGCTCTGTTGCTTTGTTTTTTAGATGTTTCAGGAAACACCATACACTTCTCCCCAGTGTCTGTTGCCAATTTACATCCCGCCCATCAGCATAACAAGGCTCCCAGTTCTCCATGGCCTGTCCTGCCTTTCTGGATTTTACACTTTTTTCAGATGGCCCTTTTGACCGGGGGGAAGTGAGACTTCATTGTAGTGCAGATTTCCTTTGCAAGCTTGCTTGGTTGGCCAAAAAGGGCGTATGCGTTTTTTCCTGAATATATTCAGGAAAAAACGCATACGCCCTTTTTGGCCAAGTGCATCATTGTGGACGTTCTGCCTCTTTTCCTATGCTTTCAATGCAATTCCAGTCTACCTCCTGAAATCGGTTTCCTGCAATTCTGCCCCGCTTTCAAGTCCTCTTGGCAGCCTTACTTCAGTCTATTTTTGGACGATAGCTGTCATTTATAACTCTGCAGGTTTGTGAATTACAGTGCCCCTGAGCTCCTTTCCTCAACTTGCTTTCTTGTGACCTGGCCGCAACACCGCAGGATGGCTTCAGGCCCTAATCTGGTTCCGGCACGGCACGCTGAGCCTCTGGTTATTTCCTCTTCCTGGTGGGAAATGAGAGTTAAATTTGCCCGTCCAGACACCTCCAGCTAGTCTCTCATTGGTTGTCGCTATTCCTGTTCATCTTCCGCAGAAATTGCAAACTGGGCCAAACAGGAGGTTAAAGGCGCTGACTCTCCAAGTGGGGAGAGTGTTAGTAAAGCGTCTGGAATGTTGCACCCGAGTACCAGGGGAGGAAAACTGAGACATATTTGAACACGTCTCCTGTTCACATGGTTGATCATACTCTGGGTTCCACATGCATGTTTTAGCTGAAGGAAGAATACCTTAAACCTGGAGAGTTGAGACCCGTGGAATGGGTACCGTGCAATATGACTTCAAAGGGTCTTCATTTGCTCACCGAACCTCTCCAATCCTATCACTGCTGCATTTATGCCCCTGTACACACGCTTGATTCTCTTTTGGAGACATAGCAATCCATAGGTTTTAAGATACTTACTAGTCAGGTACATTCTTAGGCGTTTAATATGGGGTTTTGAGTCCATTTCGTTGAGCAAGGAGTAGCTCTTGTCTATTCCATATTTGGCTTAAGGAACTTTATCTGTGCTCATTTCAATCTCTGGTTTTATGCAGCACCCCAACTCACCTTTACCCTTAAGCAAGCATAAGTTGGTTTTCTAAATTTGAGACCCTGTTCTGTTCTGTAATTCAGTTCCTGTGTAGCCAAGTTTACATTCCGTGTATTACTGATATCTTATGATGTTTCTTTTTCTGTGTGACTTATTTCAGTTAGAATCATCATACCTGAATCCACTCATTGTGCTGCTAAGGGCCTGATGACACAGATTTCATTGCTGAGTGATATTGCTTTGTAAGTAAATACCACAACTTCTTTATCCATTTTTCACTTTCTGCGATGTTGAACTTGTACTGTAAACGAGGTTCTTGTAAACAGAGCCGTTCCAAACTTTGGGGTGGCTGTGTCTTTTTGATTTTAATTTCCCTAAGCTATAGGACCATAAGTGGAAGTGCCCTAGGTTCTGTTGCTTTGTTTTTTAGATGTTTCAGGAAACACCATACACTTCTCCCGAGTGGTTGTTGGCAATTTACATCCCGCCCATCAGCATAACAAGGCTCCCAGTTCTCCATGGCCTGTCCTGCCTTTCTGGATTTTACACTTTTTTCAGATGGCCCTTTTGACCGGGGGGAAGTGAGACTTCATTGTAGTGCAGATTTCCTTTGCAAGCTTGCTTGGTTGGCCAAAAAGGGCGTATGCGTTTTTTCCTGAATATATTCAGGAAAAAACGCATACGCCCTTTCTGGCCAAGTGCATCATTGTGGACGTTCTGCCTCTTTTCCTATGCTTTCAATGCAATTCCAGTCTACCTCCTGAAATCGGTTTCCTGCAATTCTGCCCCGCTTTCAAGTCCTCTTGGCAGCCTTACTTCAGTCTATTTTTGGACGATAGCTGTCATTTATAACTCTGCAGGTTTGTGAATTACAGTGCCCCTGAGCTCCTTTCTTCAACTCGCTTTCTTTTGAGCTGGCCGCAACACCGCAGGATGGCTTCAGGCCCTAATCTGGTTCCGGTACGGCACACTGAGCCTTTGGTTATTTCCTCTTCCTGGTGGGAAATGAGAGTTAAATTTGCCCGTCCAGACACCTCCAGCTAGCCTCTCATTGGTTCTCGCTATTCCTGTTCATCTTCCGCAGAAATTGCAAACTGGGCCAAACAGGAGGTTAAAGGCGCTGACTCTCCAAGTGGGGAGAGTGTTAGTAAAGCGTCTGGAATGTTGCACCCGAGTACCAGCGGAGGAAAACTGAGACATATTTGAACACGTCTCTCGATCACATGGTTGATCATACTTGGGTTCCACATGCATGTTTTAGCTGAAGGAAGAATACCTTAAACCTGGAGAGTTGAGACCCGTGTAATGGGTACCATGCAATATGACTTCAAAGGGTCTTCATTTGCTCACGGAACCTCTCCAATCCTATCACTGCTGCGTTTATGCCCCTGTACACACGCTTGATTCTCTTTCGGAGACATAGCAATCCATAGGTTTTAAGATACTTACTAGTCAGGTACATTCTTAGGCGTTTAATATGCGGTGTTGAGACCATTTCGTTGAGCAAGGAGTAGCTCTTGTCTATTCCATATTTGGCTTAAGGAACTTTATCTGTGCTCATTTCAATCTCTGGTTTTATGCAGCACCCCAACTCACCTTTACCCTTAAGCAAGCATAGGTTGGTTTTCTAAATTTGAGAACCTGTTCTGTTCTGTAATTCAGTTCCTGTGTAGCCAAGTTTACATTCCGTGTATTACTGATATCTTATGATGTTTCTTTTTCTGTGTGACTTATTTCAGTTAGAATCATCATACCTGAATCCACTCATTGTGCTGCTAAGGGCCAGATGACACAGATTTCATTGCTGAGTGATATTGCTTTGTAAGTAAATATTTTCCTGAATATATTCAGGAAAAAACGCATACGCCCTTTTTGGCCAAGTGCATCATTGTGGACGTTCTGCCTCTTTTCCTATGCTTTCAATGCTATTCCAGTCTACCTCCTGAAATCGGTTTCCTGCAATTCTGCCCCGCTTTCAAGTCCTCTTGGCAGCCTTACTTCAGTCTATTTTTGGACGATAGCTGTCATTTATAACTCTGCAGGTTTGTGAATTACAGTGCCCCTGAGCTCCTTTCTTCAACTCGCTTTCTTTTGAGCTGGCCGCAACACCGCAGGATGGCTTCAGGCCCTAATCTGGTTCCGGTACAGCACACTGAGCCTTTGGTTATTTCCTCTTCCTGGTGGGAAATGAGAGTTAAATTTGCCCGTCCAGACACCTCCAGCTAGTCTCTCATTGGTTCTCGCTATTCCTGTTCATCTTCCGCAGAAATTGCAAACTGGGCCAAACAGGAGGTTAAAGGCGCTGACTCTCCAAGTGGGGAGAGTGTTAGTAAAGCGTCTGGAATGTTGCACCCGAGTACCAGGGGAGGAAAACTGAGACATATTTGAACACGTCTCCCGATCACATGGTTGATCATATTCTGGGTTCCACATGCATGTTTTAGCTGAAGGAAGAATACCTAAAACCTGGGTAGTTGAAACCCGTGGAATGGGTAGCATGCAATATGACTACAAAGGGTCTTCATTTGCTCACCGAACCTCTCCAATCCTATCACTGCTGCGTTTATGCCCCTGTACACATGCTTGATTCTCTTTCGGAGACATAGCAATCCCTAGATTTTAAGATACTTACTACTCAGGTACATTCTTAGGCGTTTAATATGCGGTGTTGAGTCCATTTCTTTGAGCAAGGAGTAGCTCTTGTCTATTCCATATTTGGCTTAAGGAACTTTATCTGTGCTCATTTCAATCTCTGGTTTTATGCAGCACCCCAACTCACCTTTACCCTTAAGCAAGCATAAGTTGGTTTTCTAAATTTGAGACCCTGTTCTGTTCTGTAATTCAGTTCCTGTGTAGCCAAGTTTACATTCCGTGTATTACTGATATCTTATGATGTTTCTTTTTCTGTGTGACTTATTTCAGTTAGAATCATCATACCTGAATCCACTCATTGTGCTGCTAAGGGCCAGATGACACAGATTTCATTGCTGAGTGATATTGCTTTGTAAGTAAATATTTTCCTGAATATATTCAGGAATATATTCAGGAAAAAACGCATACGCCATTTTTGGCCAAGTGCATCATTGTGGACGTTCTGCCTCTTTTCCTATGCTTTCAATGCAATTCCAGTCTACCTCCTGAAATCGGGTTTCCTGCAATTCTGCCCCGCTTTCAAGTCCTCTTGGCAGGCTTACTTCAGTCTATTTTTGGACGATAGCTGTCATTTATAACTCTGCAGGTTTGTGAATTACAGTGCCCCTGAGCTCCTTTCTTCAACTCGCTTTCTTTTGAGCTGGCCGCAACACCGCAGGATGGCTTCAGGCCCTAATCTGGTTCCGGTACGGCACACTGAGCCTTTGGTTATTTCCTCTTCCTGGTGGGAAATGAGAGTTAAATTTGCCCGTCCAGACACCTCCAGCTAGCCTCTCATTGGTTCTCGCTATTCCTGTTCATCTTCCGCAGAAATTGCAAACTGTGCCAAACAGGAGGTTAAAGGCGCTGACTCTCCAAGTGGGGAGAGTGTTAGTAAAGCGTCTGGAATGTTGCACCCGAGTACCAGGGGAGGAAAACTGAGACATATTTGAACAGGTCTCCCGATCACATGGTTGATCATACTCTGGGTTCCACATGCATGTTTTAGCTGAAGGAAGAATACCTAAAACCTGGGTAGTTGAAACCCGTGGAATGGGTACCATGCAATATGACTTCAAAGGGTCTTCATTTGCTCACCGAACCTCTCCAATCCTATCACTGCTGCGTTTATGCCCCTGTACACATGCTTGATTCTCTTTCGGAGACATAGCAATCCATAGGTTTTAAGATACTTACTAGTCAGGTACATTCTTAGGCGTTTAATATGCGGTGTTGAGTCCATTTCGTTGAGCAAGGAGTAGCTCTTGTCTATTCCATATTTGGCTTAAGGAACTTTATCTGTGCTCATTTCAATCTCTGGTTTTATGCAGCACCCCAACTCACCTTTTCCCTTAAGCAAGCATAAGTTGGTTTTCTAAATTTGAGACCCTGTTCTGTTCTGTAATTCAGTTCCTGTGTAGCCAAGTTTACATTCCGTGTATTACTGATATCTTATGATGTTTCTTTTTCTGTGTGACTTATTTCAGTTAGAATCATCATACCTGAATCCACTCATTGTGCTGCTAAGGGCCTGATAACACAGATTTCATTGCTGAGTGATATTGCTTTGTAAGTAAATACCACAACTTCTTTATCCATTTTTCACTTTCTGCGATGTTGAACTTGTACTGTAAACGAGGTTCTTGTAAACAGAGCCGTTCCAAACTTTGGGGTGGCTGTGTCTTTTTGATTTTAATTTCCCTAAGCTATAGGACCATAAGTGGAAGTGCCCTAGGTTCTGTTGCTTTGTTTTTTAGATGTTTCAGGAAACACCATACACTTCTCCCGAGTGGTTGTTGGCAATTTACATCCCGCCCATCAGCATAACAAGGCTCCCAGTTCTCCATGGCCTGTCCTGCCTTTCTGGATTTTACACTTTTTTCAGATGGCCCTTTTGACCGGGGGGAAGTGAGACTTCATTGTAGTGCAGATTTCCTTTGCAAGCTTGCTTGGTTGGCCAAAAAGGGCGTATGCGTTTTTTCCTGAATATATTCAGGAAAAAACGCATACGCCCTTTCTGGCCAAGTGCATCATTGTGGACGTTCTGCCTCTTTTCCTATGCTTTCAATGCAATTCCAGTCTACCTCCTGAAATCGGTTTCCTGCAATTCTGCCCCGCTTTCAAGTCCTCTTGGCAGCCTTACTTCAGTCTATTTTTGGACGATAGCTGTCATTTATAACTCTGCAGGTTTGTGAATTACAGTGCCCCTGAGCTCCTTTCTTCAACTCGCTTTCTTTTGAGCTGGCCGCAACACCGCAGGATGGCTTCAGGCCCTAATCTGGTTCCGGTACGGCACACTGAGCCTTTGGTTATTTCCTCTTCCTGGTGGGAAATGAGAGTTAAATTTGCCCGTCCAGACACCTCCAGCTAGCCTCTCATTGGTTCTCGCTATTCCTGTTCATCTTCCGCAGAAATTGCAAACTGGGCCAAACAGGAGGTTAAAGGCGCTGACTCTCCAAGTGGGGAGAGTGTTAGTAAAGCGTCTGGAATGTTGCACCCGAGTACCAGGGGAGGAAAACTGAGACATATTTGAACACGTCTCCCGATCACATGGTTGATCATACTCTGGGTTCCACACGCATGTTTTAGCTGAAGGAAGAATACCTAAAACCTGGGTAGTTGAAACCCGTGGAATGGGTACCATGCAATATGATTTCAAAGGGTCTTCATTTGCTCACCGAACCTCTCCAATCCTATCACTGCTGCGTTTATGCCCCTGTACACATGCTTGATTCTCTTTCGGAGACATAGCAATCCATAGGTTTTAAGATACTTACTAGTCAGGTACATTCTTAGGCGTTTAATATGCGGTGTTGAGTCCATTTCGTTGAGCAAGGAGTAGCTCTTGTCTATTCCATATTTGGCTTAAGGAACTTTATCTGTGCTCATTTCAATCTCTGGTTTTATGCAGCACCCCAACTCACCTTTCCCCTTAAGCAAGCATAAGTTGGTTTTCTAAATTTGGGAACCTGTTCTGTTTTGGAATTCAGTTCCTGTGTAGCCAAGTTTACATTCCATGTATTAGTGATATCTTATGATGTTTCTTTTTCTGTGTGACTTATTTCAGTTAGAATCATCGTACCTGAATCTACTCATTATGCTGCTACGGGCCTGATGACATAGATTTCATTGCTGAGTGATACTGCATTGTACGTAAGTACGACAAGTTCTTTATCCATTTTTCACTTTCTGTGATATTGAACTTGTACGGTAAACGAGGTTCTTGTAAACAGAGGCGTCCCAAACTTTGGGGTGGCTGTGTCTTTTTGATTTTAATTTCCCTAAGCTGTAGGACCATAAGTGGAAGTGCCCTAGGCTCTGTTGCTTTGTTTTTTAGATGTTTCAGGAAACACCATACACTTCTCCCGAGTGGTTGTTGGCAATTTACATCCCGCCCATCAGCATAACAAGGCTCCCAGTTCTCCATGGCCTGTCCTGCCTTTCTGGATTTTACACTTTTTTCAGATGGCCCTTTTGACCGGGAGGAAGTGAGACTTCATTGTAGTGCAGATTTCCTTTGCAAGCTTGCTTGGTTGACCAAAAAGGGCGTATGCGTTTTTTCCTGAATATATTCAGGAAAAAACGCATATGCCCTTTTTGGCCAAGTGCATCATTGTGGACGTTCTGCCTCTTTTCCTATGCTTTCAATGCAATTCCAGTCTACCTCCTGAAATCGGTTTCCTGCAATTCTGCCCCGCTTTCAAGTCCTCTTGGCAGCCTTACTTCAGTCTATTTTTGGACGATAGCTGTCATTTATAACTCTGCAGGTTTGTGAATTACAGTGCCCCTGAGCTCCTTTCTTCAACTCGCTTTCTTGTGACCTGGCCGCAACACCGCAGGATGGCTTCAGGCCCTAATCTGGTTCCGGCACGGCACGCTGAGCCTCTGGTTATTTCCTCTTCCTGGTGGGAAATGAGAGTTAAATTTGCCCGTCGAGACACCTCCAGCTAGTCTCTCATTGGTTCTCGCTATTCCTGTTCATCTTCCGCAGAAATTGCAAACTGGGCCAAACAGGAGGTTAAAGGCGCTGACTCTCCAAGTGGGGAGAGTGTTAGTAAAGCGTCTGGAATGTTGCACCCGAGTACCAGGGGAGGAAAACTGAGACATATTTGAACACGTCTCCCGATCACATGGTTCATCATACTCTGGGTTCCACATGCATGTTTTAGGTGAAGGAAGAATACCTAAAACCTGGGTAGTTGAAACCCGTGGAATGGGTACCATGCAATATGACTTCAAAGGGTCTTCATTTGCTCACCGAACCTCTCCAATCCTATCACTGCTGCGTTTATGCCCCTGTACACATGCTTGATTCTCTTTCGGAGACATAGCAATCCCTAGATTTTAAGATACTTACTAGTCAGGTACATTCTTAGGCGTTTAATATGCGGTGTTGAGTCCATTTCTTTGAGCAAGGAGTAGCTCTTGTCTATTCCATATTTGGCTTAAGGAACTTTATCTGTGCTCATTTCAATCTCTGGTTTTATGCAGTACCCCAACTCACCTTTACCCTTAAGCAAGCATAAGTTGGTTTTCTAAATTTGAGACCCTGTTCTGTTCTGTAATTCAGTTCCTGTGTAGCCAAGTTTACATTCCGTGTATTACTGATATCTTATGATGTTTCTTTTTCTGTGTGACTTATTTCAGTTAGAATCATCATACCTGAATCCACTCATTGTGCTGCTAAGGGCCTGATGACACAGATTTCATTGCTGAGTGATATTGCTTTGTAAGTAAATACCACAACTTTTTTATCCATTTTTCACTTTCTGCGATGTTGAACTTGTACTGTAAACGAGGTTCTTGTAAACAGAGCCGTTCGAAACTTTGGGGTGGCTGTGTCTTTTTGATTTTAAATTCCCTAAGCTATAGGACCATAAGTGGAAGTGCCCTAGGCTCTGTTGCTTTGTTTTTTAGATGTTTCAGGAAACACCATCCACTTCTCCCGAGTGGTTGTTGACAATTTACATCCCGCCCTTCAGCATAACAAGGCTCCCAGTTCTCCATGGCCTGTCCTGCCTTTCTGGATTTTACACTTTTTTCAGATGGCCCTTTTGACCGGGGGGAAGTGAGACTTCATTGTAGTGCAGATTTCCTTTGCAAGCTTGCTTGGTTGGCCAAAAAGGGCGTATGCGTTTTTTCCTGAATATATTCAGGAAAAAACGCATACGCCCTTTTTGGCCAAGTGCATCATTGTGGACGTTCTGCCTCTTTTCCTATGCTTTCAATGCAATTCCAGTCTACCTCCTGAAATCGGTTTCCTGCAATTCTGCCCCGCTTTCAAGTCCTCTTGGCAGCCTTACTTCAGTCTATTTTTGGACGATAGCTGTCATTTATAACTCTGCAGGTTTGTGAATTACAGTGCCCCTGAGCTCCTTTCTTCAACTTGCTTTCTTGTGACCTGGCCGCAACACCGCAGGATGGCTTCAGGCCCTAATCTGGTTCCGGCACGGCACGCTGAGCCTCTGGTTATTTCCTCTTCCTGGTGGGAAATGAGAGTTAAATTTGCCCGTCCAGACACCTCCAGCTAGTCTCTCATTGGTTCTCGCTATTCCTGTTCATCTTCCGCAGAAATTGCAAACTGGGCCAAACAGGAGGTTAAAGGCGCTCACTCTCCAAGTGGGGAGAGTGTTAGTAAAGCGTCTGGAATGTTGCACCCGAGTACCAGGGGAGGAAAACTGAGACATATTTGAACACGTCTCCCGATCACATGGTTCATCATACTCTGGGTTCCACATGCATATTTTAGGTGAAGGAAGAATACCTAAAACCTGGGTAGTTGAAACCCGTGGAATGGGTACCATGCAATATGACTTCAAAGGGTCTTCATTTGCTCACCGAACCTCTCCAATCCTATCACTGCTGCGTTTATGCCCCTGTACACACGCTTGATTCTCTTTCGGAGACATAGCAATCCCTAGATTTTAAGATACTTACTAGTCAGGTACATTCTTAGGCGTTTAATATGCGGTGTTGAGTCCATTTCTTTGAGCAAGGAGTAGCTCTTGTCTATTCCATATTTGGCTTAAGGAACTTTATCTGTGCTCATTTCAATCTCTGGTTTTATGCAGTACCCCAACTCACCTTTACCCTTAAGCAAGCATAAGTTGGTTTTCTAAATTTGAGACCCTGTTCTGTTCTGTAATTCAGTTCCTGTGTAGTCAAGTTTACATTCCGTGTATTACTGATATCTTATGATGTTTCTTTTTCTGTGTGACTTATTTCAGTTAGAATCACCATACCTGAATCCACTCATTGTGCTGCTAAGGGCCTGATGACATAGATTTCATTGCTGAGTGATATTGCTTTGTAAGTAAATACCACAACTTCTTTATCCATTTTTCACTTTCTGCGATGTTGAACTTGTACTGTAAACGAGGTTCTTGTAAACAGAGGCGTCCCAAACTTTGGGGTGGCTGTGTCTTTTTGATTTTAATTTCCCTAAGCTATAGGACCATAAGTGGAAGTGCCCTAGGCTCTGTTGCTTTGTTTTTTAGATGTTTCAGGAAACACCATACACTTCTCCCGAGTGTCTGTTGGCAATTTACATCCCGCCCATCAGCATAACAAGGCTCCCAGTTCTCCATGGCCTGTCCTGCCTTTCTGGATTTTACACTTTTTTCAGATGGCCCTTTTGACCGGGAGGAAGTGAGACTTCATTTTAGTGCAGATTTCCTTTGCAAGCTTGCTTGGTTGGCCAAAAAGGGCGTATGCGTTTTTTCCTGAATATATTCAGGAAAAAACGCATACGCCCTTTTTGGCCAAGTGCATCATTGTGGACGTTCTGCCTCTTTTCCTATGCTTTCAATGCAATTCCAGTCTACCTCCTGAAATCGGTTTCCTGCAATTCTGCCCCGCTTTCAAGTCCTCTTGGCAGCCTTACTTCAGTCTATTTTTGGACGATAGCTGTCATTTATAACTCTGCAGGTTTGTGAATTACAGTGTCCCTGAGCTCCTTTCTAAAACTTGCTTTCTTGTGACCTGGCCGCAACACCGCAGGATGGCTTCAGGCCCTAATCTGGTTCCGGCACGGCACGCTGAGCCTCTGGTTATTTCCTCTTCCTGGTGGGAAATGAGAGTTAAATTTGCCCGTCCAGACACCTCCAGCTAGTCTCTCATTGGTTCTCGCTATTCCTGTTCATCTTCCGCAGAAATTGCAAACTGGGCCAAACAGGAGGTTAAAGGCGCTGACTCTCCAAGTGGGGAGAGTGTTAGTAAAGCGTCTTGAATGTTGCACCCGAGTACCAGGGGAGGAAAACTGAGACATATTTGTACATGTCTCCCGATCACATGGTTGATCATACTCTGGGTTCCACATGCATATTTTAGGTGAAGGAAGAATACCTAAAACCTGGGTAGTTGAAACCCGTGGAATGGGTACCATGCAATATGACTTCAAAGGGTCTTCATTTGCTCACCGAACCTCTCCAATCCTATCACTGCTGCGTTTATGCCCCTGTACACATGCTTGATTCTCTTTCGGAGACATAGCAATCCCTAGATTTTAAGATACTTACTAGTCAGGTACATTCTTAGGCGTTTAATATGCGGTGTTGAGTCCATTTCTTTGAGCAAGGAGTAGCTCTTGTCTATTCCATATTTGGCTTAAGGAACTTTATCTGTGCTCATTTCAATCTCTGGTTTTATGCAGTACCCCAACTCACCTTTACCCTTAAGCAAGCATAAGTTGGTTTTCTAAATTTGAGACCCTGTTCTGTTCTGTAATTCAGTTCCTGTGTAGCCAAGTTTACATTCCGTGTATTACTGATATCTTATGATGTTTCTTTTTCTGTGTGACTTATTTCAGTTAGAATCATCATACCTGAATCCACTCATTGTGCTACTAAGGGCCTGATGACACAGATTTCATTGCTGAGTGATATTGCTTTGTAAGTAAATACCACAACTTTTTTATCCATTTTTCACTTTCTGCGATGTTGAACTTGTACTGTAAACGAGGTTCTTGTAAACAGAGCCGTTCCAAACTTTGGGGTGGCTGTGTCTTTTTGATTTTAAATTCCCTAAGCTATAGGACCATAAGTGGAAGTGCCCTAGGCTCTGTTGCTTTGTTTTTTAGATGTTTCAGGAAACACCATACACTTCTCCCGAGTGGTTGTTGGCAATTTACATCCCGCCCTTCAGCATAACAAGGCTCCCAGTTCTCCATGGCCTGTCCTGCCTTTCTGCATTTTACACTTTTTTCAGATGGCCCTTTTGACCGGGGGGAAGTGAGACTTCATTGTAGTGCAGATTTCCTTTGCAAGCTTGCTTGGTTGGCCAAAAAGGGCGTATGCGTTTTTTCCTGAATATATTCAGGAAAAAACGCATACGCCCTTTCTGGCCAAGTGCATCATTGTGGACGTTCTGCCTCTTTTCCTATGCTTTCAATGCAATTCCAGTCTACCTCCTGAAATCGGTTTCCTGCAATTCTGCCCCGCTTTCAAGTCCTCTTGGCAGCCTTACTTCAGTCTATTTTTGGACGATAGCTGTCATTTATAACTCTGCAGGTTTGTGAATTACAGTGCCCCTGAGCTCCTTTCTTCAACTTGCTTTCTTGTGACCTGGCCGCAACACCGCAGGATGGCTTCAGGCCCTAATATGGTTCCGGCACGGCACGCTGAGCCTCTGGTTATTTCCTCTTCCTGGTGGGAAATGAGAGTTAAATTTGCCCGTCCAGACACCTCCAGCTAGTCTCTCATTGGTTCTCGCTATTCCTGTTCATCTTCCGCAGAAATTGCAAACTGGGCCAAACAGGAGGTTAAAGGCGCTGACTCTCCAAGTGGGGAGAGTGTTAGTAAAGCGTCTGGAATGTTGCACCCGAGTACCAGGGGAGGAAAACTGAGACATATTTGAACACGTCTCCCGATCACATGGTTGATCATACTCTGGGTTCCACATGCATGTTTTAGCTGAAGGAAGAATACCTTAAACCTGGGTAGTTGAGACCCGTGGAATGGGTACCATGCAATATGACTTCAAAGGGTCTTCATTTGCTCACCGAACCTCTCCAATCCTATCACTGCTGCGTTTATGCCCCTGTGCACATGCTTGATTCTCTTTCGGAGACATAGCAATCCCTAGATTTTAAGATACTTACTAGTCAGGTACATTCTTAGGCGTTTAATATGCGGTGTTGAGTCCATTTCTTTGAGCAAGGAGTAGCTCTTGTCTATTCCATATTTGGCTTAAGGAACTTTATCTGTGCTCATTTCAATCTCTGGTTTTATGCAGTACCCCAACTCACCTTTACCCTTAAGCAAGCATAAGTTGGTTTTCTAAATTTGAGACCCTGTTCTGTTCTGTAATTCAGTTCCTGTGTAGCCAAGTTTACATTCCGTGTATTACTGATATCTTATGATGTTTCTTTTTCTGTGTGACTTATTTCAGTTAGAATCATCATACCTGAATCCACTCATTGTGCTACTAAGGGCCTGATGACACAGATTTCATTGCTGAGTGATATTGCTTTGTAAGTAAATACCACAACTTTTTTATCCATTTTTCACTTTCTGCGATGTTGAACTTGTACTGTAAACGAGGTTCTTGTAAACAGAGCCATTCGAAACTTTGGGGTGGCTGTGTCTTTTTGATTTTAAATTCCCTAAGCTATAGGACCATAAGTGGAAGTGCCCTAGGCTCTGTTGCTTTGTTTTTTAGATGTTTCAGGAAACACCATCCACTTCTCCCGAGTGGTTGTTGACAATTTACATCCCGCCCTTCAGCATAACAAGGCTCCCAGTTCTCCATGGCCTGTCCTGCCTTTCTGGATTTTACACTTTTTTCAGATGGCCCTTTTGACCGGGGGGAAGTGAGACTTCATTGTAGTGCAGATTTCCTTTGCAAGCTTGCTTGGTTGGCCAAAAAGGGCGTATGCGTTTTTTCCTGAATATATTCAGGAAAAAACGCATACGCCCTTTTTGGCCAAGTGCATCATTGTGGACGTTCTGCCTCTTTTCCTATGCTTTCAATGCAATTCCAGTCTACCTCCTGAAATCGGTTTCCTGCAATTCTGCCCCGCTTTCAAGTCCTCTTGGCAGCCTTACTTCAGTCTATTTTTGGACGATAGCTGTCATTTATAACTCTGCAGGTTTGTGAATTACAGTGCCCCTGAGCTCCTTTCTTCAACTTGCTTTCTTGTGACCTGGCCGCAACACCGCAGGATGGCTTCTGGCCCTAATATGGTTCCGGCACGGCACGCTGAGCCTCTGGTTATTTCCTCTTCCTGGTGGGAAATGAGAGTTAAATTTGCCCGTCCAGACACCTCCAGCTAGTCTCTCATTGGTTCTCGCTATTCCTGTTCATCTTCCGCAGAAATTGCAAACTGGGCCAAACAGGAGGTTAAAGGCACTGACTCTCCAAGTGGGGAGAGTGTTAGTAAAGCGTCTGGAATGTTGCACCCGAGTACCAGGGGAGGAAAACTGAGACATATTTGAACACGTCTCCCGATCACATGGTTGATCATACTCTGGGTTCCACATGCATGTTTTAGCTGAAGGAAGAATACCTTAAACTGGGTAGTTGAAACCCGTGGAATGGGTACCATGCAATATGACTTCAAAGGGTCTTCATTTGCTCACCGAACCTCTCCAATCCTATCACTGCTGCGTTTATGCCCCTGTACACATGCTTGATTCTCTTTCGGAGACATAGCAATCCATAGGTTTTAAGATACTTACTAGTCAGGTACATTCTTAGGCGTTTAATATGCGGTGTTGAGTCCATTTCGTTGAGCAAGGAGTAGCTCTTGTCTATTCCATATTTGGCTTAAGGAACTTTATCTGTGCTCATTTCAATCTCTGGTTTTATGCAGTACCCCAACTCACCTTTACCCTTAAGCAAGCATAAGTTGGTTTTCTAAATTTGAGACCCTGTTCTGTTCTGTAATTCAGTTCCTGTGTAGCCAAGTTTACATTCCGTGTATTACTGATATCTTATGATGTTTCTTTTTCTGTGTGACTTATTTCAGTTAGAATCATCATACCTGAATCCACTCATTGTGCTACTAAGGGCCTGATGACACAGATTTCATTGCTGAGTGATATTGCTTTGTAAGTAAATACCACAACTTTTTTATCCATTTTTCACTTTCTGCGATGTTGAACTTGTACTGTAAACGAGGTTCTTGTAAACAGAGCCGTTCCAAACTTTGGGGTGGCTGTGTCTTTTTGATTTTAAATTCCCTAAGCTATAGGACCATAAGTGGAAGTGCCCTAGGCTCTGTTGCTTTGTTTTTTAGATGTTTCAGGAAACACCATACACTTCTCCCGAGTGGTTGTTGGCAATTTACATCCCGCCCTTCAGCATAACAAGGCTCCCAGTTCTCCATGGCCTGTCCTGCCTTTCTGCATTTTACACTTTTTTCAGATGGCCCTTTTGACCGGGGGGAAGTGAGACTTCATTGTAGTGCAGATTTCCTTTGCAAGCTTGCTTGGTTGGCCAAAAAGGGCGTATGCGTTTTTTCCTGAATATATTCAGGAAAAAACGCATACGCCCTTTTTGGCCAAGTGCATCATTGTGGACGTTCTGCCTCTTTTCCTATGCTTTCAATGCAATTCCAGTCTACCTCCTGAAATTGGTTTCCTGCAATTCTGCCCCGCTTTCAAGTCCTCTTGGCAGCCTTACTTCAGTCTATTTTTGGACGATAGCTGTCATTTATAACTCTGCAGGTTTGTGAATTACAGTGCCCCTGAGCTCCTTTCTTCAACTCGCTTTCTTGTGACCTGGCCGCAACACCGCAGGATGGCTTCAGGCCCTAATATGGTTCCGGCACGGCACGCTGAGCCTCTGGTTATTTCCTCTTCCTGGTGGGAAATGAGAGTTAAATTTGCCCGTCCAGACACCTCCAGCTAGTCTCTCATTGGTTCTCGCTATTCCTGTTCATCTTCCGCAGAAATTGCAAACTGGGCCAAACAGGAGGTTAAAGGCGCTGACTCTCCAAGTGGGGAGAGTGTTAGTAAAGCGTCTGGAATGTTGCACCCGAGTACCAGGGGAGGAAAACTGAGACATATTTGAACACGTCTCCCGATCACATGGTTGATCATACTCTGGGTTCCACATGCATGTTTTAGCTGAAGGAAGAATACCTTAAACCTGGGTAGTTGAGACCCGTGGAATGGGTACCATGCAATATGACTTCAAAGGGTCTTCATTTGCTCACCGAACCTCTCCAATCCTATCACTGCTGCGTTTATGCCCCTGTACACATGCTTGATTCTCTTTCGGAGACATAGCAATCCATAGGTTTTAAGATACTTACTAGTCAGGTACATTCTTAGGCGTTTAATATGCGGTGTTGAGTCCATTTCTTTGAGCAAGGAGTAGCTCTTCTCTATTCCATATTTGGCTTAAGGAACTTTATCTGTGCTCATTTCAATCTCTGGTTTTATGCAGCACCCCAACTCACCTTTACCCTTAAGCAAGCATAAGTTGGTTTTCTAAATTTGAGACCCTGTTCTGTTCTGTAATTCAGTTCCTGTGTAGCCAAGTTTACATTCCGTGTATTACTGATATCTTATGATGTTTCTTTTTCTGTGTGACTTATTTCAGTTAGAATCATCATACCTGAATCCACTCATTGTGCTACTAAGGGCCTGATGACACAGATTTCATTGCTGAGTGATATTGCTTTGTAAGTAAATACCACAACTTTTTTATCCATTTTTCACTTTCTGCGATGTTGAACTTGTACTGTAAACGAGGTTCTTGTAAACAGAGCCGTTCCAAACTTTGGGGTGGCTGTGTCTTTTTGATTTTAAATTCCCTAAGCTATAGGACCATAAGTGGAAGTGCCCTAGGCTCTGTTGCTTTGTTTTTTAGATGTTTCAGGAAACACCAAACACTTCTCCTGAGTGTCTGTTGGCAATTTACATCCCGCCCATCAGCATAACAAGGCTCCCAGTTCTCCATGGCCTGTCCTGCCTTTCTGGATTTTACACTTTTTTCAGATGGCCCTTTTGACCGGGGGTAAGTGAGACTTCATTGTAGTGCAGATTTCCTTTGCAAGTTTGCTTGGTTGGCCAAAAAGGGCGTATGCGTTTTTTCCTGAATATATTCAGGAAAAAACGCATACGCCCTTTTTGGCCAAGTGCATCATTGTGGACGTTCTGCCTCTTTTCCTATGCTTTCAATGCAATTCCAGTCTACCTCCTGAAATCGGTTTCCTGTAATTCTGCCCCGCTTTCAAGTCCTCTTGGCAGCCTTACTTCAGTATATTTTTAGACGATAGCTGTCATTTATAACTCTGCAGGTTTGTGAATTACAGTGCCCCTGAGCTCCTTTCTTCAACTCGCTTTCTTGTGAGCTGGCCGCAACACCGCAGGATGGCTTCAGGCCCTAATCTGGTTCTGGTACGGCACGCTGAGCCTTTGGTTATTTCCTCTTCCTGGTGGGAAATGAGAGTTAAATTTGCCCGTCCAGACACCTCCAGCTAGTCTCTCATTGGTTCTCGCTATTCCTGTTCATCTTCCGCAGAAATTGCAAACTGGGCCAAACAGGAGGTTAAAGGCGCTGACTCTCCAAGTGGGGAGAGTGTTAGTAAAGCGTCTGGAATGTTGCACCCGAGTACCAGGGGAGGAAAACTGAGACATATTTGAACACGTCTCCCGTTCACATGGTTGATCATACTTGGGTTCCACATGCATGTTTTAGCTGAAGGAAGAATACCTTAAACCTGGAGAGTTAAGACCCGTGTAATGGGTACCATGCAATATGACTTCAAAGGGTCTTCATTTGCTCACCGAACCTCTCCAATCCTATCACTGCTGCGTTTATGCCCCTGTACACATGCTTGATTCTCTTTCGGAGACATAGCAATCCATAGGTTTTAAGATACTTACTAGTCAGGTACATTCTTAGGCGTTTAATATGGGGTGTTGAGTCCATTTCGTTGAGCAAGGAGTAGCTCTTGTCTATTCCATATTTGGCTTAAGGAACTTTATCTGTGCTCATTTCAATCTCTGGTTTTATGCAGCACCCCAACTCACCTTTACCCTTAAGCAAGCATAAGTTGGTTTTCTAAATTTGAGACCCTGTTCTGTTCTGTAATTCAGTTCCTGTGTAGCCAAGTTTACATTCCGTGTATTACTGATATCTTATGATGTTTCTTTTTCTGTGTGACTTATTTCAGTTAGAATCATCATACCTGAATCCACTCATTGTGCTGCTAAGGGCCTGATGACACAGATTTCATTGCTGAGTGATATTGCTTTGTAAGTAAATACCACAACTTCTTTATCCATTTTTCACTTTCTGCGATGTTGAACTTGTACTGTAAACGAGGTTCTTGTAAACAGAGCCGTTCCAAACTTTGGGGTGGCTGTGTCTTTTTGATTTTAATTTCCCTAAGCTATAGGACCATAAGTGGAAGTGCCCTAGGTTCTGTTGCTTTGTTTTTTAGATGTTTCAGGAAACACCATACACTTCTCCCGAGTGGTTGTTGGCAATTTACATCCCGCCCATCAGCATAACAAGGCTCCCAGTTCTCCATGGCCTGTCCTGCCTTTCTGGATTTTACACTTTTTTCAGATGGCCCTTTTGACCGGGGGGAAGTGAGACTTCATTGTAGTGCAGATTTCCTTTGCAAGCTTGCTTGGTTGGCCAAAAAGGGCGTATGCGTTTTTTCCTGAATATATTCAGGAAAAAACGCATACGCCCTTTCTGGCCAAGTGCATCATTGTGGACGTTCTGCCTCTTTTCCTATGCTTTCAATGCAATTCCAGTCTACCTCCTGAAATCGGTTTCCTGCAATTCTGCCCCGCTTTCAAGTCCTCTTGGCAGCCTTACTTCAGTCTATTTTTGGACGATAGCTGTCATTTATAACTCTGCAGGTTTGTGAATTACAGTGCCCCTGAGCTCCTTTCTTCAACTCGCTTTCTTTTGAGCTGGCCGAAACACCGCAGGATGGCTTCAGGCCCTAATCTGGTTCCGGTACGGCACACTGAGCCTTTGGTTATTTCCTCTTCCTGGTGGGAAATGAGAGTTAAATTTGCCCGTCCAGACACCTCCAGCTAGCCTCTCATTGGTTCTCGCTATTCCTGTTCATCTTCCGCAGAAATTGCAAACTGGGCCAAACAGGAGGTTAAAGGCGCTGACTCTCCAAGTGGGGAGAGTGTTAGTAAAGCGTCTGGAATGTTGCACCCGAGTACCAGGGGAGGAAAACTGAGACATATTTGAACACGTCTCCCGATCACATGGTTGATCATACTCTGGGTTCCACACGCATGTTTTAGCTGAAGGAAGAATACCTAAAACCTGGGTAGTTGAAACCCGTGGAATGGGTACCATGCAATATGACTTCAAAGGGTCTTCATTTGCTCACCGAACCTCTCCAATCCTATCACTGCTGCGTTTATGCCCCTGTACACATGCTTGATTCTCTTTCGGAGACATAGCAATCCATAGGTTTTAAGATACTTACTAGTCAGGTACATTCTTAGGCGTTTAATATGCGGTGTTGAGTCCATTTCGTTGAGCAAGGAGTAGCTCTTGTCTATTCCATATTTGGCTTAAGGAACTTTATCTGTGCTCATTTCAATCTCTGGTTTTATGCAGCACCCCAACTCACCTTTCCCCTTAAGCAAGCATAAGTTGGTTTTCTAAATTTGAGAACCTGTTCTGTTTTGGAATTCAGTTCCTGTGTAGCCAAGTTTACATTCCATGTATTAGTGATATCTTATGATGTTTCTTTTTCTGTGTGACTTATTTCAGTTAGAATCATCGTACCTGAATCTACTCATTATGCTGCTACGGGCCTGATGACATAGATTTCATTGCTGAGTGATACTGCATTGTACGTAAGTACGACAAGTTCTTTATCCATTTTTCACTTTCTGTGATATTGAACTTGTACGGTAAACGAGGTTCTTGTAAACAGAGGCGTCCCAAACTTTGGGGTGGCTGTGTCTTTTTGATTTTAATTTCCCTAAGCTGTAGGACCATAAGTGGAAGTGCCCTAGGCTCTGTTGCTTTGTTTTTTAGATGTTTCAGGAAACACCATACACTTCTCCCGAGTGGTTGTTGGCAATTTACATCCCGCCCATCAGCATAACAAGGCTCCCAGTTCTCCATGGCCTGTCCTGCCTTTCTGGATTTTACACTTTTTTCAGATGGCCCTTTTGACCGGGAGGAAGTGAGACTTCATTGTAGTGCAGATTTCCTTTGCAAGCTTGCTTGGTTGGCCAAAAAGGGCGTATGCGTTTTTTCCTGAATATATTCAGGAAAAAACGCATACGCCCTTTTTGGCCAAGTGCATCATTGTGGACGTTCTGCCTCTTTTCCTATGCTTTCAATGCAATTCCAGTCTACCTCCTGAAATCGGTTTCCTGCAATTCTGCCCCGCTTTCAAGTCCTCTTGGCAGCCTTACTTCAGTCTATTTTTGGACGATAGCTGTCATTTATAACTCTGCAGGTTTGTGAATTACAGTGCCCCTGAGCTCCTTTCTTCAACTTGCTTTCTTGTGACCTGGCCGCAACACCGCAGGATGGCTTCAGGCCCTAATCTGGTTCCGGCACGGCACGCTGAGCCTCTGGTTATTTCCTCTTCCTGGTGGGAAATGAGAGTTAAATTTGCCCGTCCAGACACCTCCAGCTAGTCTCTCATTGGTTCTCGCTATTCCTGTTCATATTCCGCAGAAATTGCAAACTGGGCCAAACAGGAGGTTAAAGGCACTGACTCTCCAAGTGGGGAGAGTGTTAGTAAAGCGTCTGGAATGTTGCACCCGAGTACCAGGGGAGGAAAACTGAGACATATTTGAACACGTCTCCCGATCACATGGTTGATCATACTCTGGGTTCCACATGCATGTTTTAGGTGAAGGAAGAATACCTAAAACCTGGGTAGTTGAAACCCGTGGAAGGGGTACCATGCAATATGACTTCAAAGGGTCTTCATTTGCTCACCGAACCTCTCCAATCCTATCACTGCTGCGTTTATGCCCCTGTACACATGCTTGATTCTCTTTCGGAGACATAGCAATCCCTAGATTTTAAGATACTTACTAGTCAGGTACATTCTTAGGCGTTTAATATGCGGTGTTGAGTCCATTTCTTTGAGCAAGGAGTAGCTCTTGTCTATTCCATATTTGGCTTAAGGAACTTTATCTGTGCTCATTTCAATCTCTGGTTTTATGCAGTACCCCAACTCACCTTTACCCTTAAGCAAGCATAAGTTGGTTTTCTAAATTTGAGACCCTGTTCTGTTCTGTAATTCAGTTCCTGTGTAGCCAAGTTTACATTCCGTGTATTACTGATATCTTATGATGTTTCTTTTTCTGTGTGACTTATTTCAGTTAGAATCATCATACCTGAATCCACTCATTGTGCTACTAAGGGCCTGATGACACAGATTTCATTGCTGAGTGATATTGCTTTGTAAGTAAATACCACAACTTTTTTATCCATTTTTCACTTTCTGCGATGTTGAACTTGTACTGTAAACGAGGTTCTTGTAAACAGAGCCGTTCCAAACTTTGGGGTGGCTGTGTCTTTTTGATTTTAAATTCCCTAAGCTATAGGACCATAAGTGGAAGTGCCCTAGGCTCTGTTGCTTTGTTTTTTAGATGTTTCAGGAAACACCATACACTTCTCCCGAGTGGTTGTTGGCAATTTACATCCCGCCCTTCAGCATAACAAGGCTCCCAGTTCTCCATGGCCTGTCCTGCCTTTCTGCATTTTACACTTTTTTCAGATGGCCCTTTTGACCGGGGGGAAGTGAGACTTCATTGTAGTGCAGATTTCCTTTGCAAGCTTGCTTGGTTGGCCAAAAAGGGCGTATGCGTTTTTTCCTGAATATATTCAGGAAAAAACGCATACGCCCTTTTTGGCCAAGTGCATCATTGTGGACGTTCTGCCTCTTTTCCTATGCTTTCAATGCAATTCCAGTCTACCTCCTGAAATTGGTTTCCTGCAATTCTGCCCCTCTTTCAAGTCCTCTTGGCAGCCTTACTTCAGTCTATTTTTGGACGATAGCTGTCATTTATAACTCTGCAGGTTTGTGAATTACAGTGCCCCTGAGCTCCTTTCTTCAACTCGCTTTCTTGTGACCTGGCCGCAACACCGCAGGATGGCTTCAGGCCCTAATATGGTTCCGGCACGGCACGCTGAGCCTCTGGTTATTTCCTCTTCCTGGTGGGAAATGAGAGTTAAATTTGCCCGTCCAGACACCTCCAGCTAGTCTCTCATTGGTTCTCGCTATTCCTGTTCATCTTCCGCAGAAATTGCAAACTGGGCCAAACAGGAGGTTAAAGGCGCTGACTCTCCAAGTGGGGAGAGTGTTAGTAAAGCGTCTGGAATGTTGCACCCGAGTACCAGGGGAGGAAAACTGAGACATATTTGAACACGTCTCCCGATCACATGGTTGATCATACTCTGGGTTCCACATGCATGTTTTAGCTGAAGGAAGAATACCTTAAACCTGGGTAGTTGAGACCCGTGGAATGGGTACCATGCAATATGACTTCAACGGGTCTTCATTTGCTCACCGAACCTCTCCAATCCTATCACTGCTGCGTTTATGCCCCTGTACACATGCTTGATTCTCTTTCGGAGACATAGCAATCCATAGGTTTTAAGATACTTACTAGTCAGGTACATTCTTAGGCGTTTAATATGCGGTGTTGAGTCCATTTCTTTGAGCAAGGAGTAGCTCTTCTCTATTCCATATTTGGCTTAAGGAACTTTATCTGTGCTCATTTCAATCTCTGGTTTTATGCAGCACCCCAACTCACCTTTACCCTTAAGCAAGCATAAGTTGGTTTTCTAAATTTGAGACCCTGTTCTGTTCTGTAATTCAGTTCCTGTGTAGCCAAGTTTACATTCCGTGTATTACTGATATCTTATGATGTTTCTTTTTCTGTGTGACTTATTTCAGTTAGAATCATCATACCTGAATCCACTCATTGTGCTGCTAAGGGCCTGATGACACAGATTTCATTGCTGAGTGATATTGCTTTGTAAGTAAATACCACAACTTCTTTATCCATTTTTCACTTTCTGCGATGTTGAACTTGTACTGTAAACGAGGTTCTTGTAAACAGAGCCGTTCCAAACTTTGGGGTGGCTGTGTCTTTTTGATTTTAATTTCCCTAAGCTATAGGACCATAAGTGGAAGTGCCCTAGGTTCTGTTGCTTTGTTTTTTAGATGTTTCAGGAAACACCATACACTTCTCCCGAGTGGTTGTTGGCAATTTACATCCCGCCCATCAGCATAACAAGGCTCCCAGTTCTCCATGGCCTGTCCTGCCTTTCTGGATTTTACACTTTTTTCAGATGGCCCTTTTGACCGGGGGGAAGTGAGACTTCATTGTAGTGCAGATTTCCTTTGCAAGCTTGCTTGGTTGGCCAAAAAGGGCGTATGCGTTTTTTCCTGAATATATTCAGGAAAAAACGCATACGCCCTTTCTGGCCAAGTGCATCATTGTGGACGTTCTGCCTCTTTTCCTATGCTTTCAATGCAATTCCAGTCTACCTCCTGAAATCGGTTTCCTGCAATTCTGCCCCGCTTTCAAGTCCTCTTGGCAGCCTTACTTCAGTCTATTTTTGGACGATAGCTGTCATTTATAACTCTGCAGGTTTGTGAATTACAGTGCCCCTGAGCTCCTTTCTTCAACTCGCTTTCTTTTGAGCTGGCCGAAACACCGCAGGATGGCTTCAGGCCCTAATCTGGTTCCGGTACGGCACACTGAGCCTTTGGTTATTTCCTCTTCCTGGTGGGAAATGAGAGTTAAATTTGCCCGTCCAGACACCTCCAGCTAGCCTCTCATTGGTTCTCGCTATTCCTGTTCATCTTCCGCAGAAATTGCAAACTGGGCCAAACAGGAGGTTAAAGGCGCTGACTCTCCAAGTGGGGAGAGTGTTAGTAAAGCGTCTGGAATGTTGCACCCGAGTACCAGGGGAGGAAAACTGAGACATATTTGAACACGTCTCCCGATCACATGGTTGATCATACTCTGGGTTCCACACGCATGTTTTAGCTGAAGGAAGAATACCTAAAACCTGGGTAGTTGAAACCCGTGGAATGGGTACCATGCAATATGACTTCAAAGGGTCTTCATTTGCTCACCGAACCTCTCCAATCCTATCACTGCTGCGTTTATGCCCCTGTACACATGCTTGATTCTCTTTCGGAGACATAGCAATCCATAGGTTTTAAGATACTTACTAGTCAGGTACATTCTTAGGCGTTTAATATGCGGTGTTGAGTCCATTTCGTTGAGCAAGGAGTAGCTCTTGTCTATTCCATATTTGGCTTAAGGAACTTTATCTGTGCTCATTTCAATCTCTGGTTTTATGCAGCACCCCAACTCACCTTTCCCCTTAAGCAAGCATAAGTTGGTTTTCTAAATTTGAGAACCTGTTCTGTTTTGGAATTCAGTTCCTGTGTAGCCAAGTTTACATTCCATGTATTAGTGATATCTTATGATGTTTCTTTTTCTGTGTGACTTATTTCAGTTAGAATCATCGTACCTGAATCTACTCATTATGCTGCTACGGGCCTGATGACATAGATTTCATTGCTGAGTGATACTGCATTGTACGTAAGTACGACAAGTTCTTTATCCATTTTTCACTTTCTGTGATATTGAACTTGTACGGTAAACGAGGTTCTTGTAAACAGAGGCGTCCCAAACTTTGGGGTGGCTGTGTCTTTTTGATTTTAATTTCCCTAAGCTGTAGGACCATAAGTGGAAGTGCCCTAGGCTCTGTTGCTTTGTTTTTTAGATGTTTCAGGAAACAGCATACACTTCTCCCGAGTGGTTGTTGGCAATTTACATCCCGCCCATCAGCATAACAAGGCTCCCAGTTCTCCATGGCCTGTCCTGCCTTTCTGGATTTTACACTTTTTTCAGATGGCCCTTTTGACCGGGAGGAAGTGAGACTTCATTGTAGTGCAGATTTCCTTTGCAAGCTTGCTTGGTTGGCCGAAAAGGGCGTATGCGTTTTTTCCTGAATATATTCAGGAAAAAACGCATACGCCCTTTTTGGCCAAGTGCATCATTGTGGACGTTCTGCCTCTTTTCCTATGCTTTCAATGCAATTCCAGTCTACCTCCTGAAATCGGTTTCCTGCAATTCTGCCCCGCTTTCAAGTCCTCTTGGCAGCCTTACTTCAGTCTATTTTTGGACGATAGCTGTCATTTATAACTCTGCAGGTTTGTGAATTACAGTGCCCCTGAGCTCCTTTCTTCAACTTGCTTTCTTGTGACCTGGCCGCAACACCGCAGGATGGCTTCAGGCCCTAATCTGGTTCCGGCACGGCACGCTGAGCCTCTGGTTATTTCCTCTCCCTGGTGGGAAATGAGAGTTAAATTTGCCCGTCCAGACACCTCCAGCTAGTCTCTCATTGGTTCTCGCTATTCCTGTTCATATTCCGCAGAAATTGCAAACTGGGCCAAACAGGAGGTTAAAGGCACTGACTCTCCAAGTGGGGAGAGTGTTAGTAAAGCGTCTGGAATGTTGCACCCGAGTACCAGGGGAGGAAAACTGAGACATATTTGAACACGTCTCCCGATCACATGGTTGATCATACTCTGGGTTCCACATGCATGTTTTAGCTGAAGGAAGAATACCTTAAACCTGGGTAGTTGAGACCCGTGGAATGGGTACCATGCAATATGACTTCAACGGGTCTTCATTTGCTCACCGAACCTCTCCAATCCTATCACTGCTGCGTTTATGCCCCTGTACACATGCTTGATTCTCTTTCGGAGACATAGCAATCCATAGGTTTTAAGATACTTACTAGTCAGGTACATTCTTAGGCGTTTAATATGCGGTGTTGAGTCCATTTCTTTGAGCAAGGAGTAGCTCTTCTCTATTCCATATTTGGCTTAAGGAACTTTATCTGTGCTCATTTCAATCTCTGGTTTTATGCAGCACCCCAACTCACCTTTACCCTTAAGCAAGCATAAGTTGGTTTTCTAAATTTGAGACCCTGTTCTGTTCTGTAATTCAGTTCCTGTGTAGCCAAGTTTACATTCCGTGTATTACTGATATCTTATGATGTTTCTTTTTCTGTGTGACTTATTTCAGTTAGAATCATCATACCTGAATCCACTCATTGTGCTACTAAGGGCCTGATGACACAGATTTCATTGCTGAGTGATATTGCTTTGTAAGTAAATACCACAACTTTTTTATCCATTTTTCACTTTCTGCGATGTTGAACTTGTACTGTAAACGAGGTTCTTGTAAACAGAGCCGTTCCAAACTTTGGGGTGGCTGTGTCTTTTTGATTTTAAATTCCCTAAGCTATAGGACCATAAGTGGAAGTGCCCTAGGCTCTGTTGCTTTGTTTTTTAGATGTTTCAGGAAACACCAAACACTTCTCCTGAGTGTCTGTTGGCAATTTACATCCCGCCCATCAGCATAACCAGGCTCCCAGTTCTCCATGGCCTGTCCTGCCTTTCTGGATTTTACACTTTTTTCAGATGGCCCTTTTGACCGGGGGGAAGTGAGACTTCATTGTAGTGCAGATTTCCTTTGCAAGTTTGCTTGGTTGGCCAAAAAGGGCGTATGCGTTTTTTCCTGAATATATTCAGGAAAAAACGCATACGCCCTTTTTGGCCAAGTGCATCATTGTGGACGTTCTGCCTATTTTCCTATGCTTTCAATGCAATTCCAGTCTACCTCCTGAAATCGGTTTCCTGTAATTCTGCCCCGCTTTCAAGTCCTCTTGGCAGCCTTACTTCAGTATATTTTTGGACGATAGCTGTCATTTATAACTCTGCAGGTTTGTGAATTACAGTGCCCCTGAGCTCCTTTCTTCAACTCGCTTTCTTGTGAGCTGGCCGCAACACCGCAGGATGGCTTCAGGCCCTAATCTGGTTCTGGTACGGCACGCTGAGCCTTTGGTTATTTCCTCTTCCTGGTGGGAAATGAGAGTTAAATTTGCCCGTCCAGACACCTCCAGCTAGTCTCTCATTGGTTCTCGCTATTCCTGTTCATCTTCCGCAGAAATTGCAAACTGGGCCAAACAGGAGGTTAAAGGCGCTGACTCTCCAAGTGGGGAGAGTGTTAGTAAAGCGTCTGGAATGTTGCACCCGAGTACCAGGGGAGGAAAACTGAGACATATTTGAACACGTCTCCCGTTCACATGGTTGATCATACTTGGGTTCCACATGCATGTTTTAGCTGAAGGAAGAATACCTTAAACCTGGAGAGTTAAGACCCGTGTAATGGGTACCATGCAATATGACTTCAAAGGGTCTTCATTTGCTCACCGAACCTCTCCAATCCTATCACTGCTGCGTTTATGCCCCTGTACACATGCTTGATTCTCTTTCGGAGACATAGCAATCCATAGGTTTTAAGATACTTACTAGTCAGGTACATTCTTAGGCGTTTAATATGGGGTGTTGAGTCCATTTCGTTGAGCAAGGAGTAGCTCTTGTCTATTCCATATTTGGCTTAAGGAACTTTATCTGTGCTCATTTCAATCTCTGGTTTTATGCAGCACCCCAACTCACCTTTACCCTTAAGCAAGCATAAGTTGGTTTTCTAAATTTGAGACCCTGTTCTGTTCTGTAATTCAGTTCCTGTGTAGCCAAGTTTACATTCTGTGTATTACTGATATCTTATGATGTTTCTTTTTCTGTGTGACTTATTTCAGTTAGAATCATCATACCTGAATCCACTCATTGTGCTGCTAAGGGCCTGATGACACAGATTTCATTGCTGAGTGATATTGCTTTGTAAGTAAATACCACAACTTCTTTATCCATTTTTCACTTTCTGCGATGTTGAACTTGTACTGTAAACGAGGTTCTTGTAAACAGAGCCGTTCCAAACTTTGGGGTGGCTGTGTCTTTTTGATTTTAATTTCCCTAAGCTATAGGACCATAAGTGGAAGTGCCCTAGGTTCTGTTGCTTTGTTTTTTAGATGTTTCAGGAAACACCATACACTTCTCCCGAGTGGTTGTTGGCAATTTACATCCCGCCCATCAGCATAACAAGGCTCCCAGTTCTCCATGGCCTGTCCTGCCTTTCTGGATTTTACACTTTTTTCAGATGGCCCTTTTGACCGGGGGGAAGTGAGACTTCATTGTAGTGCAGATTTCCTTTGCAAGCTTGCTTGGTTGGCCAAAAAGGGCGTATGCGTTTTTTCCTGAATATATTCAGGAAAAAACGCATACGCCCTTTCTGGCCAAGTGCATCATTGTGGACGTTCTGCCTCTTTTCCTATGCTTTCAATGCAATTCCAGTCTACCTCCTGAAATCGGTTTCCTGCAATTCTGCCCCGCTTTCAAGTCCTCTTGGCAGCCTTACTTCAGTCTATTTTTGGACGATAGCTGTCATTTATAACTCTGCAGGTTTGTGAATTACAGTGCCCCTGAGCTCCTTTCTTCAACTCGCTTTCTTTTGAGCTGGCCGAAACACCGCAGGATGGCTTCAGGCCCTAATCTGGTTCCGGTACGGCACACTGAGCCTTTGGTTATTTCCTCTTCCTGGTGGGAAATGAGAGTTAAATTTGCCCGTCCAGACACCTCCAGCTAGCCTCTCATTGGTTCTCGCTATTCCTGTTCATCTTCCGCAGAAATTGCAAACTGGGCCAAACAGGAGGTTAAAGGCGCTGACTCTCCAAGTGGGGAGAGTGTTAGTAAAGCGTCTGGAATGTTGCACCCGAGTACCAGGGGAGGAAAACTGAGACATATTTGAACACGTCTCCCGATCACATGGTTGATCATACTCTGGGTTCCACACGCATGTTTTAGCTGAAGGAAGAATACCTAAAACCTGGGTAGTTGAAACCCGTGGAATGGGTACCATGCAATATGACTTCAAAGGGTCTTCATTTGCTCACCGAACCTCTCCAATCCTATCACTGCTGCGTTTATGCCCCTGTACACATGCTTGATTCTCTTTCGGAGACATAGCAATCCATAGGTTTTAAGATACTTACTAGTCAGGTACATTCTTAGGCGTTTAATATGCGGTGTTGAGTCCATTTCGTTGAGCAAGGAGTAGCTCTTGTCTATTCCATATTTGGCTTAAGGAACTTTATCTGTGCTCATTTCAATCTCTGGTTTTATGCAGCACCCCAACTCACCTTTCCCCTTAAGCAAGCATAAGTTGGTTTTCTAAATTTGAGAACCTGTTCTGTTTTGGAATTCAGTTCCTGTGTAGCCAAGTTTACATTCCATGTATTAGTGATATCTTATGATGTTTCTTTTTCTGTGTGACTTATTTCAGTTAGAATCATCGTACCTGAATCTACTCATTATGCTGCTACGGGCCTGATGACATAGATTTCATTGCTGAGTGATACTGCATTGTACGTAAGTACGACAAGTTCTTTATCCATTTTTCACTTTCTGTGATATTGAACTTGTACGGTAAACGAGGTTCTTGTAAACAGAGGCGTCCCAAACTTTGGGGTGGCTGTGTCTTTTTGATTTTAATTTCCCTAAGCTGTAGGACCATAAGTGGAAGTGCCCTAGGCTCTGTTGCTTTGTTTTTTAGGTGTTTCAGGAAACACCATACACTTCTCCCGAGTGGTTGTTGGCAATTTACATCCCGCCCATCAGCATAACAAGGCTCCCAGTTCTCCATGGCCTGTCCTGCCTTTCTGGATTTTACACTTTTTTCAGATGGCCCTTTTGACCGGGAGGAAGTGAGACTTCATTGTAGTGCAGATTTCCTTTGCAAGCTTGCTTGGTTGGCCGAAAAGGGCGTATGCGTTTTTTCCTGAATATATTCAGGAAAAAACGCATACGCCCTTTTTGGCCAAGTGCATCATTGTGGACGTTCTGCCTCTTTTCCTATGCTTTCAATGCAATTCCAGTCTACCTCCTGAAATCGGTTTCCTGCAATTCTGCCCCGCTTTCAAGTCCTCTTGGCAGCCTTACTTCAGTCTATTTTTGGACGATAGCTGTCATTTATAACTCTGCAGGTTTGTGAATTACAGTGCCCCTGAGCTCCTTTCTTCAACTTGCTTTCTTGTGACCTGGCCGCAACACCGCAGGATGGCTTCAGGCCCTAATCTGGTTCCGGCACGGCACGCTGAGCCTCTGGTTATTTCCTCTTCCTGGTGGGAAATGAGAGTTAAATTTGCCCGTCCAGACACCTCCAGCTAGTCTCTCATTGGTTCTCGCTATTCCTGTTCATCTTCCGCAGAAATTGCAAACTGGGCCAAACAGGAGGTTAAAGGCACTGACTCTCCAAGTGGGGAGAGTGTTAGTAAAGCGTCTGGAATGTTGCACCCGAGTACCAGGGGAGGAAAACTGAGACATATTTGAACACGTCTCCCGATCACATGGTTGATCATACTCTGGGTTCCACATGCATGTTTTAGGTGAAGGAAGAATACCTAAAACCTGGGTAGTTGAAACCCGTGGAAGGGGTACCATGCAATATGACTTCAAAGGGTCTTCATTTGCTCACCGAACCTCTCCAATCCTATCACTGCTGCGTTTATGCCCCTGTACACATGCTTGATTCTCTTTCGGAGACATAGCAATCCCTAGATTTTAAGATACTTACTAGTCAGGTACATTCTTAGGCGTTTAATATGCGGTGTTGAGTCCATTTCTTTGAGCAAGGAGTAGCTCTTGTCTATTCCATATTTGGCTTAAGGAACTTTATCTGTGCTCATTTCAATCTCTGGTTTTATGCAGTACCCCAACTCACCTTTACCCTTAAGCAAGCATAAGTTGGTTTTCTAAATTTGAGACCCTGTTCTGTTCTGTAATTCAGTTCCTGTGTAGCCAAGTTTACATTCCGTGTATTACTGATATCTTATGATGTTTCTTTTTCTGTGTGACTTATTTCAGTTAGAATCATCATACCTGAATCCACTCATTGTGCTACTAAGGGCCTGATGACACAGATTTCATTGCTGAGTGATATTGCTTTGTAAGTAAATACCACAACTTTTTTATCCATTTTTCACTTTCTGCGATATTGAACTTGTACTGTAAACGAGGTTCTTGTAAACAGAGCCGTTCGAAACTTTGGGGTGGCTGTGTCTTTTTGATTTTAAATTCCCTAAGCTATAGGACCATAAGTGGAAGTGCCATAGGCTCTGTTGCTTTGTTTTTTAGATGTTTCAGGAAACACCATCCACTTCTCCCGAGTGGTTGTTGGCAATTTACATCCCGCCCTTCAGCATAACAAGGCTCCCAGTTCTCCATGGCCTGTCCTGCCTTTCTGGATTTTACACTTTTTTCAGATGGCCCTTTTGACCGGGGGGAAGTGAGACTTCATTGTAGTGCAGATTTCCTTTGCAAGCTTGCTTGGTTGGCCAAAAAGGGCGTATGCGTTTTTTCCTGAATATATTCAGGAAAAAACGCATACGCCCTTTTTGGCCAAGTGCATCATTGTGGACGTTCTGCCTCTTTTCCTATGCTTTCAATGCAATTCCAGTCTACCTCCTGAAATCGGTTTCCTGCAATTCTGCCCCACTTTCAAGTCCTCTTGGCAGCCTTACTTCAGTCTATTTTTGGACGATAGCTGTCATTTATAACTCTGCAGGTTTGTGAATTACAGTGCCCCTGAGCTCCTTTCTTCAACTTGCTTTCTTGTGACCTGGCCGCAACACCGCAGGATGGCTTCAGGCCCTAATCTGGTTCCGGCACGGCACGCTGAGCCTCTGGTTATTTCCTCTTCCTGGTGGGAAATGAGAGTTAAATTTGCCCGTCCAGACACCTCCAGCTAGTCTCTCATTGGTTCTCGCTATTCCTGTTCATCTTCCGCAGAAATTGCAAACTGGGCCAAACAGGAGGTTAAAGGCGCTGACTCTCCAAGTGGGGAGAGTGTTAGTAAAGCGTCTGGAATGTTGCACCCGAGTACCAGGGGAGGAAAACTGAGACATATTTGAACACGTCTCCCGATCACATGGTTGATCATACTCTGGGTTCCACATGCATATTTTAGGTGAAGGAAGAATACCTAAAACATGGGTAGTTGAAACCCGTGGAATGGGTACCATGCAATATGACTTCAAAGGGTCTTCATTTGCTCACCGAACCTCTCCAATCCTATCACTGCTGCGTTTATGCCCCTGTACACACGCTTGATTCTCTTTCGGAGACATAGCAATCCCTAGATTTTAAGATACTTACTAGTCAGGTACATTCTTAGGCGTTTAATATGCGGTGTTGAGTCCATTTCTTTGAGCAAGGAGTAGCTCTTGTCTATTCCATATTTGGCTTAAGGAACTTTATCTGTGCTCATTTCAATCTCTGGTTTTATGCAGTACCCCAACTCACCTTTACCCTTAAGCAAGCATAAGTTGGTTTTCTAAATTTGAGACCCTGTTCTGTTCTGTAATTCAGTTCCTGTGTAGTCAAGTTTACATTCCGTGTATTACTGATATCTTATGATGTTTCTTTTTCTGTGTGACTTATTTCAGTTAGAATCACCATACCTGAATCCACTCATTGTGCTGCTAAGGGCCTGATGACATAGATTTCATTGCTGAGTGATATTGCTTTGTAAGTAAATACCACAACTTCTTTATCCATTTTTCACTTTCTGCGATGTTGAACTTGTACTGTAAACGAGGTTCTTGTAAACAGAGGCGTCCCAAACTTTGGAGTGGCTGTGTCTTTTTGATTTTAATTTCCCTAAGCTATAGGACCATAAGTGGAAGTGCCCTAGGCTCTGTTGCTTTGTTTTTTAGATGTTTCAGGAAACACCATACACTTCTCCCGAGTGGTTGTTGGCAATTTACATCCCGCCCTTCAGCATAACAAGGCTCCCAGTTCTCCATGGCCTGTCCTGCCTTTCTGGATTTTACACTTTTTTCAGATGGCCCTTTTGACCGGGGGGAAGTGAGACTTCATTGTAGTGCAGATTTCCTTTGCAAGCTTGCTTGGTTGGCCAAAAAGGGCGTATGCGTTTTTTCCTGAATATATTCAGGAAAAAACGCATACGCCCTTTTAGGCCAAGTGCATCATTGTGGACGTTCTGCCTCTTTTCCTATGCTTTCAATGCAATTCCAGTCTACCTCCTGAAATCGGTTTCCTGCAATTCTGCCCCGCTTTCAAGTCCTCTTGGCAGCCTTACTTCAGTCTATTTTTGGACGATAGCTGTCATTTATAACTCTGCAGGTTTGTGAATTACAGTGCCCCTGAGCTCCTTTCTTCAACTCGCTTTCTTTTGAGCTGGCCGCAACACCGCAGGATGGCTTCAGGCCCTAATCTGGTTCCGGCACGGCACGCTGAACCTTTGGTTATTTCCTCTTCCTGGTGGGAAATGAGAGTTAAATTTGCCCGTCCAGACACCTCCAGCTAGCCTCTCATTGGTTCTCGCTATTCCTGTTCATCTTCCGCAGAAATTGCAAACTGGGCCAAACAGGAGGTTAAAGGCGCTGACTCTCCAAGTGGGGAGAGTGTTAGTAAAGCATCTGGAATGTTGCACCCGAGTACCAGGGGAGGAAAACTGAGACATATTTGAACACGTCTCTCGTTCACATGGTTGATCATACTTGGGTTCCACATGCATGTTTTAGCTGAAGGAAGAATACCTTAAACCTGGAGAGTTGAGACCCGTGGAATGGGTACCATGCAATATGACTTCAAAGGGTCTTCATTTGCTCACCGAACCTCTCCAATCCTATCACTGCTGCGTTTATGCCCCTGTACACACGCTTGATTCTCTTTCGGAGACATAGCAATCCATAGGTTTTAAGATACTTACTAGTCAGGTACATTCTTAGGCGTTTAATATGCGGTGTTGAGTCCATTTCGTTGAGCAAGGAGTAGCTCTTGTCTATTCCATATTTGGCTTAAGGAACTTTATCTGTGCTCATTTCAATCTCTGGTTTTATGCAGCACCCCAACTCACCTTTCCCCTTAAGCAAGCATAAGTTGGTTTTCTAAATTTGAGACCCTGTTCTGTTCTGTAATTCAGTTCCTGTGTAGCCAAGTTTACATTCCGTGTATTACTGATATCTTATGATGTTTCTTTTTCTGTGTGACTTATTTCAGTTAGAATCATCATACCTGAATCCACTCATTGTGCTGCTAAGGGCCTGATGACATAGATTTCATTGCTGAGTGATATTGCTTTGTAAGTAAATACCACAACTTCTTTATCCATTTTTCACTTTCTGCGATGTTGAACTTGTACTGTAAACGAGATTCTTGTAAACAGAGGCGTCCCAAACTTTGGGGTGGCTGTGTCTTTTTGATTTTAATTTCCCTAAGCTATAGGACCATAAGTGGAAGTGCCCTAGGCTCTGTTGCTTTGTTTTTTAGATGTTTCAGGAAACACCATACACTTCTCCCCAGTGTCTGTTGGCAATTTACATCCCGCCCATCAGCATAACAAGGCTCCCAGTTCTCCATGGCCTGTCCTGCCTTTCTGGATTTTACACTTTTTTCAGATGGCCCTTTTGACCGGGAGGAAGTGAGACTTCATTGTAGTGCAGATTTCCTTTGCAAGCTTGCTTGGTTGGCCAAAAAGGGCGTATGCGTTTTTTCCTGAATATATTCAGGAAAAAACGCATACGCCCTTTTTGGCCAAGTGCATCATTGTGGACGTTCTGCCTCTTTTCCTATGCTTTCAATGCAATTCCAGTCTACCTCCTGAAATCGGTTTACTGCAATTCTGCCCCGCTTTCAAGTCCTCTTGGCAGCCTTACTTCAGTCTATTTTTGGATGATAGCTGTCATTTATAACTCTGCAGGTTTGTGAATTACAGTGCCCCTGAGCTCCTTTCTTCAACTGGCTTTCTTGTGACCTGGCCGCAAAACCGCAGGATGGCTTCAGGCCCTAATATGGTTCCGGCACGGCACGCTGAGCCTCTGGTTATTTCCTCTTCCTGGTGGGAAATGAGAGTTAAATTTGCCCGTCCAGACACCTCCAGCTAGTCTCTCATTGGTTCTCGCTATTCCTGTTCATCTTCCGCAGAAATTGCAAACTGGGCCAAACAGGAGGTTAAAGGCGCTGACTCTCCAAGTGGGGAGAGTGTTAGTAAAGCGTCTGGAATGTTGCACCCGAGTACCAGGGGAGGAAAACTGAGACATATTTGAACACGTCTCCCGATCACATGGTTGATCATACTCTGGGTTCCACATGCATGTTTTAGCTGAAGGAAGAATACCTTAAACCTGGGTAGTTGAAACCCGTGGAATGGGTACCATGCAATATGATTTCAAAGGGTCTTCATTTGCTCACCGAACCTCTCCAATCCTATCACTGCTGCGTTTATGCCCCTGTACACATGCTTGATTCTCTTTCGGAGACATAGCAATCCATAGGTTTTAAGATACTTACTAGTCAGGTACATTCTTAGGCGTTTAATATGCGGTGTTGAGTCCATTTCTTTGAGCAAGGAGTAGCTCTTGTCTATTCCATATTTGGCTTAAGGAACATTATCTGTGCTCATTTCAATCTCTGGTTTTATGCAGCACCCCAACTCACCTTTACCCTTAAGCAAGCATAAGTTGGTTTTCTAAATTTGAGACCCTGTTCTGTTCTGTAATTCAGTTCCTGTGTAGCCAAGTTTACATTCCGTGTATTACTAATATCTTATGATGTTTCTTTTTCTGTGTGACTTATTTCAGTTAGAATCATCATACCTGAATCCACTCATTGTGCTACTAAGGGCCTGATGACACAGATTTCATTGCTGAGTGATATTGCTTTGTAAGTAAATACCACAACTTTTTTATCCATTTTTCACTTTCTGCGATGTTGAACTTGTACTGTAAACGAGGTTCTTGTAAACAGAGCCGTTCCAAACTTTGGGGTGGCTGTGTCTTTTTGATTTTAAATTCCCTAAGCTATAGGACCATAAGTGGAAGTGCCCTAGGCTCTGTTGCTTTGTTTTTTAGATGTTTCAGGAAACAGCATACACTTCTCCCGAGTGGTTGTTGGCAATTTACATCCCGCCCTTCAGCATAACAAGGCTCCCAGTTCTCCATGGCCTGTCCTGCCTTTCTGGATTTTACACTTTTTTCAGATGGCCCTTTTGACCGGGGGGAAGTGAGACTTCATTTTAGTGCAGATTTCCTTTGCAAGCTTGCTTGGTTGGCCAAAAAGGGCGTATGCGTTTTTTCCTGAATATATTCAGGAAAAAACGCATACGCCCTTTTTGGCCAAGTGCATCATTGTGGACGTTCTGCCTCTTTTCCTATGCTTTCAATGCAATTCCAGTCTACCTCCTGAAATCGGTTTCTTGCAATTCTGCCCCACTTTCAAGTCCTCTTGGCAGCCTTACTTCAGTCTATTTTTGGACGATAGCTGTCATTTATAACTCTGCAGGTTTGTGAATTACAGTGCCCCTGAGCTCCTTTCTTCAACTCGCTTTCTTTTGAGCTGGCCGCAACACCGCAGGATGGCTTCAGGCCCTAATCTGGTTCCGGCACGGCACGCTGAGCCTTTGGTTATTTCCTCTTCCTGGTGGGAAATGAGAGTTAAATTTGCCCGTCCAGACACCTCCAGCTAGCCTCTCATTGGTTCTCACTATTCCTGTTCATCTTCCGCAGAAATTGCAAACTGGGCCAAACAGGAGGTTAAAGGCGCTGACTCTCCAAGTGGGGAGAGTGTTAGTAAAGCGTCTGGAATGTTGCACCCGAGTACCAGGGGAGGAAAACTGAGACATATTTGAACACGTCTCTCGTTCACATGGTTGATCATACTTGGGTTCCACATGCATGTTTTAGCTGAAGGAAGAATACCTTAAACCTGGAGAGTTGAGACCCGTGTAATGGGTATCATGCAATATGACTTCAAAGGGTCTTCATTTGCTCACCGAACCTCTCCAATCCTATCACTGCTGCGTTTATGCCCCTGTACACACGCTTGATTCTCTTTCGGAGACATAGCAATCCATAGGTTTTAAGATACTTACTAGTCAGGTACATTCTTAGGCGTTTAATATGCGGTGTTGAGTCCATTTCGTTGAGCAAGGAGTAGCTCTTGTCTATTCCATATTTGGCTTAAGGAACTTTATCTGTGCTCATTTCAATCTCTGGTTTTATGCAGCACCCCAACTCACCTTTACCCTTAAGCAAGCATAAGTTGGTTTTCTAAATTTGAGACCCTGTTCTGTTCTGTAATTCAGTTCCTGTGTAGCCAAGTTTACATTCCGTGTATTACTGATATCTTATGATGTTTCTTTTTCTGTGTGACTTATTTCAGTTAGAATCATCATACCTGAATCCACTCATTGTGCTGCTAAGGGCCTGATGACATAGATTTCATTGCTGAGTGATATTGCTTTGTAAGTAAATACCACAACTTCTTTATCCATTTTTCACTTTCTGCGATGTTGAACTTGTACTGTAAACGAGGTTCTTGTAAACAGAGGCGTCCCAAACTTTGGGGTGGCTGTGTCTTTTTGATTTTAATTTCCCTAAGCTATAGGACCATAAGTGGCAGTGCCCTAGGCTCTGTTGCTTTGTTTTTTAGATGTTTCAGGAAACACCATACACTTCTCCCAAGTGTCTGTTGGCAATTTACATCCCGCCCATCAGCATAACAAGGCTCCCAGTTCTCCATGGCCTGTCGTGCCTTTATGGATTTTACACTTTTTTCAGATGGCCCTTTTGACCGGGGGGAAGTGAGACTTCATTGTAGTGCAGATTTCCTTTGCAAGCTTGCTTGGTTGGCCAAAAAGGGCGTATGCGTTTTTTCCTGAATATATTCAGGAAAAAACGCATACGCCCTTTTTGGCCAAGTGCATCATTGTCGAGTTTCTGACTCTCTTCATATGCTTTCAATGCAATTCCAGTCTACCTCCTGAAATCGGTTTCCTGCAATTCTGCCTTGCTTTCAATGCCTCTTCATAGCCTTACCTCAATATATTTTTTAAAAATAGTTGGCCTTTATAACTCTGCACGTTTTTGAATTGCAGTGGCCCTTAGCTCCATTTTTTAGCTCTTATTTTTGTGGTCTTGCCCCATAACCACAGGATTCCTTGAAGCCCTATTTTTCTTCTGGGGCACCTTGCTGTGCCTTTGGTTAATTCTTCTTACTGATGTGATATTAGAGTGACATGTGCCCATTGAAACCGCTACAGCTAGTTTCTCACTGGTTCCCCCTATTCCCATTCATCCTCTGCACTAACTGCAGACTGTGCGATACCAGAACTTAAAGGCATTGACTCCATGTGGGGATGTTGTTAGTAAAGCGGCTGGAATGTCGATCCGGAGCCCCAGGAGAGGAAAAATGAGGTGCGTTTTAGAAACCTTTCCCGATCATATGGTATACCAGTCGCTGGGTTTCCCAAGCATGGTTTAGCTGTAGGAAGATTCCCTTCAACCTGGAGTGTTGGGACCCTTGGACTGAGTAGCATGAAGTATTGCATTAAACTTTCGGCAGTTGCTCACCAAAGCTCACCAATCCTGTCAGCCCCAAGTGTCCAGCCTTATGTCTTATCCAGCTGTGGGTTTATATGTGGTCAATCCAGGTTGCATCACAGCCCCTGAGCGAATTTTGTAAGAATTTTTCTCTCTTTCATTGTTTCAGCGTTTTGTTTTTAAAATTTATTTCTATAATGGGGTTTAGCTCCTTTTCACTGCTGTGTTTGTGCCGCTCTGCACACACTTGATTCCCTTATGGAGATATATCAATACATGGGTTTTAAGATTCTTATTCCTCAGATATATTTCTCTGTGGTGTATAGGGTGTGTTGAGGCCTGTTCATTGAGCAAGGTGTAGATCTTGTCTAATACCTATTTGGTTTATTGAACGGTATCTGTGCTAATTTCAAACTCTGGTTTTATGCATCACCCCACCTCTCCTTTCCCCTTAAGCTGACATAAGTGTGTTTTCTAAATGTGAGACACTGTTCTGTTCTGTAATTCATTTCTTGTGCAGCCATATTTACCCTCCCTCTATAAGTGATATCTTATGATATGTTTCTTTTTCTGTTTGACTTATTTCAAGTAGTATTATCGGACCTAAATCCACTCTTTATCCTTCTACTAGCCTTATTACATTGATTTCATGGTGAAGAGATATTCCATTGTACATAAGTACCACATCTTCTTTATCCATTGTTCTCTTTCCTGGGATATTTAAGGTGTACTGAAGTTGAGGTTCTTGTAAACAGAGTAGCCCTAAACTGTGGTGTGCTTGTGTCTTGTTGATTTTTAGACTTCCCTAGATATACTCCCATGATTGGAAGTGTCCTATGCTCTGTAGCTCTGTTTTTTAGATGATTTAGGAACCACCATACACTTCTCCAGAGTGGCTCTCGGCAGTTCACACACTGCCCATCAGCGTATAAAGGCTCCCTGTTCTCCATGGCCTGTCCTGCATTTCTGGTTTTTACAATTTTTTAGGATGGCCCTTTTGACCGGTGGGAAGTGAGACTTCTTTGTTGTGCACATTTGCATTGCTTGCTTGCTTCGTTGCCCATAAAGTGTGTATGCGTTTTTTCCTGGATATAATCAGGAAAAAACGCATACGCCCTTTTGGGCCAACTGCATCATTGTCGAAATTCTGCCGTTTTTCATGTGCGTTAAAGACGAGTCCAATCTATCTCTTGAAATCTGTTTCTTGCAATTCTGTCTTGCATTCAGATCCTCTTCTTTGCCTTACCTCAACATATTTTTGGACGTTAGTTTTCATTTATAACTCTGCAGGTTTGTGAATTGCAGTGACCCTGAGCTCCATTTTTTAAGTTGCTCTTTTGTGAGCTGGCCTCAAACCCGCAGGATTGCTTCAGGCCCTATTTTGGCTCCAGCGAGGCAGGCTGAGCCTTCCTTTAATTCTTACTCTTAATGGGAAATTAGAGTGATATGTGCCCGTCCAAACCCCTACAACTCTTCTCTCATTGGTTCCCCCTCTTCCCGTTCATCCTCCTCACAATTTGCAAAATGTGTGAAACAGAAGTTTAAATGTGCTGATTCTCCAAGTGGGGAGATTCTAAGTAGCGTGGCTGGAATGGTGAGCAGGAGCACCAGGAGAGGATAAATGAGGTGCATTATAGACACATCTCCCGATCACATGGTGTACAGTCCTCTGGGTTTTCCATGCATGTTTTAGCTGTAGGAAGATCCCTTGAACCTGCAGATTTGGGACCCATTGAATGGGTACCAGGTAGTATTACTTTAAAGGGTGTGCATTTCCTCACCCAACCTCACATTTCTCTTAGTGCAAACAGTTTCCAGCCTTATGTCTCATCCTGCTGTGGGTCTAGATGTGTTCAATCCATGTTGCATCACCGTCCCTGAGGAAAAGTTGTAAGAGGTTTTCTCTGTCTCTCTGTCGTTTATTTTTTTCAATTTATTACTATATTGGTTACAGCTGATTTTCAAAGCTCTGTTTCTTGCTGCTGTACATCCACTTGATTCACGTACAGAGAGACATCAATAAATTCTTTTTCAGATTCTTACCAGTCGTATATATTCTTTTCCGGTGACTTGAGTGTGCTGAGTGCAGTTCTTTTAGCTACCGTGTAGGCCTTGTTGATTATCAGTTTGGTATTTGGAATGGTATCTTTGCTAATTTCAACCTCCTGGATGATGCCTCACCCCTCCCCACCTTTCCCGTTTAGCAGCCTTATGCGTGTTTTCTACATATTTGACTATGTTTTTGTTTTGTAATTTATTTCATGTGTAGCCATTTTGGATTCCACCTTTAAGTGATATCTTATGATATGTGTCTTTTTCTTTTTGAATTCTGTCACTTAGAATGATCATACATAACTCCTCTGGAGTTGTTACAACTGGTCATATTTCATTGATTTCCAGGCTGAATAATATTCCACTCTACCTAAGTACCACATCTCTATCCATTTTTTCCCTCCAGAGACATTTAAGTTATATCCTAGTCGAGGATCTTTTAAACAGAGAGGGGGTAAACATTGGGGTGCCTGTGTCCTCTCGATTTTTGTTTTTCCCAAGATATACGCCCATGAGTGCAAGTGCCCTATGCTCTGTAGCTCATTTTTTAGATGCTTTAGTAAACACAATACACTTCTCCAGAATGGCCGTTGGCAATATACATTTCCACTATAAGTCTCACAGGGCTCCCTCTTCTCGTTGCCCTGTCCTGCATTTCTGTTGTTTACGCTTTATGAGGATGGCTCTTCTGACTGATGCGAAGTGATATCTTTTGTAGTATTGACTTCCAGTGCCCACCTGTTTGGTTGGCTAAAAAAGTGTATGCCCTTTTCTTGAATATATACAGAAAAGAACGCATACACCCTTTTTGGCCAACTGCAATGTTGGCAATGTTCAGCTCCTTTTCTTGTGCTTAATGGCGAGTCCTTTCTACCTCCTCAAATCCCTTTCCTGCCATTCTCCCTTGCTTACAAGTCCTTTTCTCTGACTTTCCTCAAGACATTTTTCAGTGATGGATATTTTCAACTCTGCAGTTTTGTGAATTTTACTGCCCCTGAGTTCCATTGTTCAACTCGTGTTTATGGGAACTGGCCACAAAGCAGCGGGATTTCCTCAAGCCCTATACTGTTTCCATGGGCAACCCTAGCCTTTGGTCAATTCGTCTTCCTGATTGGAAATTAGAGTGACATGTGCCTGTCTGAACACCTAGGACTTGTCTCTCATTGTTCCTCATCCTTCCGCTTCATCCTCTGGACAAATTCCAAACTGTACGCAACAGGATGTTGACAGTGCTGACATCTCCAAGTGGGGAGACTGTTAGTAAAGACGCTGGAGGGGTGAACCCGAGCACCAGGAGATGAGGAGATGAGATGCCTTTTCCAAACTCTTCCCGATCAGATGGTATACCATCCTCTGGGTGTGACAGACATGTTTTAGCAGTAGGAAGAGTCCCATTCATGTAAGGAGAACACCAGGGCTTTTTCAAAATCAGTGTCTCCCCGAAACCCAAACTGGGGAAGTTTTTAAGCTACAGCTACACATATGTTCATTAAGGGCCTTGGGAAGTAGGCAGAGTCCAAACTTTAGATGATTGAAGTCTTCAGGGTCAGAAGCACTCACCACCAGCTTCCCTTAGGCTACACTTTAACTGTCATTGATAGATGATGTCAATAAAAATATCTATTCTTTTTCAGATTATTTCCCCTTATAGGTTATTGCAAAATGTTGAGTGTAGTTCCCTGTGCTATACAGTAGTTCCTTGTTGATGATCTATTTTATACATAGCAGTGTGTATGTGTTCATTCCAAACTGTTAATTTATCCCTCCTCCCACCTTTCCCCTTTGGTAATAATAAATTATAAGATTTTATACTTCTCAGAAATGGGGGAGCTGAAAGAGAGGTATCATTTTCAATGGAAAAGCATTTAAAACAAGATTGAAGGTTTAACCAAGATTATTAGCTGTACATCCTTGGAAAGAAATCACTTCGTTTCTCTAATATTGACCTGACAAATAAGACAAACCTTTTCACTGAACTTGCTTATAAAAAGTGATGGAAATATCAAATGGAAGTGTTAAAAACATCTTATTTTACCCGAGCCTTATACACTGTTCTATGTTAACTACAGTTTGGCTCACACATCTGTTCATTGAGGTTACAATAGTCTCAATTTCTGTTACTGATCCTCCAGAGTGGACCCCAACAAGTGTCCCCCTGCCCAGTGTCATTGGGGCCAACAGATCGAGACTGAGTTTGGTTCACAAGCAAAGGAAACTTTATATTTTGATCAGAGAATGGAGAGGTGAGAGCATGCACTACCCCGTGGGCTGTGGGCTGGGCTGCTGTGTAGAGATCCTGTCAGAGTCAGTGGGAGGGAGGGAGGCGGCGGAGCTCTCGAGGGCCGGGTTGGCTGTAGCTCAGGCTCTATATCGTGGAGTCTGCACTGGGCCCCAGGAGCTGAGGTGTCGACCCAGCCATTCTGCACTAGGAAATCTGGTCTGAAGTGCCGGGTGTGGAACCTCTGCATGCGGGACCCTAGGAGCACGTGAAATTAGACAAAGCACAAAGGATAAAAAAGGTTAGACTTGACTTTATTGCCCAGATTCTATTTTTATCTCCCAGGGATTTTTAATGGGCTTTGCTGGGGACAAACCCCTCCTCTGCCTTTTGTCCCGTTCCTCATTCTTGGAGTGCTGAGGGTGCAGACCCTTCTTCTGTAACTGCTGAGTGCTGAGTTGGGAGCCCTCATACCCTGGGGCGAGGGTCAGAGCTTCTCCCCAGCAGCCTCCCGGTGACGTTGATTGTCCCCAGGACCCCTGCCTCCCTGCTCGTCCACCTGAGCACCAGCATTGGAAGTGTTATAGATTCTAATGACCTTTAAGGGTCCAGGAAAGAGATGTGCAGAGACGCTGTGGGGGCCGGTTTCACCCCGCCCCACATTTGTTCGGCCACCTTAGGCTGACCGTCTCTGCCAGCCTAGATGCTCTGACCAGTAGTCTGCGCTTTCTTCAATTAGGCCCCTGAATTAACGTACAAACAGCACCAGGTGTCAGAGCCCTGCCCGCTCAACTCCCAGACAGTCCAGGGTCAGTGGTGACCAAGGACCATGATGGCTACTGAGTCAACAGCCTTTTGAAGTAAACAGGAGTCCAGCCGGTCTTATTGGCCACCATCATCACGGTGTCTGTAGGCTTTTCTATGGTGACAGTGTGGTATACTGTTCCCCCGCCAAGATTATTAGCTCCCCTCTGGGTGCAGTAAGTCCTGCAAGCAGTAGTCTACTCTTTTGGGACACACTCTTGTTGTTTTATGAGAGAAACTCCAGGTCAAGTGATGTTCACACGAGTCGTCATGGTGCCCTGTTGCCCCCGGTTATCTCTCTGGATGTTGGAGTTGGAGGGCCTCCTCACTCGAGGTCGGTGTGCCCACGGAGCGAACCCTGCAACTTCTGGGCATGGTTGGTGGTTAGGATCACCACGTGGGGTCCTTTTCCCTTAGGAGGGAGGTGGCCTTTTGGGCTGCTGATTTCCAGGTTTTTAGATACCGCCAGTATCTTGGCCAGATGTGGCAGTGGGCCAAGCCCCTTAGTGACCGTAGTTTATCCTACCTGGATGGCATTCTTGCATTGTTCCATTTCAAGTGGTCCCAGTTTTTGCACTAATTCTCCAATGGCGATTCACCTTTCACCGGGAATGTAAAGGTCAAAGGGTTTAGCTAAATTAGGGAGTTCCAGGGCAAGGGTTTGAATTGACTGCTCTTTCCATTCTTGAAAGGCCACTTCTGGATTCTATTCAAAAGGATCATCATCTTTTCCTTTCAGTGTTTCATATAGAGGCCCAGCTAGTAGACTGTAGTTAGGGATCCAGAAGCAGCAAACCCTGGCCTCCCCAGGAACCCCTAAGCTGTCTTCTAGTTTTAGAAAGGGGTAAGGCTGAAAATGGTTTCTTCCCTTTCCTGGGATGGGCTTCTCTGACCTTCTGTGAGAATTAAGCCCAGGCAGGTCACCGCAGTCTGTGATATTTGAGCTTTTTCTTGGACAACTTCTATCCTTTATTGGCTTGGTAGTTCAGAGGCCTCCTTAGTAGGGCTGGTGATCAGAATGTCGTCTGCATATTGAAGGAGGGTTTCCTTTTCCAGAGGTAGAACTTTTAGGTCTTTAGCTAAGCTTTCCCCAAAGATGGTGTGGGAATTTTTGCACCCTTGGGGCCAGACGGCCCGGAAGTATTGTTTTAGTTGTATGTTGAGTCCTGCCACTCACAAGCCAAAATTTCTTGTGACTCTGGGACTAATGGAATACAAAAGAAGGCATCATTGAAGACTAATACAGAATACCATGTCCTGGTGGTTGGTAGAATGACCAGCAGGGTGTAGGAATTAGGAGCAACTGGAGGTATATCCTCGGTGGCTTCACTGACTGTCCTGACATCCTTTACCAGGTCCCCAGCAGCCCATGGGGCTCTCGTGGTCAGACCAATCCCAGAATATGGAGCTCACCTGGGCAGGTACCCCACCCCCACCCCAGCCCACGGGGCTCTCGTGGTCAGGCCCCTCCCAGGATACAGAGCTACCCTTGCGGGTACCGTGGCAGGGCTGGGCACACAGGAACCGTGCACATAGCCCTCATTGCAGAGCACCCCCAGCTCACCTGTCGCTCAGAGCTGACACAGAGCACCTCAGAGCAGGACTTGAACTAACAAACAGCAGCTGCGACAGGTCTGTGACCCTGGGCATCACTCCGTGAGGCCTCCCTCCACCTGGTCTTCCAGAGACTTCCACTGCACCCGGGGCACCAGGCCTCTGTCTCCAACCACCATCCACCCCTCCTCTCCCTGACTCCTGGGTTCCTCTCATTAGGAGAGGGTTTTCTTGAAGTTGTCTCCCACTCATGGGCCAGATAAAATGATTAGAAAACAAGCCAAAGCTGCAGCCCCTTGTCTATCCTGACTCTCAGGAGCCCACACCTGTTCCTTGGACCTGGCCGGTTCAGCAAGTTCCATTTTCTGCAACTGTGAGCCCCTGAGGGGTGATGATTGGCTGACCTGGGCAGCCTTACCGTGCCGGCCAGCCCTCCCCAGGTGTGCCTGGGTTGAGATCAATATAAATACCACTCCAGGCAGCAAGAGCCCCTGCAGCCGTGCCTGACGCCATTTTCTCTGCCCTGTCAGCAGTCTCGGGGCTGGGCTGGTGGGAGGGAGTGAGAGGCCACGGCTTTGTGGGTGGCCCAGTGTGAGTGGGGCTCTGCTGGACTTTCTGCAGCAGTTGCCAGGCTGCCACCTGCTAAAGAAGAGGATGTGTCACCCATACCTGCTGCTGGAATTTCTCCCTGGGCAGAGGTGAGGAAGGAAAAAAGCAGTGGGGGCAGGGACAGGACGGGTATCTCAGGCAGGGAAATGGAAATCTTCCAGAAGAGCACCCAGGGCCAGGACCATCCTGGCTGGCCTGCAGGCACCAAGTCGGCCGGCATGCTGTCACTCGTGTGGCTCTATGGCCCTTCCTCTAGGCTTTCAAGTCCTTGTATATATTCAGGTGTTTTACCTGGGACGGGTGGGAATAGTTCAGCAGCAACTGGCCTGGGGCTCAGCTCACGTTTACTCACAGATGCCTCGGCACGGTGCCCCAGCTTTGCAATGAGGACGCTTGTTGCGTGGGGGCTGCTGGCTGAATGGGAGACGATTCCCCACCACTGACCAACTTCAGAATTGTTTACAACTGGAGCAAGTGCCCTGATACGGTTTTCCTCTGTGTAACTGGTGGGTTCTGTGTTTTTTTTCTCTTTTTCGTTTTTGGTTCAAGGTAGATTTTATTCCTCTTTTTTGTATTTACAGATATAAGCATGGAAATAATTTATTCATATAAATACATGTATGTGCAGGGAATAATTGTTTTTTCTGTTTTATTTTTTAAATTTTACTTCTTTTTAATTTTGAATTTTATTTTATATTTTTATACAGCAGGTTCTTATTGGTTATCTATTTTATACATATAAATGTATACATGCCAATCCCAGTCTCTCAACTCCTCCCACCACCACCCCCCCAACAGCTTTCCCCCCTTGTTGTCCATACGTTTGTTGTCTACATCTGTTGCTCTATTTATGCCTTGCAAAATGGTTAATCTGTACAGTTTTTCTAGGTTCCACATATATGCATGAATATACAAGATTTGTTTTTCTCTTTCTGACTTACTTCACTCTGTATGACAGTCTCTAGATCCATCGACGTCTCTATAAATGACCCAATTTCATTCCTTTTCATGGCTTAGTAATATTCCATTTTATATATGTACCACAGCTTTATGCATTCGTCTGTCTGTGGGCATTTAGGTTGCTTCCATTACCTCGATATTGTAAATAGTGATGCAATGAACATTGCGGTGAATGACTCTTTTTGATTTATGGTTTTGTCTGGGTATATGTCCAGTACTGGGATTGCTGTATCCTATGGTAGTTCTATTGTTAGTTTCTTAAGAAATTCCATATTGTTCTCCATAATGACTGTATCAATTTATATTCCCAACAATAGTGGAAGAGGGTTCCTTTTCTCCACACCCTTTCCAGCATTTTTTGTTTGTAGATTTTCAATGATGCCTATTCTACCAGGTGTGAGGTGATACCTCATTGTTGAATCCATTTCGTTGAGCAAGGGGTAGCTCTTGTCTATTACATATTTGGCTTATGGAACGGTATCTGTGCTAATTTCAAACTCTGCTTTTATGCAGCACCCCAACTCACCTTCCCCCTTAAGCAGGCATAAGTTGGTTTTCTAAACTTGAGACCCTGTTCTGTTTTGTAATTCAGTTCATGTGTAGCCAAGTTCACATTCCGTGTATTAGTGATACCTTATGATGTTTCTTTTTCTGTGTGACTTATTTCACTTAGAATCATCGTGCCTCAATCCACTCATTATGCTGGTACGGGGCTGGTGACATAGATTTCATTGCTGAGTGGTATTCTGTTGTACAGAAGTACCGCAACTTCTTTATCCATTATTTGCTCTCTGGGATATTTAACTTGTGCCGTAGAAGAGATTCCTGTAAAAAGAGCCGTCCCAAATTTTGGGGTTGCTGTGTCTTTTTGATATTAATTTCCCTAAGCTATAGGACCATAAGTGGAAGTGCCCTAGGCTCTGTTGCTTTGTTTTTTAGATGTTTCAGGAAACACCATACACTTCTCCCGAGTGTCTGTTGGCAATTTACATCCCGCCCATCAGCATAACAAGGCTCCCAGTTCTCCATGGCCTGTCCTGCCTTTCTGGATTTTACACTTTATTCTGATGGCCCTTTTGACCGGGGGGAAGTGAGACTTCATTGTAGTGCAGATTTCCTTTGCAAGCTTGCTTGGTTGGCCAAAAAGGGCGTATGCGTTTTTTCCTGAATATATTCAGGAAAAAACACATACGCCCTTTTTGGCCAAGTGCATCATTGTGGACGTTCTGCCTCTTTTCCTATGCTTTCAATGCAATTCCAGTCTACCTCCTGAAATCGGTTTCCTGCAATTCTGCCCCGCTTTCAAGTCCTCTTGGCAGCCTTACTTCAGTCTATTTTTGGACGATAGCTGTCATTTATAACTCTGCAGGTTTGTGAATTACAGAGACCCTGAGCTCCTTTCTTCAACTCGCTTTCTTTTGAGCTGGCCGCAACACCGCAGGATGGCTTCAGGCCCTAATCTGGTTCCGGCACGGCACGCTGAGCCTTTGGTTATTTCCTCTTCCTGGTGGGAAATGAGAGTTAAATTTGCCCGTCCAGACACCTCCAGCTAGTCTCTCATTGGTTCTCCCTATTCCTGTTCATCTTCCGCAGAAATTGCAAACTGGGCCAAACAGGAGGTTAAAGGCGCTGACTCTCCAAGTTGGGAGAGTGTTAGTAAAGGGTCTGGAATGTTGCACCCGAGTACCAGGGGAGGAAAACTGAGACATATTTGAACACGTCTCCCGTTCACACGGTTGATCATACTCGGGGTTCCACATGCATGTTTTAGCTGAAGGAAGAATACCTTAAACCTGGAGAGTTGAGACCCGTGGAATGGGTACCATGCAATATGACTTCAAAGGGTCTTCATTTGCTCACCGAACCTCTCCAATCCTATCACTGCTGCGTTTATGCCCCTGTACACATGCTTGATTCTCTTTCGGAGACATAGCAATCCATAGGTTTTAAGATACTTACTAGTCAGGTACATTCTTAGGCGTTTAATATGGGGTGTTGAGTCCATTTCGTTGAGCAAGGAGTAGCTCTTGTCTATTCCATATTTGGCTTAAGGAACTTTATCTGTGCTCATTTCAATCTCTGGTTTTATGCAGCACCCCAACTCACCTTCCCCCTTAAGCAAGCGTAAGTTGGTTTTCTAAACTTGAGACACTGTTCTGTTTTGTAATTCAGTTCATGTGTAGCCAAGTTCACATTCTGTGTATTAGTGATACCTTATGATGTTTCTTTTCTGTGTGACTTATTTCAGTTCGAATCATCATACCTGAATCCACTCATTATGCTGCTACTGGCCTGATGACATAGATTTCATTGCTGAGTGATATTGCGTTGTACGTAAGTACCACAGGTTCTTTATCCATTTTTCACTTTCTGTGATATTGAACTTGTACCGTAAACGAGGTTCTTGTAAACAGAGCCATCCCAAACTTTGGGGTGGCTGTGTCTTTTTGATTTTAATTTCCCTAAGCTATAGGACCATAAGTGGAAGTGCCCTAGGCTCTGTTGCTTTGTTTTTTAGATGTTTCAGGAAACACCATACACTTCTCCCAAGTGTCTGTTGGCAATTTACATCCCGCCCATCAGCATAACAAGGCTCCCAGTTCTCCATGGCCTGTCGTGCCTTTATGGATTTTACACTTTTTTCAGATGGCCCTTTTGACCGGGGGGAAGTGAGGCTTCATTGTAGTGCAGATTTCCTTTGCAAGCTTGCTTGGTTGGCCAAAAAGTGCTTATGCGTTTTTTCCTGAATATATTCAGGAAAAGACGCATACGCCCTTTTTGGCCAAGTGCATCATTGTCGAGTTTCTGACTCTCTTCATATGCTTTCAATGCAATTCCAGTCTACCTCCTGAAATCGGTTTCCTGCAATTCTGCCTTGCTTTCAATGCCTCTTCATAGCCTTACCTCAATATATTTTTTAAAAATAGTTGGCCTTTATAACTCTGCAGGTTTTTGAATTGCAGTGGCCCTTAGCTCCATTTTTTAGCTCTTATTTTTGTGGTCTTGCCCCATAACCACAGGATTCCTTGAAGCCCTATTTTTCTTCTGGGGCACCTTGCTGTGCCTTTGGTTAATTCTTCTTACTGATGTGATATTAGAGTGACATGTGCCCATTGAAACCGCTACAGCTAGTTTCTCACTGGTTCCCCCTATTCCCATTCATCCTCTGCACTAACTGCAGACTGTGCGATACCAGAACTTAAAGGCATTGACTCCATGTGGGGATGTTGTTAGTAAAGCGGCTGGAATGTCGATCCGGAGCCCCAGGAGAGGAAAAATGAGGTGCGTTTTAGAAACCTTTCCCGATCATATGGTATACCAGTCGCTGGGTTTCCCAAGCATGGTTTAGCTGTAGGAAGATTCCCTTCAACCTGGAGTGTTGGGACCCTTGGACTGAGTAGCATGAAGTATTGCATTAAACTTTCGGCAGTTGCTCACCAAAGCTCACCAATCCTGTCAGCCCCAAGTGTCCAGCCTTATGTCTTATCCAGCTGTGGGTTTATATGTGGTCAATCCAGGTTGCATCACAGCCCCTGAGCGAATTTTGTAAGAATTTTTCTCTCTTTCATTGTTTCAGCGTTTTGTTTTTAAAATTTATTTCTATAATGGGGTTTAGCTCCTTTTCACTGCTGTGTTTGTGCCGCTCTGCACACACTTGATTCCCTTATGGAGATATATCAATACATGGGTTTTAAGATTCTTATTCCTCAGATATATTTCTCTGCGGTGTATAGGATGTGTTGAGGCCTGTTCATTGAGCAAGGTGTAGATCTTGTCTAATACCTATTTGGTTTATTGAACGGTATCTGTGCTAATTTCAAACTCTGGTTTTATGCATCACCCCACCTCTCCTTTCCCCTTAAGCTGACATAAGTGTGTTTTCTAAATGTGAGACACTGTTCTGTAATTCATTTCTTGTGCAGCCATATTTACCCTCCCTCTATAAGTGATATCTTATGATATGTTTCTTTTTCTGTTTGACTTATTTCAAGTAGTATTATCGGACCTAAATCCACTCTTTATCCTTCTACTAGCCTTATTACATTGATTTCATGGTGAAGAGATATTCCATTGTACATAAGTACCACATCTTCTTTATCCATTGTTCTCTTTCCTGGGATATTTAAGGTGTACTGAAGTTGAGGTTCTTGTAAACAGAGTAGCCCTAAACTGTGGTGTGCTTGTGTCTTGTTGATTTTTAGACTTCCCTAGATATACTCCCATGATTGGAAGAGTCCTATGCTCTGTAGCTCTGTTTTTTAGATGATTTAGGAACCACCATACACTTCTCCAGAGTGGCTCTCGGCAGTTCACACACTGCCCATCAGCGTATAAAGGCTCCCTGTTCTCCATGGCCTGTCCTGCATTTCTGGTTTTTACAATTTTTTAGGATGGCCCTTTTGACCGGTGGGAAGTGAGACTTCTTTGTTGTGCACATTTGCATTGCTTGCTTGCTTCGTTGCCCATAAAGTGTGTATGCGTTTTTTCCTGGATATAATCAGGAAAAAACGCATACGCCCTTTTGGGCCAACTGCATCATTGTCGAAATTCTGCCGCTTTTCATGTGCGTTAAAGACGAGTCCAATCTATCTCTTGAAATCTGTTTCTTGCAATTCTGTCTTGCATTCAGATCCTCTTCTTTGCCTTACCTCAACATATTTTTGGACGTTAGTTTTCATTTATAACTCTGCAGGTTTGTGAATTGCAGTGACCCTGAGCTCCATTTTTTAAGTTGCTCTTTTGTGAGCTGGCCTCAAACCCGCAGGATTGCTTCAGGCCCTATTTTGGCTCCGGCGAGGCAGGCTGAGCCTTCCTTTAATTCTTACTCTTAATGGGAAATTAGAGTGATATGTGCCCGTCCAAACCCCTACAACTCTTCTCTCATTGGTTCCCCCTCTTCCCGTTCATCCTCCTCACAATTTGCAAAATGTGTGAAACAGAAGTTTAAATGTGCTGATTCTCCAAGTGGGGAGATTCTAAGTAGCGTGGCTGGAATGGTGAGCAGGAGCACCAGGAGAGGATAAATGAGGTGCATTATAGACACATCTCCCGATCACATGGTGTACAGTCCTCTGGGTTTTCCATGCATGTTTTAGCTGTAGGAAGATCCCTTGAACCTGCAGATTTGGGACCCATTGAATGGGTACCAGGTAGTATTACTTTAAAGGGTGTGCATTTCCTCACCCAACCTCACATTTCTCTTAGCGCAAACAGTTTCCAGCCTTATGTCTCATCCTGCTGTGGGTCTAGATGTGTTCAATCCATGTTGCATCACCGTCCCTGAGGAAAAGTTGTAAGAGGTTTTCTCTGTCTCTCTGTCGTTTATTTTTTTCAATTTATTACTATATTGGTTACAGCTGATTTTCAAAGCTCTGTTTCTTGCTGCTGTACATCCACTTGATTCACGTACAGAGAGACATCAATAAATTCTTTTTCAGATTCTTACCAGTCGTATATATTCTTTTCCGGTGACTTGAGTGTGCTGAGTGCAGTTCTTTTAGCTACCGTGTAGGCCTTGTTGATTATCAGTTTGGTATTTGGAATGGTATCTTTGCTAATTTCAACCTCCTGGATGATGCCTCACCCCTCCCCACCTTTCCCGTTTAGCAGCCTTATGCGTGTTTTCTACATATTTGACTATGTTTTTGTTTTGTAATTTATTTCATGTGTAGCCATTTTGGATTCCACCTTTAAGTGATATCTTATGATATGTGTCTTTTTCTTTTTGAATTCTGTCACTTAGAATGATCATACGTAACTCCTCCGGAGTTGTTACAACTGGCCATATTTCATTGATTTCCAGGCTGAATAATATTCCACTCTACCTAAGTACCACATCTCTATCCATTTTTTCCCTCCAGAGACATTTAAGTTATATCCTAGTCGAGGATCTTTTAAACAGAGAGGGGGTAAACATTGGGGTGCCTGTGTCCTCTCGATTTTTGTTTTTCCCAAGATATACGCCCATGAGTGCAAGTGCCCTATGCTCTGTAGCTCATTTTTTAGATGCTTTAGTAAACACAATACACTTCTCCAGAATGGCCGTTGGCAATATACATTTCCACTATAAGTCTCACAGGGCTCCCTCTTCTCGTTGCCCTGTCCTGCATTTCTGTTGTTTACGCTTTATGAGGATGGCTCTTCTGACTGATGCGAAGTGATATCTTTTGTAGTATTGACTTCCAGTGCCCACCTGTTTGGTTGGCTAAAAAAGTGTATGCCCTTTTCTTGAATATATACAGAAAAGAACGCATACACCCTTTTTGGCCAACTGCAATGTTGGCAATGTTCAGCTCCTTTTCTTGTGCTTAATGGCGAGTCCTTTCTACCTCCTCAAATCCCTTTCCTGCCATTCTCCCTTGCTTACAAGTCCTTTTCTCTGACTTTCCTCAAGACATTTTTCAGTGATGGATATTTTCAACTCTGCAGTTTTGTGAATTTTACTGCCCCTGAGTTCCATTGTTCAACTCGTGTTTATGGGAACTGGCCACAAAGCAGCGGGATTTCCTCAAGCCCTATACTGTTTCCATGGGCAACCCTAGCCTTTGGTCAATTCGTCTTCCTGATTGGAAATTAGAGTGACATGTGCCTGTCTGAACACCTAGGACTTGTCTCTCATTGTTCCTCATCCTTCCGCTTCATCCTCTGGACAAATTCCAAACTGTACGCAACAGGATGTTGACAGTGCTGACATCTCCAAGTGGGGAGACTGTTAGTAAAGACGCTGGAGGGGTGAACCCAAGCACCAGGAGATGAGGAGATGAGATGCCTTTTCCAAACTCTTCCCGATCAGACGGTATACCATCCTCTGGGTGTGACAGACATGTTTTAGCAGTAGGAAGAGTCCCATTCATGTAAGGAGAACACCAGGGCTTTTTCAAAATCAGTGTCTCCCCGAAACCCAAACTGGGGAAGTTTTTAAGCTACGGCTACACATATGTTCATTAAGGGCCTTGGGAAGTAGGCAGAGTCCAAACTTTAGATGATTGAAGTCTTCAGGGTCAGAAGCACTCACCACCAGCTTCCCTTAGGCTACACTTTAACTGTCATTGATAGATGATGTCAATAAAAATATCTATTCTTTTTCAGATTATTTCCCCTTATAGGTTATTGCAAAATGTTGAGTGTAGTTCCCTGTGCTATACAGTAGTTCCTTGTTGATGATCTATTTTATACATAGCAGTGTGTATGTGTTCATTCCAAACTGTTAATTTATCCCTCCTCCCACCTTTCCCCTTTGGTAATAATAAATTATAAGATTTTATACTTCTCAGAAATGGGGGAGCTGAAAGAGAGGTATCATTTTCAATGGAAAAGCATTTAAAACAAGATTGAAGGTTTAACCAAGATTATTAGCTGTACATCCTTGGAAAGAAATCACTTCGTTTCTCTAATATTGACCTGACAAATAAGACAAACCTTTTCACTGAACTTGCTTATAAAAAGTGATGGAAATATCAAATGGAAGTGTTAAAAACATCTTATTTTACCCGAGCCTTATACACTGTTCTATGTTAACTACAGTTTGGCTCACACATCTGTTCATTGAGGTTACAATAGTCTCAATTTCTGTTACTGATCCTCCAGAGTGGACCCCAACAAGTGTCCCCCTGCCCAGTGTCATTGGGGCCAACAGATCGAGACTGAGTTTGGTTCACAAGCAAAGGAAACTTTATATTTTGATCAGAGAATGGAGAGGTGAGAGCATGCACTACCCCGTGGGCTGTGGGCTGGGCTGCTGTGTAGAGATCCTGTCAGAGTCAGTGGGAGGGAGGGAGGCGGCGGAGCTCTCGAGGGCCGGGTTGGCTGTAGCTCAGGCTCTATATCGTGGAGTCTGCACTGGGCCCCAGGAGCTGAGGTGTCGACCCAGCCATTCTGCACTAGGAAATCTGGTCTGAAGTGCCGGGTGTGGAACCTCTGCATGCGGGACCCTAGGAGCACGTGAAATTAGACAAAGCACAAAGGATAAAAAAGGTTAGACTTGACTTTATTGCCCAGATTCTATTTTTATCTCCCAGGGATTTTTAATGGGCTTTGCTGGGGACAAACCCCTCCTCTGCCTTTTGTCCCGTTCCTCATTCTTGGAGTGCTGAGGGTGCAGACCCTTCTTCTGTAACTGCTGAGTGCTGAGTTGGGAGCCCTCATACCCTGGGGCGAGGGTCAGAGCTTCTCCCCAGCAGCCTCCCGGTGACGTTGATTGTCCCCAGGACCCCTGCCTCCCTGCTCGTCCACCTGAGCACCAGCATTGGAAGTGTTATAGATTCTAATGACCTTTAAGGGTCCAGGAAAGAGATGTGCAGAGACGCTGTGGGGGCCGGTTTCACCCCGCCCCACATTTGTTCGGCCACCTTAGGCTGACCGTCTCTGCCAGCCTAGATGCTCTGACCAGTAGTCTGCGCTTTCTTCAATTAGGCCCCTGAATTAACGTACAAACAGCACCAGGTGTCAGAGCCCTGCCCGCTCAACTCCCAGACAGTCCAGGGTCAGTGGTGACCAAGGACCATGATGGCTACTGAGTCAACAGCCTTTTGAAGTAAACAGGAGTCCAGCCGGTCTTATTGGCCACCATCATCACGGTGTCTGTAGGCTTTTCTATGGTGACAGTGTGGTATACTGTTCCCCCGCCAAGATTATTAGCTCCCCTCTGGGTGCAGTAAGTCCTGCAAGCAGTAGTCTACTCTTTTGGGACACACTCTTGTTGTTTTATGAGAGAAACTCCAGGTCAAGTGATGTTCACACGAGTCGTCATGGTGCCCTGTTGCCCCCGGTTATCTCTCTGGATGTTGGAGTTGGAGGGCCTCCTCACTCGAGGTCGGTGTGCCCACGGAGCGAACCCTGCAACTTCTGGGCATGGTTGGTGGTTAGGATCACCACGTGGGGTCCTTTTCCCTTAGGAGGGAGGTGGCCTTTTGGGCTGCTGATTTCCAGGTTTTTAGATACCGCCAGTATCTTGGCCAGATGTGGCAGTGGGCCAAGCCCCTTAGTGACCGTAGTTTATCCTACCTGGATGGCATTCTTGCATTGTTCCATTTCAAGTGGTCCCAGTTTTTGCACTAATTCTCCAATGGCGATTCACCTTTCACCGGGAATGTAAAGGTCAAAGGGTTTAGCTAAATTAGGGAGTTCCAGGGCAAGGGTTTGAATTGACTGCTCTTTCCATTCTTGAAAGGCCACTTCTGGATTCTATTCAAAAGGATCATCATCTTTTCCTTTCAGTGTTTCATATAGAGGCCCAGCTAGTAGACTGTAGTTAGGGATCCAGAAGCAGCAAACCCTGGCCTCCCCAGGAACCCCTAAGCTGTCTTCTAGTTTTAGAAAGGGGTAAGGCTGAAAATGGTTTCTTCCCTTTCCTGGGATGGGCTTCTCTGACCTTCTGTGAGAATTAAGCCCAGGCAGGTCACCGCAGTCTGTGATATTTGAGCTTTTTCTTGGACAACTTCTATCCTTTATTGGCTTGGTAGTTCAGAGGCCTCCTTAGTAGGGCTGGTGATCAGAATGTCGTCTGCATATTGAAGGAGGGTTTCCTTTTCCAGAGGTAGAACTTTTAGGTCTTTAGCTAAGCTTTCCCCAAAGATGGTGTGGGAATTTTTGCACCCTTGGGGCCAGACGGCCCGGAAGTATTGTTTTAGTTGTATGTTGAGTCCTGCCACTCACAAGCCAAAATTTCTTGTGACTCTGGGACTAATGGAATACAAAAGAAGGCATCATTGAAGACTAATACAGAATACCATGTCCTGGTGGTTGGTAGAATGACCAGCAGGGTGTAGGAATTAGGAGCAACTGGAGGTATATCCTCGGTGGCTTCACTGACTGTCCTGACATCATTTACCAGGTCCCCAGCAGCCCATGGGGCTCTCGTGGTCAGACCAATCCCAGAATATGGAGCTCACCTGGGCAGGTACCCCACCCCCACCCCAGCCCACGGGGCTCTCGTGGTCAGGCCCCTCCCAGGATACAGAGCTACCCTTGCGGGTACCGTGGCAGGGCTGGGCACACAGGAACCGTGCACATAGCCCTCATTGCAGAGCACCCCCAGCTCACCTGTCGCTCAGAGCTGACACAGAGCACCTCAGAGCAGGACTTGAACTAACAAACAGCAGCTGCGACAGGTCTGTGACCCTGGGCATCACTCCGTGAGGCCTCCCTCCACCTGGTCTTCCAGAGACTTCCACTGCACCCGGGGCACCAGGCCTCTGTCTCCAACCACCATCCACCCCTCCTCTCCCTGACTCCTGGGTTCCTCTCATTAGGAGAGGGTTTTCTTGAAGTTGTCTCCCACTCATGGGCCAGATAAAATGATTAGAAAACAAGCCAAAGCTGCAGCCCCTTGTCTATCCTGACTCTCAGGAGCCCACACCTGTTCCTTGGACCTGGCCGGTTCAGCAAGTTCCATTTTCTGCAACTGTGAGCCCCTGAGGGGTGATGATTGGCTGACCTGGGCAGCCTTACCGTGCTGGCCAGCCCTCCCCAGGTGTGCCTGGGTTGAGATCAATATAAATACCACTCCAGGCAGCAAGAGCCCCTGCAGCCGTGCCTGACGCCATTTTCTCTGCCCTGTCAGCAGTCTCGGGGCTGGGCTGGTGGGAGGGAGTGAGAGGCCACGGCTTTGTGGGTGGCCCAGTGTGAGTGGGGCTCTGCTGGACTTTCTGCAGCAGTTGCCAGGCTGCCACCTGCTAAAGAAGAGGATGTGTCACCCATACCTGCTGCTGGAATTTCTCCCTGGGCAGAGGTGAGGAAGGAAAAAAGCAGTGGGGGCAGGGACAGGACGGGTATCTCAGGCAGGGAAATGGAAATCTTCCAGAAGAGCACCCAGGGCCAGGACCATCCTGGCTGGCCTGCAGGCACCAAGTCGGCCGGCATGCTGTCACTCGTGTGGCTCTATGGCCCTTCCTCTAGGCTTTCAAGTCCTTGTATATATTCAGGTGTTTTACCTGGGACGGGTGGGAATAGTTCAGCAGCAACTGGCCTGGGGCTCAGCTCACGTTTACTCACAGATGCCTCGGCACGGTGCCCCAGCTTTGCAATGAGGACGCTTGTTGCGTGGGGGCTGCTGGCTGAATGGGAGACGATTCCCCACCACTGACCAACTTCAGAATTGTTTACAACTGGAGCAAGTGCCCTGATACGGTTTTCCTCTGTGTAACTGGTGGGTTCTGTGTTTTTTTTCTCTTTTTCGTTTTTGGTTCAAGGTAGATTTTATTCCTCTTTTTTGTATTTACAGATATAAGCATGGAAATAATTTATTCATATAAATACATGTATGTGCAGGGAATAATTGTTTTTTCTGTTTTATTTTTTAAATTTTACTTCTTTTTAATTTTGAATTTTATTTTATATTTTTATACAGCAGGTTCTTATTGGTTATCTATTTTATACATATAAATGTATACATGCCAATCCCAGTCTCTCAACTCCTCCCACCACCACCCCCCCAACAGCTTTCCCCCCTTGTTGTCCATACGTTTGTTGTCTACATCTGTTGCTCTATTTATGCCTTGCAAAATGGTTAATCTGTACAGTTTTTCTAGGTTCCACATATATGCATGAATATACAAGATTTGTTTTTCTCTTTCTGACTTACTTCACTCTGTATGACAGTCTCTAGATCCATCGACGTCTCTACAAATGACCCAATTTCATTCCTTTTCATGGCTTAGTAATATTCCATTTTATATATGTACCACAGCTTTATGCATTCGTCTGTCTGTGGGCATTTAGGTTGCTTCCATTACCTCGATATTGTAAATAGTGATGCAATGAACATTGCGGTGAATGACCCTTTTTGATTTATGGTTTTGTCTGGGTATATGTCCAGTACTGGGATTGCTGTATCATATGGTAATTCTATTGTTAGTTTCTTAAGAAATTCCATATTGTTCTCCATAATGACTGTATCAATTTATATTCCCAACAATAGTGGAAGAGGGTTCCTTTTCTCCACACCCTTTCCAGCATTTTTTGTTTGTAGATTTTCAATGATGCCTATTCTACCAGGTGTGAGGTGATACCTCATTGTTGAATCCATTTCGTTGAGCAAGGGGTAGCTCTTGTCTATTACATATTTGGCTTATGGAACGGTATCTGTGCTAATTTCAAACTCTGCTTTTATGCAGCACCCCAACTCACCTTCCCCCTTAAGCAGGCATAAGTTGGTTTTCTAAACTTGAGACCCTGTTCTGTTTTGTAATTCAGTTCATGTGTAGCCAAGTTCACATTCCGTGTATTAGTGATACCTTATGATGTTTCTTTTTCTGTGTGACTTATTTCACTTAGAATCATCATGCCTCAATCCACTCATTATGCTGGTACGGGCCTGGTGACATAGATTTCATTGCTGAGTGGTATTCTGTTGTACAGAAGTACCGCAACTTCTTTATCCATTATTTGCTCTCTGGGATATTTAACTTGTGCCGTAGAAGAGATTCCTGTAAAAAGAGCCGTCCCAAATTTTGGGGTTGCTGTGTCTTTTTGATATTAATTTCCCTAAGCTATAGGACCATAAGTGGAAGTGCCCTAGGCTCTGTTGCTTTGTTTTTTAGATGTTTCAGGAAACACCATACACTTCTCCCAAGTATCTGTTGGCAATTTACATCCCGCCCATCAGCATAACAAGGCTCCCAGTTCTCCATGGCCTGTTGTGCCTTTATGGATTTTACACTTTTTTCAGATGGCCCTTTTGACCGGGGGGAAGTGAGACTTCATTGTAGTGCAGATTTCCTTTGCAAGCTTGCTTGGTTGGCCAAAAAGTGCGTATGCGTTTTTTCCTGAATATATTCAGGAAAAAACGCATACGCCCTTTTTGGCCAAGTGCATCATTGTCGAGTTTCTGACTCTCTTCATATGCTTTCAATGCAATTCCAGTCTACCTCCTGAAATCGGTTTCCTGCAATTCTGCCTTGCTTTCAATGCCTCTTCATAGCCTTACCTCAATATATTTTTTAAAAATAGTTGGCCTTTATAACTCTGCACGTTTTTGAATTGCAGTGGCCCTTAGCTCCATTTTTTAGCTCTTATTTTTGTGGTCTTGCCCCATAACCACAGGATTCCTTGAAGCCCTATTTTTCTTCTGGGGCACCTTGCTGTGCCTTTGGTTAATTCTTCTTACTGATGTGATATTAGAGTGACATGTGCCCATTGAAACCGCTACAGCTAGTTTCTCACTGGTTCCCCCTATTCCCATTCATCCTCTGCACTAACTGCAGACTGTGCGATACCAGAACTTAAAGGCATTGACTCCATGTGGGGATGTTGTTAGTAAAGCGGCTGGAATGTCGATCCGGAGCCCCAGGAGAGGAAAAATGAGGTGCGTTTTAGAAACCTTTCCCGATCATATGGTATACCAGTCGCTGGGTTTCCCAAGCATGGTTTAGCTGTAGGAAGATTCCCTTCAACCTGGAGTGTTGGGACCCTTGGACTGAGTAGCATGAAGTATTGCATTAAACTTTCGGCAGTTGCTCACCAAAGCTCACCAATCCTGTCAGCCCCAAGTGTCCAGCCTTATGTCTTATCCAGCTGTGGGTTTATATGTGGTCAATCCAGGTTGCATCACAGCCCCTGAGCGAATTTTGTAAGAATTTTTCTCTCTTTCATTGTTTCAGCGTTTTGTTTTTAAAATTTATTTCTATAATGGGGTTTAGCTCCTTTTCACTGCTGTGTTTGTGCCGCTCTGCACACACTTGATTCCCTTATGGAGATATATCAATACATGGGTTTTAAGATTCTTATTCCTCAGATATATTTCTCTGCGGTGTATAGGGTGTGTTGAGGCCTGTTCATTGAGCAAGGTGTAGATCTTGTCTAATACCTATTTGGTTTATTGAACGGTATCTGTGCTAATTTCAAACTCTGGTTTTATGCATCACCCCACCTCTCCTTTCCCCTTAAGCTGACATAAGTGTGTTTTCTAAATGTGAGACACTGTTCTGTTCTGTAATTCATTTCTTGTGCAGCCATATTTACCCTCCCTCTATAAGTGATATCTTATGATATGTTTCTTTTTCTGTTTGACTTATTTCAAGTAGTATTATCGGACCTAAATCCACTCTTTATCCTTCTACTAGCCTTATTACATTGATTTCATGGTGAAGAGATATTCCATTGTACATAAGTACCACATCTTCTTTATCCATTGTTCTCTTTCCTGGGATATTTAAGGTGTACTGAAGTTGAGGTTCTTGTAAACAGAGTAGCCCTAAACTGTGGTGTGCTTGTGTCTTGTTGATTTTTAGACTTCCCTAGATATACTCCCATGATTGGAAGTGTCCTATGCTCTGTAGCTCTGTTTTTTAGATGATTTAGGAACCACCATACACTTCTCCAGAGTGGCTCTCGGCAGTTCACACACTGCCCATCAGCGTATAAAGGCTCCCTGTTCTCCATGGCCTGTCCTGCATTTCTGGTTTTTACAATTTTTTAGGATGGCCCTTTTGACCGGTGGGAAGTGAGACTTCTTTGTTGTGCACATTTGCATTGCTTGCTTGCTTCGTTGCCCATAAAGTGTGTATGCGTTTTTTCCTGGATATAATCAGGAAAAAACGCATACGCCCTTTTGGGCCAACTGCATCATTGTCGAAATTCTGCCGTTTTTCATGTGCGTTAAAGACGAGTCCAATCTATCTCTTGAAATCTGTTTCTTGCAATTCTGTCTTGCATTCAGATCCTCTTCTTTGCCTTACCTCAACATATTTTTGGACGTTAGTTTTCATTTATAACTCTGCAGGTTTGTGAATTGCAGTGACCCTGAGCTCCATTTTTTAAGTTGCTCTTTTGTGAGCTGGCCTCAAACCCGCAGGATTGCTTCAGGCCCTATTTTGGCTCCGGCGAGGCAGGCTGAGCCTTCCTTTAATTCTTACTCTTAATGGGAAATTAGAGTGATATGTGCCCGTCCAAACCCCTACAACTCTTCTCTCATTGGTTCCCCCTCTTCCCGTTCATCCTCCTCACAATTTGCAAAATGTGTGAAACAGAAGTTTAAATGTGCTGATTCTCCAAGTGGGGAGATTCTAAGTAGCGTGGCTGGAATGGTGAGCAGGAGCACCAGGAGAGGATAAATGAGGTGCATTATAGACACATCTCCCGATCACATGGTGTACAGTCCTCTGGGTTTTCCATGCATGTTTTAGCTGTAGGAAGATCCCTTGAACCTGCAGATTTGGGACCCATTGAATGGGTACCAGGTAGTATTACTTTAAAGGGTGTGCATTTCCTCACCCAACCTCACATTTCTCTTAGCGCAAACAGTTTCCAGCCTTATGTCTCATCCTGCTGTGGGTCTAGATGTGTTCAATCCATGTTGCATCACCGTCCCTGAGGAAAAGTTGTAAGAGGTTTTCTCTGTCTCTCTGTCGTTTATTTTTTTCAATTTATTACTATATTGGTTACAGCTGATTTTCAAAGCTCTGTTTCTTGCTGCTGTACATCCACTTGATTCACGTACAGAGAGACATCAATAAATTCTTTTTCAGATTCTTACCAGTCGTATATATTCTTTTCCGGTGACTTGAGTGTGCTGAGTGCAGTTCTTTTAGCTACCGTGTAGGCCTTGTTGATTATCAGTTTGGTATTTGGAATGGTATCTTTGCTAATTTCAACCTCCTGGATGATGCCTCACCCCTCCCCACCTTTCCCGTTTAGCAGCCTTATGCGTGTTTTCTACATATTTGACTATGTTTTTGTTTTGTAATTTATTTCATGTGTAGCCATTTTGGATTCCACCTTTAAGTGATATCTTATGATATGTGTCTTTTTCTTTTTGAATTCTGTCACTTAGAATGATCATACGTAACTCCTCCGGAGTTGTTACAACTGGCCATATTTCATTGATTTCCAGGCTGAATAATATTCCACTCTACCTAAGTACCACATCTCTATCCATTTTTTCCCTCCAGAGACATTTAAGTTATATCCTAGTCGAGGATCTTTTAAACAGAGAGGGGGTAAACATTGGGGTGCCTGTGTCCTCTCGATTTTTGTTTTTCCCAAGATATACGCCCATGAGTGCAAGTGCCCTATGCTCTGTAGCTCATTTTTTAGATGCTTTAGTAAACACAATACACTTCTCCAGAATGGCCGTTGGCAATATACATTTCCACTATAAGTCTCACAGGGCTCCCTCTTCTCGTTGCCCTGTCCTGCATTTCTGTTGTTTACGCTTTATGAGGATGGCTCTTCTGACTGATGCGAAGTGATATCTTTTGTAGTATTGACTTCCAGTGCCCACCTGTTTGGTTGGCTAAAAAAGTGTATGCCCTTTTCTTGAATATATACAGAAAAGAACGCATACACCCTTTTTGGCCAACTGCAATGTTGGCAATGTTCAGCTCCTTTTCTTGTGCTTAATGGCGAGTCCTTTCTACCTCCTCAAATCCCTTTCCTGCCATTCTCCCTTGCTTACAAGTCCTTTTCTCTGACTTTCCTCAAGACATTTTTCAGTGATGGATATTTTCAACTCTGCAGTTTTGTGAATTTTACTGCCCCTGAGTTCCATTGTTCAACTCGTGTTTATGGGAACTGGCCACAAAGCAGCGGGATTTCCTCAAGCCCTATACTGTTTCCATGGGCAACCCTAGCCTTTGGTCAATTCGTCTTCCTGATTGGAAATTAGAGTGACATGTGCCTGTCTGAACACCTAGGACTTGTCTCTCATTGTTCCTCATCCTTCCGCTTCATCCTCTGGACAAATTCCAAACTGTACGCAACAGGATGTTGACAGTGCTGACATCTCCAAGTGGGGAGACTGTTAGTAAAGACGCTGGAGGGGTGAACCCGAGCACCAGGAGATGAGGAGATGAGATGCCTTTTCCAAACTCTTCCCGATCAGATGGTATACCATCCTCTGGGTGTGACAGACATGTTTTAGCAGTAGGAAGAGTCCCATTCATGTAAGGAGAACACCAGGGCTTTTTCAAAATCAGTGTCTCCCCGAAACCCAAACTGGGGAAGTTTTTAAGCTACAGCTACACATATGTTCATTAAGGGCCTTGGGAAGTAGGCAGAGTCCAAACTTTAGATGATTGAAGTCTTCAGGGTCAGAAGCACTCACCACCAGCTTCCCTTAGGCTACACTTTAACTGTCATTGATAGATGATGTCAATAAAAATATCTATTCTTTTTCAGATTATTTCCCCTTATAGGTTATTGCAAAATGTTGAGTGTAGTTCCCTGTGCTATACAGTAGTTCCTTGTTGATGATCTATTTTATACATAGCAGTGTGTATGTGTTCATTCCAAACTGTTAATTTATCCCTCCTCCCACCTTTCCCCTTTGGTAATAATAAATTATAAGATTTTATACTTCTCAGAAATGGGGGAGCTGAAAGAGAGGTATCATTTTCAATGGAAAAGCATTTAAAACAAGATTGAAGGTTTAACCAAGATTATTAGCTGTACATCCTTGGAAAGAAATCACTTCGTTTCTCTAATATTGACCTGACAAATAAGACAAACCTTTTCACTGAACTTGCTTATAAAAAGTGATGGAAATATCAAATGGAAGTGTTAAAAACATCTTATTTTACCCGAGCCTTATACACTGTTCTATGTTAACTACAGTTTGGCTCACACATCTGTTCATTGAGGTTACAATAGTCTCAATTTCTGTTACTGATCCTCCAGAGTGGACCCCAACAAGTGTCCCCCTGCCCAGTGTCATTGGGGCCAACAGATCGAGACTGAGTTTGGTTCACAAGCAAAGGAAACTTTATATTTTGATCAGAGAATGGAGAGGTGAGAGCATGCACTACCCCGTGGGCTGTGGGCTGGGCTGCTGTGTAGAGATCCTGTCAGAGTCAGTGGGAGGGAGGGAGGCGGCGGAGCTCTCGAGGGCCGGGTTGGCTGTAGCTCAGGCTCTATATCGTGGAGTCTGCACTGGGCCCCAGGAGCTGAGGTGTCGACCCAGCCATTCTGCACTAGGAAATCTGGTCTGAAGTGCCGGGTGTGGAACCTCTGCATGCGGGACCCTAGGAGCACGTGAAATTAGACAAAGCACAAAGGATAAAAAAGGTTAGACTTGACTTTATTGCCCAGATTCTATTTTTATCTCCCAGGGATTTTTAATGGGCTTTGCTGGGGACAAACCCCTCCTCTGCCTTTTGTCCCGTTCCTCATTCTTGGAGTGCTGAGGGTGCAGACCCTTCTTCTGTAACTGCTGAGTGCTGAGTTGGGAGCCCTCATACCCTGGGGCGAGGGTCAGAGCTTCTCCCCAGCAGCCTCCCGGTGACGTTGATTGTCCCCAGGACCCCTGCCTCCCTGCTCGTCCACCTGAGCACCAGCATTGGAAGTGTTATAGATTCTAATGACCTTTAAGGGTCCAGGAAAGAGATGTGCAGAGACGCTGTGGGGGCCGGTTTCACCCCGCCCCACATTTGTTCGGCCACCTTAGGCTGACCGTCTCTGCCAGCCTAGATGCTCTGACCAGTAGTCTGCGCTTTCTTCAATTAGGCCCCTGAATTAACGTACAAACAGCACCAGGTGTCAGAGCCCTGCCCGCTCAACTCCCAGACAGTCCAGGGTCAGTGGTGACCAAGGACCATGATGGCTACTGAGTCAACAGCCTTTTGAAGTAAACAGGAGTCCAGCCGGTCTTATTGGCCAACATCATCACGGTGTCTGTAGGCTTTTCTATGGTGACAGTGTGGTATACTGTTCCCCCGCCAAGATTATTAGCTCCCCTCTGGGTGCAGTAAGTCCTGCAAGCAGTAGTCTACTCTTTTGGGACACACTCTTGTTGTTTTATGAGAGAAACTCCAGGTCAAGTGATGTTCACACGAGTCGTCATGGTGCCCTGTTGCCCCCGGTTATCTCTCTGGATGTTGGAGTTGGAGGGCCTCCTCACTCGAGGTCGGTGTGCCCACGGAGCGAACCCTGCAACTTCTGGGCATGGTTGGTGGTTAGGATCACCACGTGGGGTCCTTTTCCCTTAGGAGGGAGGTGGCCTTTTGGGCTGCTGATTTCCAGGTTTTTAGATACCGCCAGTATCTTGGCCAGATGTGGCAGTGGGCCAAGCCCCTTAGTGACCGTAGTTTATCCTACCTGGATGGCATTCTTGCATTGTTCCATTTCAAGTGGTCCCAGTTTTTGCACTAATTCTCCAATGGCAATTCACCTTTCACCGGGAATGTAAAGGTCAAAGGGTTTAGCTAAATTAGGGAGTTCCAGGGCAAGGGTTTGAATTGACTGCTCTTTCCATTCTTGAAAGGCCACTTCTGGATTCTATTCAAAAGGATCATCATCTTTTCCTTTCAGTGTTTCATATAGAGGCCCAGCTAGTAGACTGTAGTTAGGGATCCAGAAGCAGCAAACCCTGGCCTCCCCAGGAACCCCTAAGCTGTCTTCTAGTTTTAGAAAGGGGTAAGGCTGAAAATGGTTTCTTCCCTTTCCTGGGATGGGTTTCTCTGACCTTCTGTGAGAATGAAGCCCAGGCAGGTCACCGCAGTCTGTGATATTTGAGCTTTTTCTTGGACAACTTCTATCCTTTATTGGCTTGGTAGTTCAGAGGCCTCCTTAGTAGGGCTGGTGATCAGAATGTCGTCTGCATATTGAAGGAGGGTTTCCTTTTCCAGAGGTAGAACTTTTAGGTCTTTAGCTAAGCTTTCCCCAAAGATGGTGTGGGAATTTTTGCACCCTTGGGGCCAGACGGCCCGGAAGTATTGTTTTAGTTGTATGTTGAGTCCTGCCACTCACAAGCCAAAATTTCTTGTGACTCTGGGACTAATGGAATACAAAAGAAGGCATCATTGAAGACTAATACAGAATACCATGTCCTGGTGGTTGGTAGAATGACCAGCAGGGTGTAGGAATTAGGAGCAACTGGAGGTATATCCTCGGTGGCTTCACTGACTGTCCTGACATCCTTTACCAGGTCCCCAGCAGCCCATGGGGCTCTCGTGGTCAGACCAATCCCAGAATATGGAGCTCACCTGGGCAGGTACCCCACCCCCACCCCAGCCCACGGGGCTCTCGTGGTCAGGCCCCTCCCAGGATACAGAGCTACCCTTGCGGGTACCGTGGCAGGGCTGGGCACACAGGAACCGTGCACATAGCCCTCATTGCAGAGCACCCCCAGCTCACCTGTCGCTCAGAGCTGACACAGAGCACCTCAGAGCAGGACTTGAACTAACAAACAGCAGCTGCGACAGGTCTGTGACCCTGGGCATCACTCCGTGAGGCCTCCCTCCACCTGGTCTTCCAGAGACTTCCACTGCACCCGGGGCACCAGGCCTCTGTCTCCAACCACCACCCACCCCTCCTCTCCCTGACTCCTGGGTTCCTCTCATTAGGAGAGGGTTTTCTTGAAGTTGTCTCCCACTCATGGGCCAGATAAAATGATTAGAAAACAAGCCAAAGCTGCAGCCCCTTGTCTATCCTGACTCTCAGGAGCCCACACCTGTTCCTTGGACCTGGCCGGTTCAGCAAGTTCCATTTTCTGCAACTGTGAGCCCCTGAGGGGTGATGATTGGCTGACCTGGGCAGCCTTACCGTGCCGGCCAGCCCTCCCCAGGTGTGCCTGGGTTGAGATCAATATAAATACCACTCCAGGCAGCAAGAGCCCCTGCAGCCGTGCCTGACGCCATTTTCTCTGCCCTGTCAGCAGTCTCGGGGCTGGGCTGGTGGGAGGGAGTGAGAGGCCACGGCTTTGTGGGTGGCCCAGTGTGAGTGGGGCTCTGCTGGACTTTCTGCAGCAGTTGCCAGGCTGCCACCTGCTAAAGAAGAGGATGTGTCACCCATACCTGCTGCTGGAATTTCTCCCTGGGCAGAGGTGAGGAAGGAAAAAAGCAGTGGGGGCAGGGACAGGACGGGTATCTCAGGCAGGGAAATGGAAATCTTCCAGAAGAGCACCCAGGGCCAGGACCATCCTGGCTGGCCTGCAGGCACCAAGTCGGCCGGCATGCTGTCACTCGTGTGGCTCTATGGCCCTTCCTCTAGGCTTTCAAGTCCTTGTATATATTCAGGTGTTTTACCTGGGACGGGTGGGAATAGTTCAGCAGCAACTGGCCTGGGGCTCAGCTCACGTTTACTCACAGATGCCTCGGCACGGTGCCCCAGCTTTGCAATGAGGACGCTTGTTGCGTGGGGGCTGCTGGCTGAATGGGAGACGATTCCCCACCACTGACCAACTTCAGAATTGTTTACAACTGGAGCAAGTGCCCTGATACGGTTTTCCTCTGTGTAACTGGTGGGTTCTGTGTTTTTTTTCTCTTTTTCGTTTTTGGTTCAAGGTAGATTTTATTCCTCTTTTTTGTATTTACAGATATAAGCATGGAAATAATTTATTCATATAAATACATGTATGTGCAGGGAATAATTGTTTTTTCTGTTTTATTTTTTAAATTTTACTTCTTTTTAATTTTGAATTTTATTTTATATTTTTATACAGCAGGTTCTTATTGGTTATCTATTTTATACATATAAATGTATACATGCCAATCCCAGTCTCTCAACTCCTCCCACCACCACCCCCCCAACAGCTTTCCCCCCTTGTTGTCCATACGTTTGTTGTCTACATCTGTTGCTCTATTTATGCCTTGCAAAATGGTTAATCTGTACAGTTTTTCTAGGTTCCACATATATGCATGAATATACAAGATTTGTTTTTCTCTTTCTGACTTACTTCACTCTGTATGACAGTCTCTAGATCCATCGACGTCTCTACAAATGACCCAATTTCATTCCTTTTCATGGCTTAGTAATATTCCATTTTATATATGTACCACAGCTTTATGCATTCGTCTGTCTGTGGGCATTTAGGTTGCTTCCATTACCTCGATATTGTAAATAGTGATGCAATGAACATTGCGGTGAATGACCCTTTTTGATTTATGGTTTTGTCTGGGTATATGTCCAGTACTGGGATTGCTGTATCATATGGTAATTCTATTGTTAGTTTCTTAAGAAATTCCATATTGTTCTCCATAATGACTGTATCAATTTATATTCCCAACAATAGTGGAAGAGGGTTCCTTTTCTCCACACCCTTTCCAGCATTTTTTGTTTGTAGATTTTCAATGATGCCTATTCTACCAGGTGTGAGGTGATACCTCATTGTTGAATCCATTTCGTTGAGCAAGGGGTAGCTCTTGTCTATTACATATTTGGCTTATGGAACGGTATCTGTGCTAATTTCAAACTCTGCTTTTATGCAGCACCCCAACTCACCTTCCCCCTTAAGCAGGCATAAGTTGGTTTTCTAAACTTGAGACCCTGTTCTGTTTTGTAATTCAGTTCATGTGTAGCCAAGTTCACATTCCGTGTATTAGTGATACCTTATGATGTTTCTTTTTCTGTGTGACTTATTTCACTTAGAATCATCATGCCTCAATCCACTCATTATGCTGGTACGGGCCTGGTGACATAGATTTCATTGCTGAGTGGTATTCTGTTGTACAGAAGTACCGCAACTTCTTTATCCATTATTTGCTCTCTGGGATATTTAACTTGTGCCGTAGAAGAGATTCCTGTAAAAAGAGCCGTCCCAAATTTTGGGGTTGCTGTGTCTTTTTGATATTAATTTCCCTAAGCTATAGGACCATAAGTGGAAGTGCCCTAGGCTCTGTTGCTTTGTTTTTTAGATGTTTCAGGAAACACCATACACTTCTCCCAAGTATCTGTTGGCAATTTACATCCCGCCCATCAGCATAACAAGGCTCCCAGTTCTCCATGGCCTGTCCTGCCTTTCTGGATTTTACACTTTATTCTGATGGCCCTTTTGACCGGGGGGAAGTGAGACTTCATTGTAGTGCAGATTTCCTTTGCAAGCTTGCTTGGTTGGCCAAAAAGGGCGTATGCGTTTTTTCCTGAATATATTCAGGAAAAAACGCATATGCCCTTTTGGCAAAGTGCATCATTGTGGACGTTCTGCCTCTTTTCCTACGCTTTCAATGCAATTCCAGTCTACCTCCTGAAATCGGTATCCTGCAATTCTGCCCCGCTTTCAAGTCCTCTTGGAAGCCTTACTTCAGTCTATTTTTGGACGATAGCTGTCATTTATAACTCTGCATGTTTGTGAATTACAGAGACCCTGAGCTCCTTTCTTCAACTCGCTTTCTTTTGAGCTGGCCGCAACACCGCAGGATGGCTTCAGGCCCTAATCTGGTTCCGGCACGGCACGCTGAGCCTTTGGTTATTTCCTCTTCCTGGTGGGAAATGAGAGTTAAATTTGCCCGTCCAGACACCTCCAGCTAGTCTCTCATTGGTTCTCCCTATTCCTGTTCATCTTCCGCAGAAATTGCAAACTGGGCCAAACAGGAGGTTAAAGGCGCTGACTCTCCAAGTTGGGAGAGTGTTAGTAAAGGGTCTGGAATGTTGCACCCGAGTACCAGGGGAGGAAAACTGAGACATATTTGAACACGTCTCCCGTTCAAACGGTTGATCATACTCTGGGTTCCACATGCATGTTTTAGCTGAAGGAAGAATACCTTAAACCTGGAGAGTTGAGACCCGTGGAATGGGTACCATGCAATATGACTTCAAAGGGTCTTCATTTGCTCACCGAACCTCTCCAATCCTATCACTGCTGCGTTTATGCCCCTGTACACACGCTTGATTCTCTTTCGGAGACATAGCAATCCATAGGTTTTAAGATACTTACTAGTCAGGTACATTCTTAGGCGTTTAATATGGGGTGTTGAGTCCATTTCGTTGAGCAAGGAGTAGCTCTTGTCTATTCCATATTTGGCTTAAGGAACTTTATCTGTGCTCATTTCAATCTCTGGTTTTATGCAGCACCCCAACTCACCTTCCCCCTTAAGCAAGCGTAAGTTGGTTTTCTAAACTTGAGACACTGTTCTGTTTTGTAATTCAGTTCATGTGCAGCCAAGTTCACATTCTGTGTATTAGTGATACCTTATGATGTTTCTTTTCTGTGTGACTTATTTCAGTTCGAATCATCATACCTGAATCCACTCATTATGCTGCTACTGGCCTGATGACATAGATTTCATTGCTGAGTGATATTGCGTTGTACTTAAGTACCACAGGTTCTTTATCCATTTTTCACTTTCTGCGATATTGAACTTGTACCGTAAACGAGGTTCTTGTAAACAGAGCCATCCCAAACTTTGGGGTGGCTGTGTCTTTTTGATTTTAATTTCCCTAAGCTATAGGACCATAAGTGGAAATGCCCTAGGCTCTGTTGCTTTGTTTTTTAGATGTTTCAGGAAACACCATACACTTCTCCAGAGTGGCTCTTGGCAATTTACATCCCACCCATCAGCATAAGAAGGCTCCCAGTTCTCCATGGCCTGTCGTGCCTTTATGGATTTTACACTTTTTTCAGATGGCCCTTTTGACCGGGGGGAAGTGAGACTTCATTGTAGTGCAGATTTCCTTTGCAAGCTTGCTTGGTTGGCCAAAAAGGGCGTATGCGTTTTTTCCTGAATATATTCAGGAAAAAACGCATACGCCCTTTTTGGCCAAGTGCATCATTGTCGAGTTTCTGACTCTCTTCATATGCTTTCAATGCAATTCCTGTCTACCTCCTGAAATCGGTTTCCTGCAATTCTGCCTTGCTTTCAATGCCTCTTCATAGCCTTACCTCAATATATTTTTTAAAAATAGTTGGCCTTTATAACTCTGCAGGTTTTTGAATTGCAGTGGCCCTTAGCTCCATTTTTTAGCTCTTATTTTTGTGGTCTTGCCCCATAACCACAGGATTCCTTGAAGCCCTATTTTTCTTCTGGGGCACCTTGCTGTGCCTTTGGTTAATTCTTCTTACTGATGTGATATTAGAGTGACATGTGCCCATTGAAACCGCTACAGCTAGTTTCTCACTGGTTCCCCCTATTCCCATTCATCCTCTGCACTAACTGCAGACTGTGCGATACCAGAACTTAAAGGCATTGACTCCATGTGGGGATGTTGTTAGTAAAGCGGCTGGAATGTCGATCCGGAGCCCCAGGAGAGGAAAAATGAGGTGCGTTTTAGAAACCTTTCCCGATCATATGGTATACCAGTCGCTGGGTTTCCCAAGCATGGTTTAGCTGTAGGAAGATTCCCTTCAACCTGGAGTGTTGGGACCCTTGGACTGAGTAGCATGAAGTATTGCATTAAACTTTCGGCAGTTGCTCACCAAAGCTCACCAATCCTGTCAGCCCCAAGTGTCCAGCCTTATGTCTTATCCAGCTGTGGGTTTATATGTGGTCAATCCAGGTTGCATCACAGCCCCTGAGCGAATTTTGTAAGAATTTTTCTCTCTTTCATTGTTTCAGCGTTTTGTTTTTAAAATTTATTTCTATAATGGGGTTTAGCTCCTTTTCACTGCTGTGTTTGTGCCGCTCTGCACACACTTGATTCCCTTATGGAGATATATCAATACATGGGTTTTAAGATTCTTATTCCTCAGATATATTTCTCTGCGGTGTATAGGGTGTGTTGAGGCCTGTTCATTGAGCAAGGTGTAGATCTTGTCTAATACCTATTTGGTTTATTGAACGGTATCTGTGCTAATTTCAAACTCTGGTTTTATGCATCACCCCACCTCTCCTTTCCCCTTAAGCTGACATAAGTGTGTTTTCTAAATGTGAGACACTGTTCTGTTCTGTAATTCATTTCTTGTGCAGCCATATTTACCCTCCCTCTATAAGTGATATCTTATGATATGTTTCTTTTTCTGTTTGACTTATTTCAAGTAGTATTATCGGACCTAAATCCACTCTTTATCCTTCTACTAGCCTTATTACATTGATTTCATGGTGAAGAGATATTCCATTGTACATAAGTACCACATCTTCTTTATCCATTGTTCTCTTTCCTGGGATATTTAAGGTGTACTGAAGTTGAGGTTCTTGTAAACAGAGTAGCCCTAAACTGTGGTGTGCTTGTGTCTTGTTGATTTTTAGACTTCCCTAGATATACTCCCATGATTGGAAGTGTCCTATGCTCTGTAGCTCTGTTTTTTAGATGATTTAGGAACCACCATACACTTCTCCAGAGTGGCTCTCGGCAGTTCACACACTGCCCATCAGCGTATAAAGGCTCCCTGTTCTCCATGGCCTGTCCTGCATTTCTGGTTTTTACAATTTTTTAGGATGGCCCTTTTGACCGGTGGGAAGTGAGACTTCTTTGTTGTGCACATTTGCATTGCTTGCTTGCTTCGTTGCCCATAAAGTGCGTATGCGATTTTTCCTGGATATAATCAGGAAAAAACGCATACGCCCTTTTGGGCCAACTGCATCATTGTCGAAATTCTGCCGCTTTTCATGTGCGTTAAAGACGAGTCCAATCTATCTCTTGAAATCTGTTTCTTGCAATTCTGTCTTGCATTCAGATCCTCTTCTTTGCCTTACCTCAACATATTTTTGGACGTTAGTTTTCATTTATAACTCTGCAGGTTTGTGAATTGCAGTGACCCTGAGCTCCATTTTTTAAGTTGCTCTTTTGTGAGCTGGCCTCAAACCCGCAGGATTGCTTCAGGCCCTATTTTGGCTCCGGCGAGGCAGGCTGAGCCTTCCTTTAATTCTTACTCTTAATGGGAAATTAGAGTGATATGTGCCCGTCCAAACCCCTACAACTCTTCTCTCATTGGTTCCCCCTCTTCCCGTTCATCCTCCTCACAATTTGCAAAATGTGTGAAACAGAAGTTTAAATGTGCTGATTCTCCAAGTGGGGAGATTCTAAGTAGCGTGGCTGGAATGGTGAACAGGAGCACCAGGAGAGGATAAATGAGGTGCATTATAGACACATCTCCCGATCACATGGTGTACAGTCCTCTGGGTTTTCCATGCATGTTTTAGCTGTAGGAAGATCCCTTGAACCTGCAGATTTGGGACCCATTGAATGGGTACCAGGTAGTATTACTTTAAAGGGTGTGCATTTCCTCACCCAACCTCACATTTCTCTTAGCGCAAACAGTTTCCAGCCTTATGTCTCATCCTGCTGTGGGTCTAGATGTGTTCAATCCATGTTGCATCACCGTCCCTGAGGAAAAGTTGTAAGAGGTTTTCTCTGTCTCTCTGTTGTTTATTTTTTTCAATTTATTACTATATTGGTTACAGCTGATTTTCAAAGCTCTGTTTCTTGCTGCTGTACATCCACTTGATTCACGTACAGAGAGACATCAATAAATTCTTTTTCAGATTCTTACCAGTCGTATATATTCTTTTCCGGTGACTTGAGTGTGCTGAGTGCAGTTCTTTTAGCTACCGTGTAGGCCTTGTTGATTATCAGTTTGGTATTTGGAATGGTATCTTTGCTAATTTCAACCTCCTGGATGATGCCTCACCCCTCCCCACCTTTCCCGTTTAGCAGCCTTATGCGTGTTTTCTACATATTTGACTATGTTTTTGTTTTGTAATTTATTTCATGTGTAGCCATTTTGGATTCCACCTTTAAGTGATATCTTATGATATGTGTCTTTTTCTTTTTGAATTCTGTCACTTAGAATGATCATACGTAACTCCTCCGGAGTCGTTACAACTGGCCATATTTCATTGATTTCCAGGCTGAATAATATTCCACTCTACCTAAGTACCACATCTCTATCCATTTTTTCCCTCCAGAGACATTTAAGTTATATCCTAGTCGAGGATCTTTTAAACAGAGAGGGGGTAAACATTGGGGTGCCTGTGTCCTCTCAATTTTTGTTTTTCCCAAGATATACGCCCATGAGTGCAAGTGCCCTATGCTCTGTAGCTCATTTTTTAGATGCTTTAGTAAACACAATACACTTCTCCAGAATGGCCGTTGGCAATATACATTTCCACTATAAGTCTCACAGGGCTCCCTCTTCTCGTTGCCCTGTCCTGCATTTCTGTTGTTTACGCTTTATGAGGATGGCTCTTCTGACTGATGCGAAGTGATATCTTTTGTAGTATTGACTTCCAGTGCCCACCTGTTTGGTTGGCTAAAAAAGTGTATGCCCTTTTCTTGAATATATACAGAAAAGAACGCATACACCCTTTTTGGCCAACTGCAATGTTGGCAATGTTCAGCTCCTTTTCTTGTGCTTAATGGCGAGTCCTTTCTACCTCCTCAAATCCCTTTCCTGCCATTCTCCCTTGCTTACAAGTCCTTTTCTCTGACTTTCCTCAAGACATTTTTCAGTGATGGATATTTTCAACTCTGCAGTTTTGTGAATTTTACTGCCCCTGAGTTCCATTGTTCAACTCGTGTTTATGGGAACTGGCCACAAAGCAGCGGGATTTCCTCAAGCCCTATACTGTTTCCATGGGCAACCCTAGCCTTTGGTCAATTCGTCTTCCTGATTGGAAATTAGAGTGACATGTGCCTGTCTGAACACCTAGGACTTGTCTCTCATTGTTCCTCATCCTTCCGCTTCATCCTCTGGACAAATTCCAAACTGTACGCAACAGGATGTTGACAGTGCTGACATCTCCAAGTGGGGAGACTGTTAGTAAAGACGCTGGAGGGGTGAACCCGAGCACCAGGAGATGAGGAGATGAGATGCCTTTTCCAAACTCTTCCCGATCAGATGGTATACCATCCTCTGGGTGTGACAGACATGTTTTAGCAGTAGGAAGAGTCCCATTCATGTAAGGAGAACACCAGGGCTTTTTCAAAATCAGTGTCTCCCCGAAACCCAAACTGGGGAAGTTTTTAAGCTACAGCTACACATATGTTCATTAAGGGCCTTGGGAAGTAGGCAGAGTCCAAACTTTAGATGATTGAAGTCTTCAGGGTCAGAAGCACTCACCACCAGCTTCCCTTAGGCTACACTTTAACTGTCATTGATAGATGATGTCAATAAAAATATCTATTCTTTTTCAGATTATTTCCCCTTATAGGTTATTGCAAAATGTTGAGTGTAGTTCCCTGTGCTATACAGTAGTTCCTTGTTGATGATCTATTTTATACATAGCAGTGTGTATGTGTTCATTCCAAACTGTTAATTTATCCCTCCTCCCACCTTTCCCCTTTGGTAATAATAAATTATAAGATTTTATACTTCTCAGAAATGGGGGAGCTGAAAGAGAGGTATCATTTTCAATGGAAAAGCATTTAAAACAAGATTGAAGGTTTAACCAAGATTATTAGCTGTACATCCTTGGAAAGAAATCACTTCGTTTCTCTAATATTGACCTGACAAATAAGACAAACCTTTTCACTGAACTTGCTTATAAAAAGTGATGGAAATATCAAATGGAAGTGTTAAAAACATCTTATTTTACCCGAGCCTTATACACTGTTCTATGTTAACTACAGTTTGGCTCACACATCTGTTCATTGAGGTTACAATAGTCTCAATTTCTGTTACTGATCCTCCAGAGTGGACCCCAACAAGTGTCCCCCTGCCCAGTGTCATTGGGGCCAACAGATCGAGACTGAGTTTGGTTCACAAGCAAAGGAAACTTTATATTTTGATCAGAGAATGGAGAGGTGAGAGCATGCACTACCCCATGGGCTGTGGGCTGGGCTGCTGTGTAGAGATCCTGTCAGAGTCAGTGGGAGGGAGGGAGGCGGCGGAGCTCTCGAGGGCCGAGTTGGCTGTAGCTCAGGCTCTATATCGTGGAGTCTGCACTGGGCCCCAGGAGCTGAGGTGTCGACCCAGCCATTCTGCACTAGGAAATCTGGTCTGAAGTGCCGGGTGTGGAACCTCTGCATGCGGGACCCTAGGAGCACGTGAAATTAGACAAAGCACAAAGGATAAAAAAGGTTAGACTTGACTTTATTGCTCAGATTCTATTTTTATCTCCCAGGGATTTTTAATGGGCTTTGCTGGGGACAAACCCCTCCTCTGCCTTTTGTCCCGTTCCTCATTCTTGGAGTGCTGAGGGTGCAGACCCTTCTTCTGTAACTGCTGAGTGCTGAGTTGGGAGCCCTCATACCCTGGGGCGAGGGTCAGAGCTTCTCCCCAGCAGCCTCCCGGTGACGTTGATTGTCCCCAGGACCCCTGCCTCCCTGCTCGTCCACCTGAGCACCAGCATTGGAAGTGTTATAGATTCTAATGTCCTTTAAGGGTCCAGGAAAGAGATGTGCAGAGACGCTGTGGGGGCCGGTTTCACCCCGCCCCACATTTGTTCGGCCACCTTAGGCTGACCGTCTCTGCCAGCCTAGATGCTCTGACCAGTAGTCTGCGCTTTCTTCAGTTAGGCCCCTGAATTAACGTACAAACAGCACCAGGTGTCAGAGCCCTGCCCGCTCAACTCCCAGACAGTCCAGGGTCAGTGGTGACCAAGGACCATGATGGCTACTGAGTCAACAGCCTTTTGAAGTAAACAGGAGTCCAGCCGGTCTTATTGGCCAACATCATCACGGTGTCTGTAGGCTTTTCTATGGTGACAGTGTGGTATACTGTTCCCCCGCCAAGATTATTAGCTCCCCTCTGGGTGCAGTAAGTCCTGCAAGCAGTAGTCTACTCTTTTGGGACACACTCTTGTTGTTTTATGAGAGAAACTCCAGGTCAAGTGATGTTCACACGAGTCGTCATGGTGCCCTGTTGCCCCCGGTTATCTCTCTGGATGTTGGAGTTGGAGGGCCTCCTCACTCAAGGTCGGTGTGCCCACGGAGCGAACCCTGCAACTTCAGGGCATGGTTGGTGGTTAGGATCACCACGTGGGGTCCTTTTCCCTTAGGAGGGAGGTGGCCTTTTGGGCTGCTGATTTCCAGGTTTTTAGATACCGCCAGTATCTTGGCCAGATGTGGCAGTGGGCCAAGCCCTTTAGTGACCGTAGTTTATCCTACCTGGATGGCATTCTTGCATTGTTCCATTTCAAGTGGTCCCAGTTTTTGCACTAATTCTCCAATGGCGATTCACCTTTCACCGGGATTGTAAAGATCAAAGGGTTTAGCTAAATTAGGGAGTTCCAGGGCAAGGGTCTGAATTGACTGCTCTTTCCATTCTTGAAAGGCCACTTCTGGATTCTATTCAAAAGGATCATCATCTTTTCCTTTCAGTGTTTCATATAGAGGCCCAACTAGTAGACTGTAGTTAGGGATCCAGAAGCAGCAAACCCTGGCCTCCCCAGGAACCCCTAAGCTGTCTTCTAGTTTTAGAAAGGGGTAAGGCTGAAAATGGTTTCTTCCCTTTCCTGGGATGGGCTTCTCTGACCTTCTGTGAGAATTAAGCCCAGGCAGGTCACCGCAGTCTGTGATATTTGAGCTTTTTCTTGGACAACTTCTATCCTTTATTGGCTTGGTAGTTCAGAGGCCTCCTTAGTAGGGCTGGTGATCAGAATGTCGTCTGCATATTGAAGGAGGGTTTCCTTTTCCAGAGGTAGAACTTTTAGGTCTTTAGCTAAGCTTTCCCCAAAGATGGTGTGGGAATTTTTGCACCCTTGGGGCCAGACGGCCCGGAAGTATTGTTTTAGTTGTATGTTGAGTCCTGCCACTCACAAGCCAAAATTTCTTGTGACTCTGGGACTAATGGAATACAAAAGAAGGCATCATTGAAGACTAATACAGAATACCATGTCCTGGTGGTTGGTAGAATGACCAGCAGGGTGTAGGAATTAGGAGCAACTGGAGGTATATCCTCGGTGGCTTCACTGACTGTCCTGACATCCTTTACCAGGTCCCCAGCAGCCCATGGGGCTCTCGTGGTCAGACCAATCCCAGAATATGGAGCTCACCTGGGCAGGTACCCCACCCCCACCCCAGCCCACGGGGCTCTCGTGGTCAGGCCCCTCCCAGGATACAGAGCTACCCTTGCGGGTACCGTGGCAGGGCTGGGCACACAGGAACCGTGCACATAGCCCTCATTGCAGAGCACCCCCAGCTCACCTGTCGCTCAGAGCTGACACAGAGCACCTCAGAGCAGGACTTGAACTAACAAACAGCAGCTGCGACAGGTCTGTGACCCTGGGCATCACTCCGTGAGGCCTCCCTCCACCTGGTCTTCCAGAGACTTCCACTGCACCCGGGGCACCAGGCCTCTGTCTCCAACCACCACCCACCCCTCCTCTCCCTGACTCCTGGGTTCCTCTCATTAGGAGAGGGTTTTCTTGAAGTTGTCTCCCACTCATGGGCCAGATAAAATGATTAGAAAACAAGCCAAAGCTGCAGCCCCTTGTCTATCCTGACTCTCAGGAGCCCACACCTGTTCCTTGGACCTGGCCGGTTCAGCAAGTTCCATTTTCTGCAACTGTGAGCCCCTGAGGGGTGATGATTGGCTGACCTGGGCAGCCTTACCATGCCGGCCAGCCCTCCCCAGGTGTGCCTGGGTTGAGATCAATATAAATACCACTCCAGGCAGCAAGAGCCCCTGCAGCCGTGCCTGACGCCATTTTCTCTGCCCTGTCAGCAGTCTCGGGGCTGGGCTGGTGGGAGGGAGTGAGAGGCCACGGCTTTGTGGGTGGCCCAGTGTGAGTGGGGCTCTGCTGGACTTTCTGCAGCAGTTGCCAGGCTGCCACCTGCTAAAGAAGAGGATGTGTCACCCATACCTGCTGCTGGAATTTCTCCCTGGGCAGAGGTGAGGAAGGAAAAAAGCAGTGGGGGCAGGGACAGGACGGGTATCTCAGGCAGGGAAATGGAAATCTTCCAGAAGAGCACCCAGGGCCAGGACCATCCTGGCTGGCCTGCAGGCACCAAGTCGGCCGGCATGCTGTCACTCGTGTGGCTCTATGGCCCTTCCTCTAGGCTTTCAAGTCCTTGTATATATTCAGGTGTTTTACCTGGGACGGGTGGGAATAGTTCAGCAGCAACGGGCCTGGGGCTCAGCTCACGTTTACTCACAGATGCCTCGGCACGGTGCTGCAGCTTTGCAATGAGGACGCTTGTTGCGTGGGGGCTGCTGGCTGAATGGGAGATGATTCTCCACCACTGACCAACTTCAGAATTGTTTACAACTGGAGCAAGTGCCCTGATACGGTTTTCCTCTGTGTAACTGGTGGGTTCTGTGTTTTTTTCTCTTTTTCGTTTTTGGTTCAAGGTAGATTTTATTCCTCTTTTTTGTATTTACAGATATAAGCATGGAAATAATTTATTCATATAAATACATGTATGTGCAGGGAATAATTGTTTTTTCTGTTTTATTTTTTAAATTTTATTTCTTTTTAATTTTGAATTTTATTTTATATTTTTATACAGCAGGTTCTTATTGGTTATCTATTTTATACATATAAATGTATACATGCCAATCCCAGTCTCTCAACTCCTCCCACCACCACCCCCCAACAGCTTTCCCCCCTTGTTGTCCATACGTTTGTTGTCTACATCTGTTGCTCTATTTATGCCTTGCAAAATGGTTAATCTGTACAGTTTTTCTAGGTTCCACATATATGCATGAATATACAAGATTTGTTTTTCTCTTTCTGACTTACTTCACTCTGTATGACAGTCTCTAGATCCATCGACGTCTCTACAAATGACCCAATTTCATTCCTTTTCATGGCTTAGTAATATTCCATTTTATATATGTACCACAGCTTTATGCATTCGTCTGTCTGTGGGCATTTAGGTTGCTTCCATTACCTCGATATTGTAAATAGTGATGCAATGAACATTGCGGTGAATGACCCTTTTTGATTTATGGTTTTGTCTGGGTATATGTCCAGTACTGGGATTGCTGTATCATATGGTAATTCTATTGTTAGTTTCTTAAGAAATTCCATATTGTTCTCCATAATGACTGTATCAATTTATATTCCCAACAATAGTGGAAGAGGGTTCCTTTTCTCCACACCCTTTCCAGCATTTTTTGTTTGTAGATTTTCAATGATGCCTATTCTACCAGGTGTGAGGTGATACCTCATTGTTGAATCCATTTCGTTGAGCAAGGGGTAGCTCTTGTCTATTACATATTTGGCTTATGGAACGGTATCTGTGCTAATTTCAAACTCTGCTTTTATGCAGCACCCCAACTCACCTTCCCCCTTAAGCAGGCATAAGTTGGTTTTCTAAACTTGAGACCCTGTTCTGTTTTGTAATTCAGTTCATGTGTAGCCAAGTTCACATTCCGTGTATTAGTGATATCTTTTGATGTTTCTTTTTCTGTGTGACTTATTTCAGTTAGAATCATCGTACCTGAATCCACTCATTATGCTGCTACGGGCCTGATGACATAGATTTCATTGCTGAGTGATATTGCATTGTACGTAAGTACCACAAGTTCTTTATCCATTTTTCACTTTCTGTGATATTGAACTTGTACGGTAAACGAGGTTCTTGTAAACAGAGGCGTCCCAAACTTTGGGGTGGCTGTGTCTTTTTGATTTTAATTTCCCTAAGCTATAGGACCATAAGTGGCAGTGCCCTAGGCTCTGTTGCTTTGTTTTTTAGATGTTTCAGGAAACACCATACACTTCTCCCGAGTGTCTGTTGGCAATTTACATCCCGCCCATCAGCATAACAAGGCTCCCAGTTCTCCTTGGCCTGTCCTGCCTTTCTGGATTTTACACTTTTTTCAGATGGCCCTTTTGACCGGGGGGAAGTGAGACATCATTGTAGTGCAGATTTCCTTTGCAAGCTTGCTTGGTTGGCCAAAAAGGGCGTATGCGTTTTTTCCTGAATATATTCAGGAAAAAACGCATACGCCCTTTTTGGCCAAGTGCATCATTGTGGACGTTCTGCCTCTTTTCCTATGCTTTCAATGCAATTCCAGTCTACCTCCTGAAATCAGTTTCCTGCAATTCTGCCCCGCTTTCAAGTCCTCTTGGCAGCCTTACTTCAGTGTATTTTTGGACGATAGCTGTCATTTATAACTCTGCAGGTTTGTGAATTACAGTGCCACTGAGCTCCTTTCTTCAACTCGCTTTTTTGTGAGCTGGCCGCAACACCGCAGGATGGCTTCAGGCCCTAATCTGGTTCCGGCATGGCACGCTGAGCCTTTGGTTAATTCCTCTTCCTGGTGGGAAATTAGAGTTAAATTTGCCAATCCAGACACCTCCCGCTTGTCTCTCATTGGTTCTCCCTATTCCTGTACATCTTCCGCAGAAATTGCAAACTGGGCCAAACAGGAGGTTAAAGGCACTGACTCTCCAAGTGGGGAGAGTGTTAGTAAAGCGTCTGGAATGTTGCACCGAAGTACCAGGGGATGAAAACTGAGACATATTTGAACATGTCTCCCGATCACATGGTTGATCATACTCTGGGTTCCACATGCATGTTTTAGCTGAAAAAAGAATACCTTAAACCTGGAGAGTTGAGACCCGTGGAATGGGTACCATGCAATATGACTTCAAAGGCTCTTCATTTGCTCACCGAATCTCTCCAATCCTATCACTGCTGCGTTTATGACCCTTGTACACACGCTTGATTCTCTTTTGGAGACATAGCAATCCATAGGTTTTAAGGTACTTACTAGTCAGGTATATTCTTAGGCGTTTAATATGGGGTGTGGAGTCCATTTCGTTGAGCAAGGAGTAGCTCTTGTCTATTCCATATTTGGCTTAAGGAACTTTATCTGTGCTCATTTCAGTCTCTGGTTTTATGCAGCACCCCAACTCACCTTTCCACTTAAGCAAGCATAAGTTGGTTTTCTAAATTTGAGACCCTGTTCTGTTTAGTAATTCAGTTCCTCTGTAGGCAAGTTTAAATTCCATGTATTAGTGATATTTTTTGATGTTTCTTTTTCTGTTAGACTTATTTCAGTTAGAATCACCATACCCGAATCCACTCATTATGCTGCTACGGGCCTGGTGACATAGATTTCATTGCTGAGTGATATTGCTTTGTACATGAGTACCACAAATTCTTTATCCATTTTTCACTTTCTGTGATGTTGAACTTGTACGGTAAACGAGGTTCTTGTAAACAGAGGCGTCCCAAACTTTGGGGTGGCTGTGTCTTTTTGATTTTAATTTCCCTAAGCTATAGGACCATAAGTGGAAGTGCACTAGGCTCTGTTGCTTTGTTTTTTAGATGTTTCAGGAAACACCATACACTTCTCCGGAGTGGCTGTTGGCAATTTACATCCCACCCATCAGCATAACAAGGCTCCCAGTTCTCCATGGCCTGTTGCCTTTCTGGATTTTACCCTTTTTTCAGATGGCCCTTTTGACCGGGGGGAAGTGAGACTTCATTGTAGTGCAGATTTCCTTTGCAAGCTTGCTTGGTTGGCCAAAAAGGGCGTATGCGTTTTTTCCTGAATATATTCAGGAAAAAACGCATACGCCCTTTTTGGCCAAGTGCATCATTGTGGACGTTCTGCCTCTTTTCCTATGCTTTCAATGCAATTCCAGTCTACCTCCTGAAATCGGTTTCCTGCAATTCTGCCCCGCTTTCAAGTCCTCTTGGCAGCCTTACTTCAGTCTATTTTTGGACGATAGCTGTCATTTATAACTCTGCAGGTTTGTGAATTGCAGTGCCCCTGAGCTCCTTTCTTCAACTCGCTTTCTTTTGAGCTGGCCGCAACACCGCAGGATGGCTTCAGGCCCTAATCTGGTTCCGGCCCGGCATGCTGAGCCTTTGGTTAATTCCTCTTCCTGGTGGGAAATGAGAGTTAAATTTGCCCGTCCAGACACCTCCAGCTAGCCTCTCATTGGTTCTCGCTATTCCTGTTCATCTTCCGCAGAAATTGCAAACTGGGCCAAACAGGAGGTTAAAGGGACTGACTCTCCAAGTCGGGAGAGTGCTAGTAAAGCGTCTGGAATGTTGCACCCGAGTACCAGGGTAGGAAAACTGAGACATATTTGAACACGTCTCCCGTTCACATGGTTGATCATACTCTCGGTTCCACATGCATGTTTTAGCAGAAGGAAGAATACCTTAAACCTGGAGAGTTGAGACCCGTGTAATGGGTACCATGCAATATGACTTCAAAGGGTCTTCATTTGCTCACCGAACCTCTCCAATCCTATCACTGCTGCGTTTATGCCCCTGTACACATGCTTTATTCTCTTTTGGAGGCATAGCAATCCATAGGTTTTAAGATACTTACTAGTCAGGTACATTCTTAGGCATTTAATATGGGGTTTTGAGTCCATTTCGTTGAGCAAGGAGTAGATCTTGTCTATTCCATATTTGGCTTAAGGAACTTTATCTGTGCTCATTTCAATCTCTGGTTTTATGCAGCACCCCAACTCACCTTTCCCCTTAAGCAAGCATAAGTTGGTTTTCTAAATTTGAGACCCTGTTCTGTTCTGTAATTCAGTTCCTGTGTAGCCAAGTTTACATTCCGTGTATTAGTGATATCTTATGATGTTTCTTTTTCTGTGTGACTTATTTCAGTTAGAATCATCGTACCTGAATCCACTCATTATGCTGCTACGGGCCTGATGACATAGATTTCATTGCTGAGTGATATGGCATTGTACATAAGTACCACAAGTTCTTTATCCATTTTTCACTTTCTGTGATATTGAACTTGTACGGTAAACGAGGTTCTTGTAAACAGAGGCGTCCCAAACTTTGGGGTGGCTGTGTCTTTTTGATTTTAATTTCCCTAAGCTATAGGACCATAAGTGGCAGTGCCCTAGGCTCTGTTGCTTTGTTTTTTAGATGTTTCAGGAAACAGCATACACTTCTCCTGAGTGTCTGTTGGTAATTTACATCCCGCCCATCAGCATAACAAGGCTCCCAGTTCTCCATGGCCTGTCCTGCCTTTCTGGATTTTACACTTTTTTCAGATGGCCCTTTTGACCGGGGGGAAGTGAGACTTCATTGTAGTGCAGATTTCCTTTGCAAGCTTGCTTGGTTGGCCAAAAAGGGCGTATGCGTTTTTTCCTGAATATATTCAGGAAAAAATGCATACGCCCTTTTTGGCCAAGTGCATCATTGTGGACGTTCTGCCTCTTTTCCTATGCTTTCAATGCAATTCCAGTCTACCTCCTGAAATCGGTTTCCTGCAATTCTGCCCCGCTTTCAAGTCCTCTTGGCAGCCTTACTTCAGTCTATTTTTGGACGATAGCTGTCATTTATAACTCTGCAGGTTTGTGAATTACAGTGCCCCTGAGCTCCTTTCTTCAACTCGCTTTCTTTTGACCTGGCCGCAACACCGCAGGATGGCTTCAGGCCCTAATCTGGTTCCGGCACGGCACACTGAGCCTTTGGTTATTTCCTCTTCCTGGTGGGAAATGAGAGTTAAATTTGCCCGTCCAGACACCTCCAGCTAGTCTCTCATTGGTTCTCACTATTCCTGTTCATCTTCCAAGAAATTGCAAACTGTGCCAAACAGGAGGTTAAAGGCGCTGACTCTCCAAGTGGGGAGAGTGTTAGTAAAGCGTCTGGAATGTTGCACCCGAGTACCAGGGGAGGAAAACTGAGACATATTTGAACACGTCTCCCGTTCACATGGTTGATCATACTTGGGTTCCACATGCATCTTTTAGCTGAAGGAAGAATACCTTAAACCTGGGTATTTGAAACCCGTGGAATGGGTACCATGCAATATGACTTCAAAGGGTCTTCATTTGCTCACCGAACCTCTCCAATCCTATCACTGCTGCGTTTATGCCCCTGTACACATGCTTGATTCTCTTTCGGAGACATAGCAATCCATAGGTTTTAAGATACTTACTAGTCAGGTACATTCTTAGGTGTTTAATATGCGGTGTTGAGTCCATTTCGTTGAGCAAGGAGTAGCTCTTGTCTATTCCATATTTGGCTTAAGGAACTTTATCTGTGCTCATTTCAATCTCTGGTTTTATGCAGCACCCCAACTCACCTTTACCCTTAAGCAAGCATAAGTTGGTTTTCTAAATTTGAGACCCTGTTCTGTTCTGTAATTCAGATCCTGTGTAGCCAAGTTTACATTCCGTGTATTACTGATATCTTATGATGTTTCTTTTTCTGTGTGACTTATTTCAGTTAGAATCATCATACCTGAATCCACTCATTGTGCTGCTAAGGGCCTGATGACACAGATTTCATTGCTGAGTGATATTGCTTTGTAAGTAAATACCACAACTTCTTTATCCATTTTTCACTTTCTGCGATGTTGAACTTGTACTGTAAATGAGGTTTTTGTAAACAGAGCCGTTCCAAACTTTGGGGTGGCTGTGTCTTTTTGATTTTAATTTCCCTAAGCTATAGGACCATAAGTGGCAGTGCCCTAGGCTCTGTTGCTTTGTTTTTTAGATGTTTCAGGAAACACCATACACTTCTCCCGAGTGGTTGTTGGCAATTTACATCCCGCCCATCAGCATAACAAGGCTCCCAGTTCTCCATGGCCTGTCCTGCCTTTCTGGATTTTACACTTTTTTCAGATGGCCCTTTTGACCGGGGGGAAGTGAGACTTCATTGTAGTGCAGATTTCCTTTGCAAGCTTGCTTGGTTGGCCAAAAAGGGCGTATGCGTTTTTTCCTGAATATATTCAGGAAAAAACGCATACGCCCTTTTTGGCCAAGTGCATCATTGTGGACGTTCTGCCTCTTTTGCTATGCTTTCAATGCAATTCCAGTCTACCTCCTGAAATCGGTTTCCTGCAATTCTGCCCCGCTTTCAAGTCCTCTTGGCAGCCTTACTTCAGTCTATTTTTGGACGATAGCTGTCATTTATAACTCTGCAGGTTTGTGAATTACAGTGCCCCTGAGCTCCTTTCTTCAACTCGCTTTCTTTTGAGCTGGCCGCAACACCGCAGGATGGCTTCAGGCCCTAATCTGGTTCCGGTACGGCACGCTGAGCCTTTGGTTATTTCCTCTTCCTGGTGGGAAATGAGAGTTAAATTTGCCCATCCAGACACCTCCAGCTAGCCTCTCATTGGTTCTCGCTATTCCTGTTCATCTTCCGCAGAAATTGCAAACTGTGCCAAACAGGAGGTTAAAGGTGCTGACTCTCCAAGTGCGGAGAGTGTTAGTAAAGCGTCTGGAATGTTGCACCCGAGTACCAGGGGAGGAAAACTGAGACATATTTGAACACGTCTCCCAATCACATGGTTGATCATACTCTAGGTTCCACATGCATGTTTTAGCTGAAGGAAGAATACCTAAAACCTGGGTAGTTGAAACCCGTGGAATGGGTAGCATGCAATACGACTTCAAAGCGTCTTCATTTGCTCACCGAACCTCTCCAATCCTATCACTGCTGCGTTTATGCCCCTGTACACATGTTTGATTCTCTTTCGGAGACATAGCAATCCATAGGTTTTAAGATACTTACTAGTCAGGTACATTCTTAGGCGTTTAATATGGGGTGTTGAGTCCATTTCGTTGAGCAAGGAGTAGCTCTTGTCTATTCCATATTTGGCTTAAGGAACTTTATCTGTGCTCATTTCAATCTCTGGTTTTATGCAGCACCCCAACTCACCTTTACCCTTAAGCAAGCATAAGTTGGTTTTCTAAATTTGAGACCCTGTTCTGTTCTGTAATTCAGTTCCCGTGTAGCCAAGTTTCCATTCCGTGTATTACTGATATCTTATGATGTTTCTTTTTCTGTGTGACTTATTTCAGTTAGAATCATCACACCTGAATCCACTCATTATGCTGCTACGGGCCTGATGACATAGATTTCATTGCTGAGTGATACTGCATTGTACGTAAGTACCACAAGTTCTTTATCCATTTTTCACTTTCTGCGATGTTGAACTTGTACTGTAAACGAGGTTCTTGTAAACAGAGCCGTTCGAAACTTTGGGGTGGCTGTGTCTTTTTGATTTTAAATTCCCTAAGCTATAGGACCATAAGTGGAAGTGCCCTAGGCTCTGTTGCTTTGTTTTTTAGATGTTTCAGGAAACACCATACACTTCTCCCGAGTGGTTGTTGGCAATTTACATCCCGCCCTTCAGCATAACAAGGCTCCCAGTTCTCCATGGCCTGTCCTGCCTTTCTGGATTTTACACTTTTTTCAGATGGCCCTTTTGACCGGGGGGAAGTGAGACTTCATTGTAGTGCAGATTTCCTTTGCAAGCTTGCTTGGTTGGCCAAAAAGGGCGTATGCGTTTTTTCCTGAATATATTCAGGAAAAAACGCATACGCCCTTTTTGGCCAAGTGCATCATTGTGGACGTTCTGCCTCTTTTCCTATGCTTTCAATGCAATTCCAGTCTACCTCCTGAAATCGGTTTCCTGCAATTCTGCCCCGCTTTCAAGTCCTCTTGGCAGCCTTACTTCAGTCTATTTTTGGACGATAGCTGTCATTTATAACTCTGCAGGTTTGTGAATTACAGTGCCCCTGAGCTCCTTTCTTCAACTCGCTTTCTTTTGAGCTGGCCGCAACACCGCAGGATGGCTTCAGGCCCTAATCTGGTTCCGGCACGGCACGCTGAGCCTTTGGTTAATTCCTCTTCCTGGTGGGAAATGAGAGTTAAATTTGCCCGTCCAGACACCTCCAGCTAGCCTCTCATTGGCTCTCGCTATTCCTGTTCATCTTCCGCAGAAATTGCAAACTGGGCCAAACAGGAGGTTAAAGGCACTGACTTTCCAAGTGGGGAGAGTGTTAGTAAAGCGTCTGGAATGTTGCACCCGAGTACCAGGGGAGGAAAACTGAGACATATTTGAACACGTCTCCCATTCACATGGTTGATCATACTTGGGTTCCACATGCATGTTTTAGCTGAAGGAAGAATACCTTAAACCTGTGTATTTGAAACCCGTGGAATGGGTACCATGCAATATGACTTCAAAGGGTCTTCATTTGCTCACCGAACCTCTCCAATCCTATCACTGCTGCGTTTATGCCCCTGTACACACGCTTGATTCTCTTTTGGAGTCATAGCAATCCATAGGTTTTAAGATACTTACTAGTCAGGTACATTCTTAGGCGTTTAATATGCGGTGTTGAGTCCATTTTGTTGAGCAAGGAGTAGCTCTTGTCTATTCCATATTTGGCTTAAGGAACTTTATCTGTGCTCATTTCAATCTCTGGTTTTATGCAGCACCCCAACTCACCTTTCCCCTTAAGCAAGCATAAGTTGGTTTTCTAAATTTGAGACCCTGTTCTGTTTTGGAATGCAGTTCCTGTGTAGCCAAGTTTACATTCCGTGTATTAGTGATATCTTATGATGTTTCTTTTTCTGTGTGACTTATTTCAGTTAGAATCATCGTACCTGAATCCACTCATTATGCTGCTACGGGTCTGATGACATAGATTTCATTGCTGAGTGATACTGCATTGTACGTAAGTACCACAAGTTCCTTATCCATTTTTCACTTTCTGTGATATTGAACTTGTACGGTAAACGAGGTTCTTGTAAACGGAGGCGTCCCAAACTTTGGGGTGGCTGTGTCTTTTTGATTTTAAATTCCCTAAGCTATAGGACCATAAGTGGAAGTGCCCTAGGTTCTGTTGCTTTGTTTTTTAGATGTTTCAGGAAACACCATACACTTCTCCTGAGTGTCTGTTGGCAATTTACATCCCGCCCATCAGCATAACAAGGCTTCCAGTTCTCAATGCCTTTTGCCTTTCTGGATTTTACACTTTTTTCAGATGGCCCTTTTGACCGGGGGGGAAGTGAGACTTCATTGTAGTGCAGATTTCCTTTGCAAGCTTGCTTGGTTGGCCAAAAAGGGCGTATGCGTTTTTTCCTGAATATATTCAGGAAAAAACGCATACGCCCTTTTTGGCCAAGTGCATCATTGTGGACGTTCTGCCTCTTTTGCTATGCTTTCAATGCAATTCCAGTCTACCTCCTGAAATCGGTTTCCTGCAATTCTGCCCCGCTTTCAAGTCCTCTTGGCAGCCTTACTTCAGTCTATTTTTGGACGATAGCTGTCATTTATAACTCTGCAGGTTTGTGAATTGCAGTGCCCCTGAGCTCCTTTCTTCAACTCGCTTTCTTGTGACCTGGCCGCAACACCGCAGGATGGCTTCAAACCCTAATCTTGTTCCGGCCCGGCATGCTGAGCTTTTGGTTAATTCCTCTTCCTGGTGGGAAATGAGAGTTAAAGTTGCCCGTCCAGAGACCTACAGCTAGCCTCTCATTGGTTCTCCCTATTCCTGTTCATCTTCCGCAGAAATTGCAAACTGGGCCAAACAGGAGGTTAAAGGGACTGACTCTCCAAGTCGGGAGAGTGTTAGTAAAGCGTCTGGAATGTTGCACCCGAGTACCAGGGGAGGAAAACTGAGACATATTTGAACACGTCTCCCATTCACATGGTTGATCATACTCTGGGTTCCACATGCATGTTTTAGCTGAAGGAAGAATACCTTAAACCTGGAGAGTTGAGACCCGTGTAATGGGTACCATGCAATATGACTTCAAAGGGTCTTCATTTGCTCACCGAACCTCTCCAATCCTATCACTGCTGCGTTTATGCCCCTGTACACATGCTTGATTCTCTTTCGGAGACATAGCAATCCATAGGTTTTAAGATACTTACTAGTCAGGTACATTCTTAGGCGTTTAATATGCGGTGCTGAGTCCATTTCGTTGAGCAAGGAGTAGCTCTTGTCTATTCCATATTTGGCTTAAGGAACTTTATCTGTGCTCATTTCAATCTCTGGTTTTATGCAGCACCCCAACTCACCTTTCCCCTTAAGCAAGCATAAGTTGGTTTTCTAAATTTGAGACCCTGTTCTGTTCTGTAATTCAGTTCCTGTGTAGCCAAGTTTCCATTCCGTGTATTACTGATATCTTATGATGTTTCTTTTTCTGTGTGACTTATTTCAGTTAGAATCATCATACCTGAATCCACTCATTGTGCTGCTAAGGGCCTGATGACACAGATTTCATTGCTGAGTGATATTGCTTTGTAAGTAAATACCACAACTTCTTTATCCATTTTTCACTTTCTGCAATGTTGAACTTGTACTGTAAACGAGGTTCTTGTAAACAGAGCCGTTCCAAACTTTGGGGTGGCTGTGTCTTTTTGATTTTAATTTCCCTAAGCTATAGGACCATAAGTGGAAGTGCCCTAGGCTCTGTTGCTTTGTTTTTTAGATGTTTCAGGAAACACCATACACTTCTCCGGAGTGTCTGTTGGCAATTTACATCCCGCCCATCAGCATAACAAGGCTCCCAGTTCTCCATGGCCTGTCCTGCCTTTCTGGATTTTACACTTTTTTCAGATGGCCCTTTTGACCGGGGGGAAGTGAGACTTCATTGTAGTGCAGATTTCCTTTGCAAGCTTGCTTGGTTGGCCAAAAAGGGCGTATGCGTTTTTTCCTGAATATATTCAGGAAAAAACGCATACGCCCTTTTTGGCCACGTGCATCATTGTGGACGTTCTGCCTCTTTTCCTATGCTTTCAATGCAATTCCAGTCTACCTCCTGAAATCGGTTTCCTGCAATTCTGCCCCGCTTTCAAGTCCTCTTGGCAGCCTTACTTCAGTCTATTTTTGGACGATAGCTGTCATTTATAACTCTGCAGGTTTGTGAATTACAGTGCCCCTGAGCTCCTTTCTTCAACTCGCTTTCTTGTGACCTGGCCGCAACACCGCAGGATGGCTTCAGGCCCTAATCTGGTTCCGGCACGGCACGCTGAGCCTTTGGTTATTTCCTCTTCCTGGTGGGAAATGAGAGTTAAATTTGCCCGTCCAGACACCTCCAGCTAGCCTCTCATTGGTTCTCGCTATTCCTGTTCATCTTCCGCAGAAATTGCAAACTGGGCCAAACAGGAGGTTAAAGGCGCTGACTCTCCAAGTGGGGAGAGTGTTAGTAAAGTGTCTGGAATGTTGCACCCGAGTACCAGGGGAGGAAAACTGAGACATATTTGAACACGTCTCCCGATCACATGGTTGATCATACTTGGGTTCCACATGCATGTTTTAGCTGAAGGAAGAATACCTAAAACCTGGGTAGTTGAAACCCGTGGAATGGGTACCATGCAATATGACTTCAAAGGGTCTTCATTTGCTCACCGAACCTCTCCAACCCTATCACTGCTGCGTTTATGCCCCTGTACACATGCTTGATTCTCTTTCGGAGACATAGCAATCCCTAGGTTTTAAGATACTTACTAGTCAGGTACATTCTTAGGCGTTTAATATGCGGTGTTGAGTCCATTTCGTTGAGCAAGGAGTAGCTCTTGTCTATTCCATATTTGGCTTAAGGAACTTTATCTGTGCTCATTTCAATCTCTGGTTTTATGCAGCACCCCAACTCACCTTTCCCCTTAAGCAAGCATAAGTTGGTTTTCTAAATTTGAGACCCTGTTCTGTTCTGTAATTCAGTTCCTGTGTAGCCAAGTTTACATTCCGTGTATTACTGATATCTTATGATGTTTCTTTTTCTGTGTGACTTATTTCAGTTAGAATCATCGTACCTGAATCCACTCATTGTGCTGCTAAGGGCCTGATGACATAGATTTCATTGCTGAGTGATATTGCTTTGTAAGTGAATACCACAACTTCTTTATCCATTTTTCACTTTCTGCGATGTTGAACTTGTACTGTAAACGAGGTTCTTGTAAACAGAGCCGTTCCAAACTTTGCGGTGGCTGTGTCTTTTTGATTTTAATTTCCCTAAGCTATAGGACCATAAGTGGAAGTGCCCTAGGTTCTGTTGCTTTGTTTTTTAGATGTTTCAGGAAACACCATACACTTCTCCCGAGTGGTTGTTGGCAATTTACATCCCGCCCATCAGCATAACAAGGCTCCCAGTTCTCCATGGCCTGTCCTGCCTTTCTGGATTTTACACTTTTTTAAGATGGCCCTTTTGACCAGGGGGAAGTGAGACTTCATTGTAGTGAAGATTTCCTTTGCAAGCTTGCTTGGTTGGCCAAAAAGGGCGTATGCGTTTTTTCCTGAATATATTCAGGAAAAAACGCATACGCCCTTTTTGGCCAAGTGCATCATTGTGGACCTTAGGCATCTTTTCCTATGCTTTCAATGCAATTCCAGTCTACCTCCTGAAATCGGTTTCCTGCAATTGTGCCCTGCTTTCAAGTCCTCTTGGCAGCCTTACTTCAGTCTATTTTTGGACGATAGCTGTCATTTATAACTCTGCAGGTTTGTGAATTACAGTGCCCCTGAGCTCCTTTCTTCAACTCGCTTTCTTGTGAGCTGGCCGCAACACCGCAGGATGGCTTCAGGCCCTAATCTGGTTCCGGCACGGCACCCTGAGCCTTTGGTTAATTCCTCTTCCTGGTGGGAAATGAGAGTTAAATTTGCCCGTCCAGACACCTCCAGCTAGTCTCTCATTGGTTCTCGCTATTCCTGTTCATCTTCCGCAGGAATTGCAAACTGGGCCAAACAGGAGGTTAAAGGGACTGACTCTCCAAGTGGGGAGAGTGTTAGTAAAGCGTCTGGAATATTGCACCCGAGTACCAGGGTACGAAAACTGAGACATATTTGAACACGTCTCCCGATCACATGGTTGATCATACTCTAGGTTCCACATGCATGTTTTAGCTGAAGGAAGAATACCTTAAACCTGGGTAGTTGAAACCCGTGGAATGGGTACCATGCAATATGACTTCAAAGGGTCTTCATTTGCTCACCGAACCTCTCCAATCCTATCACTGCTGCGTTTATGCCCCTGTACACACGCTTGATTCTCTTTTGGAGACATAGCAATCCATAGGTTTTAAGATACTTACTAGTCAGGTACATTCTTAGACGTTTAATATTGGGTGTTGAGTCCATTTCGTTGAGCAAGGAGTAGCTCTTGTCTATTCCATATTTGACTTAAGGAACTTTATCTGTGCTCATTTCAATCTCTGGTTTTATGCAGCACGCCAACTCACCTTTCCCCTTAAGCAAGCATAAGTTGGTTTTCTAAATTTGAGACCCTGTTCTGTTTTGGAATGCAGTTCCTGTGTAGCCAAGTTTACATTCCGTGTATTAGTGATATCTTATGATGTTTCTTTTTCTGTGTGTCTTATTTCAGTTAGAATCATCGTACCTGAATCCACTCATTATGCTGCTACGGGCCTGATGACATAGATTTCATTGCTGAGTGGTACTGCATTGTACGTAAGTACCACAAGTTCTTTATCCATTTTTCACTTTCTGTGATATTGAACTTGTACGGTAAACGAGGTTCTTGTAAACGAAGGCGTCCCAAACTTTGGGGTGGCTGTGTCTTTTTGATTTTAATTTCCCTAAGCTATAGGACCATAAGTGGAAGTGCCCTAGGCTCTGTTGCTTTGTTTTTTAGATGTTTCAGGAAACACCATACACTTCTCCTGAGTGTCTGTTGGCAATTTACATCCCGCCCATCAGCATAACAAGGCTCCCAGTTCTCAATGGCCTGTTGCCTTTCTGGATTTTACACTTTTTTCAGATGGCCCTTTTGACCGGGGGGAAGTGAGACTTCATTGTAGTGCAGATTTCCTTTGCAAGCTTGCTTGGTTGGCCAAAAAGGGCGTATGCGTTTTTTCCTGAATATATTCAGGAAAAAACGCATACGCCCTTTTTGGCCAAGTGCATCATTGTGGACGTTCTGCCTCTTTTCCTATGCTTTCAATGCAATTCCAGTCTACCTCCTGAAATCGGTTTCCTGCAATTCTGCCCCGCTTTCAAGTCCTCTTGGCAGCCTTACTTCAGTCTATTTTTGGACGATAGCTGTCATTTATAACTCTGCAGGTTTGTGAATTACAGTGCCCCTGAGCTCCTTTCTTCAACTCGCTTTCTTGTGACCTGGCCACAACACCGCAGGATGGCTTCAGGCCCTAATCTGGTTCCGGCCTGGCATGCTGAGCCTTTGGTTAATTCCTCTTCCTGGTGGGAAATGAGAGTTAAATTTGCCCGTCCAGACACCTCCAGCTAGCCTCTCATTGGTTCTCGCTATTCCTGTTCATCTTCCGCAGAAATTGCAAACTGGGCCAAACAGGAGGTTAAAGGGACTGACTCTCCAAGTCGGGAGAGTGTTAGTAAAGCGTCTGGAATGTTGCACCCGAGTACCAGGGGAGGAAAACTGAGACATATTTGAACACGTCTCCCGATCACATGGTTGATCATACTTGGGTTCCACATGCATGTTTTAGCTGAAGGAAGAATACCTTAAACCTGGAGAGTTGAGACCCGTGGAATGGGTACCATGCAATATGACTTCAAAGGGTCTTCATATGCTCACCGAACCTCTCCAATCCTATCACTGCTGCGTTTATGCCCCTGTACACATGCTTGATTCTCTTTCGGAGACATAGCAATCCATAGGTTTTAAGATACTTACTAGTCAGGTACATTCTTAGGCGTTTAATATGCGGTGTTGAGTCCATTTCGTTGAGCAAGGAGTAGCTCTTGTCTATTCCATATTTGGCTTAAGGAACTTTATCTGTGCTCATTTCAATCTCTGGTTTTATGCAGCACCCCAACTCACCTTTCCCCTTAAGCAAGCATAAGTTGGTTTTCTAAATTTGAGACCCTGTTCTGTTCTGTAATTCAGTTCCTGTGTAGCCAAGTTTCCATTCCGTGTATTACTGATATCTTATTATGTTTCTTTTTCTGTGTGACTTATTTCAGTTAGAATCATCATACCTGAATCCACTCATTGTGCTGCTAAGGGCCTGATGACATAGATTTCATTGCTGAGTGATATTGCTTTGTAAGTAAATACCACAACTTCTTTATCCATTTTTCACTTTCTGCGATGTTGAACTTGTACTGCAAACGAGGTTCTTGTAAACAGAGCCGTTCCAAACTTTGGGGTGGCTGTGTCTTTTTGATTTTAATTTCCCTAAGCTATAGGACCATAAGTGGCAGTGCCCTAGGCTCTGTTGCTTTGTTTTTTAGATGTTTCAGGAAACACCATACACTTCTCCCAAGTGTCTGTTGGCAATTTACATCCCGCCCATCAGCATAACTAGGCTCCCAGTTCTCCATGGCCTGTCCTGCCTTTCTGGATTTTACACTTTTTTCAGATGGCCCTTTTGACCGGGGGGAAGTGAGACTTCATTGTAGTGCAGATTTCCTTTGCAAGCTTGCTTGGTTGGCCAAAAAGTGCGTATGCGTTTTTTCCTGAATATATTCAGGAAAAAACACATACGCCCTTTTTGGCCAAGTGCATCATTGTGGACGTTCTGCCTCTTTTCCTATGCTTTCAATGCAATTCCAGTCTACCTCCTGAAATCGGTTTCCTGCAATTCTGCCCCGCTTTCAAGTCCTCTTGGCAGCCTTACTTCAGTCTATTTTTGGACGATAGCTGTCATTTATAACTCTGCAGGTTTGTGAATTACAGTGCCCCTGAGCTCCTTTCTTCAACTCGCTTTCTTGTGACCTGGCCGCAACACCGCAGGATGGCTTCAGGCCCTAATCTGGTTCCGGCCCGGCATGCTGAGCCTTTGGTTAATTCCTCTTCCTGGTGAGAAATGAGAGTTAAATTTGCCCATCCAGACACCTCCAGCTAGCCTCTCATTGGTTCTCGCTATTCCTGTTCATCTTCCGCAGAAATTGCAAACTGGGCCAAACAGGAGGTTAAAGGGACTGACTCTCCAAGTCGGGAGAGTGTTAGTAAAGCGTCTGGAATGTTGCACCCGAGTACCAGGGTAGGAAAACTGAGACATATTTGAACACGTCTCCCGTTCACATGGTTGATCATACTCTGGGTTCCACATGCATGTTTTAGCTGAAGGAAGAATACCTTAAACCTGGAGAGTTGAGACCCGTGGAATGGGTACCATGCAATATGACTTCAAAGGACCTTCATTTGCTCACCGAACCTCTCCAATCCTATCACTGCTGCGTTTATGCCCCTGTACACATGCTTGATTCTCTTTTGGAGACATAGCAATCCATAGGTTTTAAGATACTTACTAGTCAGGTACATTCTTAGGCGTTTAATATGCGGTGTTGAGTCCATTTCGTTGAGCAAGGAGTAGCTCTTGTCTATTCCATATTTGGCTTAAGGAACTTTATCTGTGCTCATTTCAATCTCTGGTTTTATGCAGCACCCCAACTCACCTTTCCCCTTAAGCAAGCATAAGTTGGTTTTCTAAATTTGAGACCCTGTTCTGTTCTGTAATTCAGTTCCTGTGTAGCCAAGTTTACATTCCGTGTATTAGTGATATCTTATGATGTTTCTTTTTCTGTGTGACTTATTTCAGTTAGAATCATCGTACCTGAATCCACTCATGATGCTGCTACGGGCCTGATGACATAGATTTCATTGCTGAGTGATACTGCATTGTACGTAAGTACCACAAGTTCTTTATCCATTTTTCACTTTCTGTGATATTGAACTTGTACGGTAAACGAGGTTCTTGTAAACGGAGGCGTCCCAAACTTTGGGGTGGCTGTGTCTTTTTGATTTTAATTTCCCTAAGCTATAGGACCATAAGTGGAAGTGCCCTAGGCTCTGTTGCTTTGTTTTTTAGATGTTTCAGGAAACACCATACACTTCTCCCAAGTGTCTGTTGGCAATTCACATCCCGCCCATCAGCATAACAAGGCTCCCAGTTCTCCATGGCCTGTCCTGCCTTTCTGGATTTTACACTTTTTTCAGATGGCCCTTTTGACCGGGGGGAAGTGAGACTTCATTGTAGTGCAGATTTCCTTTGCAAGCTTGCTTGGTTGGCCAAAAAGGGCATATGCGTTTTTTCCTGAATATATTCAGGAAAAAACGCATACGTCCTTTTTGGCTAAGTGCATCATTGTGGACGTTCTGCCTCTTTTCCTATGTTTTCAATGCAATTCCTGTCTACCTCCTGAAATAGGTTTCCTGCAATTCTGCCCCGCTTTCAAGTCCTCTTGGCAGCCTTACTTCAGTCTATTTTTGGACGATAGCTGTCATTTATAACACTGCAGGTTTGTGAATTACAGTGCCCCTGAGCTCCTTTCTTCAACTCGCTTTCTTGTGACCTGGCCGCAACACCGCAGGATGTCTTCAGGCCCTAATCTGGTTCTGGCACGGCACGCTGAGCCTTTGGTTAATTCCTCTTCCTGGTGGGAAATGAGAGTTAAATTTGCCCATCCAGACACCTCCAGCTAGTCTTTCATTGGTTCTCGCTATTCCTGTTCATCTTCCACAGAAATTGCAAACTGGGCCAAACAGGAGGTTAAAGGGACTGACTCTCCAAGTCGGGAGAGTGTTAGTAAAGCGTCTGGAATGTTGCACCCGAGTACCAGGGTACGAAAACTGAGACATATTTGAACACGTCTCCCGATCACATGGTTGATCATACTCTAGGTTCCACATGCATGTTTTAGCTGAAGGAAGAATACCTTAAACCTGGGTAGGTGAAACCCGTGGAATGGGTACCATGCAATATGACTTCAAAGGGTCTTCATTTGCTCACCGAACCTCTCCAATCCTATCACTGCTGCGTTTATGCCCCTGTACACATGCTTGATTCTCTTTCGGAGACATAGCAATCCATAGGTTTTAAGATACTTACTAGTCAGGTACATTCTCAGGCGTTTAATATGCGGTGTTGAGTCCATTTCGTTGAGCAAGGAGTAGCTCTTGTCTATTCCATATTTGGTTTAAGGAACTTTATCTGTGCACATTTCAATCTCTGGTTTTATACAGCACCCCAACTCACCTTTACCCTTAAGCAAGCATAAGTTGGTTTTCTAAATTTGAGACCCTGTTCTGTTCTGTAATTCAGTTCCTGTGTAGCCAAGTTTCCATTCCGTATATTACTGATATCTTATGATGTTTCTTTTTCTGTGTGACTTATTTCAGATAGAATCATCATGCCTGAATCCACTCATTGTGCTGCTAAGGGCCTGATGACATAGATTTCATTGCTGAGTGATATTGCTTTGTAAGTGAATACCACAACTTCTTTATCCATTTTTCGCTTTCTGCGATGTTGAACTTGTACTGTAAACGAGGTTCTTGTATACAGAGCCATTCCAAACTTTGGGGTGGCTGTGTCTTTTTGATTTTAATTTCCCTAAGCTATAGGACCATAAGTGGAAGTGCCCTAGGCTCTGTTGCTTTGTTTTTTAGATGTTTCAGGAAACACCATACACTTCACCCGAGTGGTTGTTGGCAATTTACATCCCGCCCATCAGCATAACAAGGCTCCCAGTTCTCCATGGCCTGTCCTGCCTTTCTGGATTTTACACTTTTTTCAGATGGCCCTTTTGACCGGGGGGAAGTGAGACTTCATTGTAGTGCAGATTTCCTTTGCAAGCTTGCTTGGTTGGCCAAAAAGGGCGTATGCGTTTTTTCCTGAATATATTCAGGAAAAAACGCATACGCCCTTTTTGGCCAAGTGCATCATTGTGGACGTTCTGCCTCTTTTCCTATGCTTTCAATGCAATTCCAGTCTACCTCCTGAAATTGGTTTCCTGCAATTCTGCCCCGCTTTCAAGTCCTCTTGGCAGCCTTACTTCAGTATATTTTTGGACGATAGCTGTCATTTATAACTCTGCAGGTTTGTGAATTTCAGTGCACCTGAGCTCCTTTCTTCAACTCGCTTTCTTGTGACCTGGCCGCAACACCGCAGGATTTGCTTCAGGCCCTAATCTGGTTCCGGCACGGCATGCTGAGCCTTTGGTTAATTCCTCTTCCTGGTGGGAAATGAGAGTTAAATTTGCCCATCCAGACACCTCCAGCTAGTCTTTCATTGGTTCTCACATTTCCTGTTCATCTTCCACAGAAATTGCAAACTGGGCCAAACAGGAGGTTAAAGGGACTGACTCTCCAAGTCGGGAGAGTGTTAGTAAAGCGTCTGGAATGTTGCACCCGAGTACCAGGGTACGAAAACTGAGACATATTTGAACACGTCTCCCGATCACATGGTTGATCATACTCTAGGTTCCACATGCATGTTTTAGCTGAAGGAAGAATACCTTAAACCTGGGTAGGTGAAACCCGTGGAATGGGTACCATGCAATATGACTTCAAAGGGTCTTCATTTGCTCACCGAACCTCTCCAATCCTATCACTGCTGCGTTTATGCCCCTGTACACATGCTTGATTCCCTTTCGGAGACATAGCAATCCATAGGTTTTAAGATACTTACTAGTCAGGTACATTCTTAGGCGTTTAATATGCGGTGTTGAGTCCATTTCGTTGAGCAAGGAGTAGCTCTTGTCTATTCCATATTTGGTTTAAGGAACTTTATCTGTGCTCATTTCAATCTCTGGTTTTATGCAGCACCCCAACTCACCTTTACCCTTAAGCAAGCATAAGTTGGTTTTCTAAATTTGAGACCCTGTTCTGTTCTGTAATTCAGTTCCTGTGTAGCCAAGTTTCCATTCCGTGTATTACAGATATCTTATGATGTTTCTTTTTCTGTGTGACTTATTTCAGATAGAATCATCATACCTGAATCCACTCATTGTGCTGCTAAGGGCCTGATGACATAGATTTCATTGCTGAGTGATATTGCTTTGTAAGTGAATACCACAACTTCTTTATCCATTTTTCACTTTCTGCGATGTTGAACTTGTACTGTAAACGAGGTTCTTGTAAACAGAGCCATTCCAAACTTTGGGGTGGCTGTGTCTTTTTGATTTTAATTTCCCTAAGCTATAGGACCATAAGTGGAAGTGCCCTAGGCTCTGTTGCTTTGTTTTTTAGATGTTTCAGGAAACACCATACACTTCTCCCGAGTGGTTGTTGGCAATTTACATCCCGCCCATCAGCATAACAAGGCTCCCAGTTCTCCATGGCCTGTCCTGCCTTTCTGGATTTTACACTTTTTTCAGATGGCCCTTTTGACCGGGGGGAAGTGAGACTTCATTGTAGTGCAGATTTCCTTTGCAAGCTTGCTTGGTTGGCCAAAAAGGGCGTATGCGTTTTTTCCTGAATATATTCAGGAAAAAACGCATACGCCCTTTTTGGCCAAGTGCATCATTGTGGACGTTCTGCCTCTTTTCCTATGCTTTCAATGCAATTCCAGTCTACCTCCTGAAATCGGTTTCCTGCAATTCTGCCCCGCTTTCAAGTCCTCTTGGCAGCCTTACTTCAGTCTATTTTTGGACGATAGCTGTCATTTATAACTCTGCAGGTTTGTGAATTACAGTGCCCCTGAGCTCCTTTCTTCAACTCGCTTTCTTTTGAGCTGGCCGCAACACCGCAGGATGGCTTCAGGCCCTAATCTGGTTCCGGCCCGGCATGCTGAGCCTTTGGTTAATTCCTCTTCCTGGTGGGAAATGAGAGTTAAATTTGCCCGTCTAGACACCTCCAGCTAGCCTCTCATTGGTTCTCGCTATTCCTGTTCATCTTCCGCAGAAATTGCAAACTGGGCCAAACAGGAGGTTAAAGGGACTGACTCTCCAAGTCGGGAGAGTGTTAGTAAAGCGTCTGGAATGTTGCACCCGAGTACCAGGGGAGGAAAACTGAGACATATTTGAACACGTCTCCCGTTCACATGGTTGATCATACTCTGGGTTCCACATGCATGTTTTAGCTGAAGGAAGAATACCTTAAACCTGGAGAGTTGAGACCCGTGGAATGGGTACCATGCAATATGACTTCAAAGGGTCTTCATTTGCTCACCGAACCTCTCCAATCCTATCACTACTGCGTTTATGCTCCTGTACACACGCTTGATTCTCTTTTGGAGACATAGCAATCCATAGGTTTTAAGATACTTACTAGTCAGGTACATTCTTAGGCATTTAATATGCGGTGTTGAGTCCATTTCGTTGAGCAAGGAGTAGCTCTTGTCTATTCCATATTTGGCTTAAGGAACTTTATCTGTGCTCATTTCAATCTCTGGTTTTATGCAGCACCCCAACTCACCTTTCCCCTTAAGCAAGCATAAGTTGGTTTTCTAAATTTGAGACCCTGTTCTGTTTTGGAATGCAGTTCCTGTGTAGCCAAGTTTACATTCCGTGTATTAGTGATATCTTATGATGTTTCTTTTTCTGTGTGACTTATTTCAGTTAGAATCATCGTACCTGAATCCACTCATGATGCTGCTAGGGGCCTGATGACATAGATTTCATTGCTGAGTGATACTGCATTGTACGTAAGTACCACAAGTTCTTTATCCATTTTTCACTTTCTGTGATATTGAACTTGTACGGTAAACGAGGTTCTTGTAAACAGAGGAGTCCCAAACTTTGGGGTGGCTGTGTCTTTTTGATTTTAATTTCCCTAAGCTATAGGACCATAAGTGGAAGTGCCCTAGGCTCTGTTGTTTTGTTTTTTAGATGTTTCAGGAAACACCATACACTTCTCCGGAGTGTCTGTTGGCAATTTACATCCCGCCCATCAGCATAACAAGGCTCCCAGTTCTCCATGGCCTGTCCTGCCTTTCTGGATTTTACCCTTTTTTCAGATGGCCCTTTTGACCGGGGGGAAGTGAGACTTCATTGTAGTGCAGATTTCCTTTGCAAGTTTGCTTGGTTGGCCAAAAAGGGCGTATGCGTTTTTCCCTGAATATATTCAGGAAAAAACGCATACGCCCTTTTTGGCCAAGTGCATCATTGTGGACGTTCTGCCTCTTTTCCTATGCTTTCAATGCAATTCCAGTCTACCTCCTGAAATCGGTTTCCTGCAATTCTGCCCCGCTTTCAAGTCCTCTTGGCAGCCTTACTTCAGTCTATTTTTGGACGATAGCTGTCATTTATAACTCTGCAGGTTTGTGAATTACAGTGCCCCTGAGCTCCTTTCTTCAACTCGCTTTCTTGTGACCTGGCTGCAACACTGCAGGATGGCTTCAGGCCCTAATCTGGTTCCGGCACGGCACGCTGAGCCTTTGGTTATTTCCTCTTCCTGGTGGGAAATGAGAGTTAAATTTGCCCGTCCAGACACCTCCAGCTAGTCTCTCATTGGTTCTCGCTATTCCTGTTCATCTTCCGCAGGAATTGCAAACTGGGCCAAACAGGAGGTTAAAGGCACTGACTCTCCAAGTGGGGAGAGTGTTAGTAAAGCATCTGGAATGTTGCACCCGAGTACCAGGGGAGGAAAACTGAGACATATTTGAACACGTCTCCCGTTCACATGGTTGATCATACTTGGGTTCCACATGCATGTTTTAGCTTAAGGAAGAATACCTTAAACCTGGAGAGTTAAGACCCGTGTAATGGGTACCATGCAATATGACTTCAAAGGGTCTTCATTTGCTCACCAAACCTCTCCAATCCTATCACTGCTGCGTTTATGCCCCTGTACACATGCTTGATTCTCTTTCGGAGACATAGCAATCCATAGGTTTTAAGATACTTACTAGTCAGGTACATACTTAGGCGTTTAATATGCGGTGTTGAGTCCATTTCGTTGAGCAAGGAGTAGCTCTTGTCTATTCCATATTTGGCTTAAGGAACTTTATCTGTGCTCATTTCAATCTCTGGTTTTATGCAGCACCCCAACTCACCTTTACCCTTAAGCAAGCATAAGTTGGTTTTCTAAATTTGAGACCCTGTTCTGTTCTGTAATTCAGTTCCTGTGTAGCCAAGTTTCCATTCCGTGTATTACTGATATCTTATGATGTTTCTTTTTCTGTGTGACTTATTTCAGTTAGAATCATCATACCTGAATCCACTCATTGTGCTGCTAAGGGCCTGATGACATAGATTTCATTGCTGAGTGATATTGCTTTGTCAGTGAATACCACAACTTCTTTATCCATTTTTCACTTTCTGCGATGTTGAACTTGTACTGTAAACGAGGTTCTTGTAAACAGAGCCGTTCCAAACTTTGGGGTGGCTGTGTCTTTTTGATTTTAATTTCCCTAAGCTATAGGACCATAAGTGGAAGTGCCCTAGGCTCTGTTGCTTTGTTTTTTAGATGTTTCAGGAAACACCGTACACTTCTCCCGAGTGGTTGTTGGCAATTTACATCCCGCCCATCAGCATAACAAGGCTCCCAGTTCTCCATGGCCTGTCCTGCCTTTCTGGATTTTACACTTTTTTCAGATGGCCCTTTTGACCGGGGGGAAGTGAGACTTCATTGTAGTGCAGATTTCCTTTGCAAGCTTGCTTGGTTGGCCAAAAAGTGCGTATGCGTTTTTTCCTGAATATATTCAGGAAAAAATGCATACGCCCTTTTTGGCCAAGTGCATCATTGTGGACGTTCTGCCTCTTTTCCTATGCTTTCAATGCAATTCCAGTCTACCTCCTGAAATCGGTTTCCTGCAATTCTGCCCCGCTTTCAAGTCCTCTTGGCAGCCTTACTTCAGTGTATTTTTGGACGATAGCTGTCATTTATAACTCTGCAGGTTTGTGAATTACAGTGCCCCTGAGCTCCTTTCTTCAACTCGCTTTCTTGTGACCTGGCCGCAACACCGCAGGATGGCTTCAGGCCCTAATCTGGTTCCGGCCCGGCATGCTGAGCCTTTGGTTAATTCCTCTTCCTGGTGGGAAATGAGAGTTAAATTTGCCCGTCTAGACACCTCCAGCTAGCCTCTCATTGGTTCTCACTATTCCTGTTCATCTTCCGCAGAAATTGCAAACTGGGCCAAACAGGAGGTTAAAGGGACTGACTCTCCAAGTCGGGAGAGTGTTAGTAAAGCGTCTGGAATGTTGCACCCGAGTACCAGGGTAGGAAAACTGAGACATATTTGAACACGTCTCCCGTTCACATGGTTGATCATACTCTGGGTTCCACATGCATGTTTTAGCTGAAGGAAGAATACCTTAAACCTGGAGAGTTGAGACCCGTGGAATGGGTACCATGCAATATGACTTCAAAGGGTCTTCATTTGCTCACCGAACCTCTCCAATCCTATCACTGCTGCGTTTATGCCCCTGTACACACGCTTGATTCTCTTTTGGAGACATAGCAATCCATAGGTTTTAAGATACTTACTAGTCAGGTACATTCTTAGGCGTTTAATATGCGGTGTTGAGTCCATTTCGTTGAGCAAGGAGTAGCTCTTGTCTATTCCATATTTGGCTTAAGGAACTTTATCTGTGCTCATTTCAATCTCTGGTTTTATGCAGCACCCCAACTCACCTTTACCCTTAAGCAAGCATAAGTTGGTTTTCTAAATTTGAGACCCTGTTCTGTTCTGTAATTCAGTTCCTGTGTAGCCAAGTTTACATTCCGTGTATTACTGATATCTTATGATGTTTCTTTTTGTGTGTGACTTATTTCAGTTAGAATCATCGTACCTGAATCCAATCATGATGCTGCTACGGGCCTGATGACATAGATTTCATTGCTGAGTGATACTGCATTGTACGTAAGTACCACAAGTTCTTTATCCATTTTTCACTTTCTGTGATATTGAACTTGTACGGTAAACGAGGTTCTTGTAAACAGAGGCGTCCCAAACTTTGGGGTGGCTGTGTCTTTTTGATTTTAATTTCCCTAAGCTATAGGACCATAAGTGGAAGTGCCCTAGGCTCTGTTGTTTTGTTTTTTAGATGTTTCAGGAAACACCATACACTTCTCCCAAGTGTCTGTTGGCAATTTACATCCCGCCCATCAGCATAACAAGGCTCCCAGTTCTCCATGGCCTGTCCTGCCTTTCTGGATTTTACACTTTTTTCAGATGGCCCTTTTGACCGGGGGGAAGTGAGACTTCATTGTAGTGCAGATTTCCTTTGCAAGTTTGCTTGGTTGGCCAAAAAGGGCGTATGCGTTTTTTCCTGAATATATTCAGGAAAAAACGCATACGCCCTTTTTGGCCAAGTGCATCATTGTGGACGTTCTGCCTCTTTTCCTATGCTTTCAATGCAATTCCAGTCTACCTCCTGAAATCGGTTTCCTGCAATTCTGCCCCGCTTTCAAGTCCTCTTGGCAGCCTTACTTCAGTCTATTTTTGGACGATAGCTGTCATTTATAACTCTGCAGGTTTGTGAATTACAGTGCCCCTGAGCTCCTTTCTTCAACTCGCTTTCTTGTGACCTGGCTGCAACACCGCAGGATGGCTTCAGGCCCTAATCTGGTTCCGGTACGGCACGCTGAGCCTTTGGTTATTTCCTCTTCCTGGTGGGAAATGAGAGTTAAATTTGCCCGTCCAGACACCTCCAGCTAGTCTCTCATTGGTTCTCGCTATTCCTGTTCATCTTCCGCAGGAATTGCAAACTGGGCCAAACAGGAGGTTAAGGCGCTGACTCTCCAAGTGGGGAGAGTGTTAGTAAAGCGTCTGGAATGTTGCACCCGAGTACCAGGGGAGGAAAACTGAGACATATTTGAACACGTCTCCCGTTCACATGGTTGATCATACTTGGGTTCCACATGCATGTTTTAGGTGAAGGAAGAATACCTTAAACCTGGAGAGTTAAGACCCGTGTAATGGGTACCATGCAATATGACTTCAAAGGGTCTTCATTTGCTCACCGAACCTCTCCAATCCTATCACTGCTGCGTTTATGCCCCTGTACACATGCTTGATTCTCTTTCGGAGACATAGCAATCCATAGGTTTTAAGATACTTACTAGTCAGGTACATTCTTAGGCGTTTAATATGCGGTGTTGAGTCCATTTCGTTGAGCAAGGAGTAGCTCTTGTCTATTCCATATTTGGCTTAAGGAACTTTATCTGTGCTCATTTCAATCTCTGGTTTTATGCAGCACCCCAACTCACCTTTACCCTTAAGCAAGCATAAGTTGGTTTTCTAAATTTGAGACCCTGTTCTGTTCTGTAATTCAGTTCCTGTGTAGCCAAGTTTACATTCTGTGTATTACTGATATCTTATGATGTTTCTTTTTCTGTGTGACTTATTTCAGTTAGAATCATCATACCTGAATCCACTCATTGTGCTGCTAAGGGCCTGATGACACAGATTTCATTGCTGAGTGATATTGCTTTGTAAGTAAATACCACAACTTGTTTATCCATTTTTCACTTTCTGCGATGTTGAACTTGTACTGTAAACGAGGTTCTTGTAAACAGAGCCGTTCCAAACTTTGGGGTGGCTGTGTCTTTTTGATTTTAATTTCTCTAAGCTATAGCACCATAAGTGGAAGTGCCCTAGGCTCTGTTGCTTTGTTTTTTAGATGTTTCAGGAAACACCATACACTTCTCCCGAGTGGTTTTTGGCAATTTACATCCTGCCCTTCAGCATAACAAGGCTCCCAGTTCTCCATGGCCTGTCCTGCCTTTCTGGATTTTACACTTTTTTCAGATGGCCCTTTTGACCGGGGGGAAGTGAGACTTCATTGTAGTGCAGATTTCCTTTGCAAGCTTGCTTGGTTGGCCAAAAAGGGCGTATGCGTTTTTTCCTGAATATATTCAGGAAAAAACGCATACGCCCTTTTTGGCCAAGTGCATCATTGTGGACGTTCTGCCTCTTTTCCTATGCTTTCAATGCAATTCCAGTCTACCTCCTGAAATCGGTTTCCTGCAATTCTGCCCCGCTTTCAAGTCCTCTTGGCAGCCTTACTTCAGTCTATTTTTGGACGATTGCTGTCATTTATAACTCTGCAGGTTTGTGAATTACAGTGCCCCTGAGCTCCTTTCTTCAACTCGCTTTCTTGTGACCTGGCCGCAACACTGCAGGATGGCTTCAGGCCCTAATCTGGTTTCGGCACGGCACACTGAGCCTTTGGTTAATTCCTCTTCCTGGTGGGAAATGAGAGTTCAATTGGCCCGTCCAGACACCTCCAGCTAGCCTCTCATTGGTTCTCGCTATTCCTGTTCATCTTCCGCAGAAATTGCAAACTGGGCCAAACAGGAGGTTAAAGGTGCTGACTCTCCAAGTGGGGAGAGTGTTAGTAAAGCGTCTGGAATGTTGCACCCGAGTACCAGGGGAGGAAAACTGAGACATATTTGAACACGTCTCCCGTTCACATGGTTGATCATACTTGGGTTCCACATGCATGTTTTAGCTGAAGGAAGAATACCTTAAACCTGGAGAGTTGAGACCCGTGTAATGGGTACCATGCAATATGACTTCAAAGGGTCTTCATTTGCTCACCGAACGTCTCCAATCCTATCACTGCTGCGTTTATGCCCCTGTACACATGCTTGATTCTCTTTTGGAGACATAGCAATCCATAGGTTTTACGATACTTACTAGTCAGGTACATTCTTAGGCGTTTAATATGCGGTGTTGAGTCCATTTCGTTGAGCAAGGAGTAGCTCTTGTCTATTCTATATTTGACTTAAGGAACTTTATCTGTGCTCATTTCAATCTCTGGTTTTATGCAGCACCCCAACTCACCTTTACCCTTAAGCAAGAATAAGTTGGTTTTCTAAATTTGAGACCCTGTTCTGTTCTGTAATTCAGTTCCTGTGTAGCCAAGTTTACATTCCGTGTATTACTGATATCTTATGATGTTTCTTTTTCTGTGTGACTTATTTCAGTTAGAATCATCATACCTGAATCCACTCATTGTGCTGCTAAGGGCCTGATGACATAGATTTCATTGCTGAGTGATATTGCTTTGTAAGTAAATACCACAACTTCTTTATCTATTTTTCACTTTCTGCGATGTTGAACTTGTACTGTAAACGAGGTTCTTGTAAACAGAGGCGTCCCAAACTTTGGGGTGGCTGTGTCTTTTTGATTTTAATTTCCCTAAGCTATAGGACCATAAGTGGAAGTGCCCTAGGCTCTGTTGCTTTGTTTTTTAGATGTTTCAGGAAACACCATACACTTCTCCCGAGTGGTTGTTGGCAATTTACATCCCGCCCATCAGCATAACAAGGCTCCCAGTTCTCCATGGCCTGTCCTGCCTTTCTGGATTGTACACTTTTTTCAGATGGCCCTTTTGACCAGGGGGAAGTGAGACTTCATTGTAGTGCAGATTTCCTTTGCAAGCTTGCTTGGTTGGCCAGAAAGGGCGTATGCGTTTTTTCCTGAATATATTCAGGAAAAAACGCATACGCCCTTTTTGGCCAAGTGCATCATTGTGGACGTTCTGCCTCTTTTCCTATGCTTTCAATGCAATTCCAGTCTACCTCCTGAAATCGGTTTCCTGCAATTCTGCCCCGCTTTCAAGTCCTCTTGGCAGCCTTACTTCAGTCTATTTTTGGACGATAGCTGTCATTTATAACTCTGCAGGTTTGTGAATTACAGTGCCCCTGAGCTCCTTTCTTCAACTCGCTTTCTTTTGAGCTGGCCGCAACACCGCAGGATGGCTTCAGGCCCTAATCTGGTTCCGGCACGGCACGCTGAGCCTTTGGTTATTTCCTCTTCCTGTTGGGAAATGAGAGTTAAATTTGCCCGTCCAGACACCTCCAGCTAGCCTCTCATTGGTTCTCGCTATTCCTGTTCATCTTCCGCAGAAATTGCAAACTGGGCCAAACAGGAGGTTAAAGGGACTGACTCTCCAAGTGGGGAGAGTGTTAGTAAAGCGTCTGGAATGTTGCACCCGAGTACCAGGGGAGGAAAACTGAGACATATTTGAACACGTCTCCCGTTCACATGGTTGATCATACTTGGGTTCCACATGCATGTTTTAGCTGAAGGAAGAATACCTTAAACCTGGAGAGTTGAGACCCGTGTAACGGGTACCATGCAATATGACTTCAAAGGGTCTTCATTTGCTCACCGAACCTCTCCAATCCTATCACTGCTGCGTTTATGCCCCTGTACACATGCTTGATTCTCTTTCGGAGATATAGCAATCCATAGGTTTTAAGATACTTACTAGTCAGGTACATTCTTAGGCGTTTAATATGCGGTGTTGAGTCCATTTCGTTGAGCAAGGAGTAGCTCTTGTCTATTCCATATTTGACTTAAGGAACTTTATCTGTGCTCATTTCAATCTCTGGTTTTATGCAGCACCCCAACTCACCTTTACCCTTAAGCAAGCATAAGTTGGTTTTCTAAATTTGAGACCCTATTCTGTTCTGTAATTCAGTTCCTGTGTAGCCAGGATTACATTCCGTATATTACTGATATCTTATGATGTTTCTTTTTCTGTGTGACTTATTTCAGTTAGAATCATCATACCTGAATCCACTCATTGTGCTGCTAAGGGCCTGATGACATAGATTTCATTGCTGAGTGATATTGCTTTGTAAGTAAATACCACAACTTCTTTATCCATTTTTCACTTTCTGCGATGTTGAACTTGTACTGTAAACGAGGTTCTTGTAAACAGAGCCGTTCCAAACTTTGGGGTGGCTGTTTCTTTTTGATTTTAATTTCCCTAAGCTATAGGACCATAAGTGGAAGTGCCCTAGGTTCTGTTGCTTTGTTTTTTAGATGTTTCAGGAAACACCATACACTTCTCCCGAGTGGTTGTTGGCAATTTACATCCCGCCCATCAGCATAACAAGGCTCCCAGTTCTCCATGGCCTGTCCTGCCTTTCTGGATTTTACACTTTTTTCAGATGGCCCTTTTGACCGGGGGGAAGTGAGACTTCATTGTAGTGCAGATTTCCTTTGCAAGCTTGCTTGGTTGGCCAAAAAGGGCGTATGCGTTTTTTCCTGAATATATTCAGGAAAAAACGCATACGCCCTTTTTGGCCAAGTGCATCATTGTGGACGTTCTGCCTCTTTTCCTATGCTTTCAATGCAATTTCAGTCTACCTCCTGAAATCGGTTTCCTGCAATTCTGCCCCGCTTTCAAGTCCTCTTGGCAGCCTTACTTCAGTCTATTTTTGGACGATAGCTGTCATTTATAACTCTGCAGGTTTGTGAACTACAGTGTCCCTGAGCTCCTTTCTTCAACTCGCTTTCTTGTGACCTGGCCGCAACACCGCAGGATGGCTTCAGGCCCTAATCTGGTTCCGGCACGGCACGCTGAGCCTTTGGTTAATTCCTCTTCCTGGTGGGAAATGAGAGTTAAATTTGCCCGTCCAGACACCTCCAGCTAGCCTCTCATTGGTTCTCGCTATTCCTGTTCATCTTCCGCAGAAATTGCAAACTAGGCCAAACAGGAGGTTAAAGGCGCTGACTCTCCAAGTGAGGAGAGTGTTAGTAAAGCGTCTGGAATGTTGCACCCGAGTACCAGGGGAGGAAAACTGAGACATATTTGAACACGTCTCCCGATCACATGGTTGATCATACTCTGGGTTCCACATGCATGTTTTAGCTGAAGGAAAAATACCTAAAATCTGGGTAGTTGAAACCCGTGGAATGGGTACCATGCAATATGACTTCAAAGGGTCTTCATTTGCTCACTGAACCTCTCCAATCCTATCACTGCTGCGTTTATGCCCCTGTACACATGCTTGATTCTCTTTCGGAGACATAGCAATCTATAGGTTTTAAGATACTTACTAGTCAGGTACATTCTTAGGAGTTTAATATGCGGTGTTGAGTCCATTTCCTTGAGCAAGGTGTAGCTCTTGTCTATTCCATATTTGGCTTAAGGAACTTTATCTGTGCTCATTTCAATCTCTGGTTTTATGCAGCACCGCAACTCACCTTTCCCCTTAAGCAAGCATAAGTTGGTTTTCTAAATTTGAGACCCTGTTCTGTTCTGTAATTCAGTTCCTGTGTAGCCAAGTTTACATTCCGTGTATTACTGATATCTTATGATGTTTCTTTTTCTGTGTGACTTATTTCAGTTAGAATCATCATACCTGAATCCACTCATTGTGCTGCTAAGGGCCTGATGACACAGATTTCATTGCTGAGTGATATTGCTTTGTAAGTAAATACCACAACTTCTTTATCCATTTTTCACTTTCTGCGATGTTGAACTTGTACTGTAAACGAGGTTCTTGTAAACAGAGCCGTTCCAAACTTTGGGGTGGCTGTGTGTTTTTGATTTTAATTTCCCTAATCTATAGGACCATAAGTGGAAGTGCCCTAGGTTCTGTTGCTTTGTTTTTTAGATGTTTCAGGAAACACCATACACTTCTCCCGAGTGGTTGTTGGCAATTTACATCCCGCCCATCAGCATAACAAGGCTCCCAGTTCTCCATGGCCTGTCCTGCCTTTCTGGATTTTACACTTTTTTCAGATGGCCCTTTTGACCGGGGGGAAGTGAAACTTCATTGTAGTGCAGATTTCCTTTGCAAGCTTGCTTGGTTGCCCAAAAAGGGCGTATGCGTTTTTTCCTGAATATATTCAGGAAAAAACGCATACGCCCTTTTTGGCCAAGTGCATCATTGTGGACGTTCTGCCTCTTTTCCTATGCTTTCAATGCAATTCCAGTCTACCTCCTGAAATCGGTTTCCTGCAATTCTGCCCCGCTTTCAAGTCCTCTTGGCAACCTTACTTCAGTCTATTTTTGGACGATAGCTGTCATTTATAACTCTGCAGGTTTGTGAATTACAGTGCCCCTGAGCTCCTTTCTTCAACTCGCTTTCTTGTGAGCTGGCCGCAACACCGCAGGATGGCTTCAGGCCCTAATCTGGTTCCGGCACGGCACACTGAGCCTTTGGTTATTTCCTCTTCCTGGTGGGAAATGAGAGTTAAATTTGCCCGTCCAGACACCTCCAGCTAGCCTCTCATTGGTTCTCGCTATTCCTGTTCATCTTCCGCAGAAATTGCAAACTGGGCCAAACAGGAGGTTAAAGGCGCTGACTCTCCAAGTGGGGAGAGTGTTAGTAAAGCGTCTGGAATGTTGCACCCGAGTACCAGGGGAGGAAAACTGAGACATATTTGAACACGTCTCCCGTTCACATGGTTGATCATACTTGGGTTCCACATGCATGTTTTAGCTGAAGGAAGAATACCTAAAACCTGGGTAGTTGAAACCCGTGGAATGGGTACCATGCAATATGACTTCAAAGGGTCTTCATTTGCTCACCGAACCTCTCCAATCCTATCACTGCTGCGTTTATGCCCCTGTACACATGCTTGATTCTCTTTCGGAGACATAGCAATCCATAGGTTTTAAGATACTTACTAGTCAGGTACATTCTTAGGCGTTTAATATGGGGTGTTGAGTCCATTTCGTTGAGCAAGGAGTAGCTCTTGTCTATTCCATATTTGGCTTAAGGAACTTTATCTGTGCTCATTTCAATCTCTGGTTTTATGCAGTACCCCAACTCACCTTTCCCCTTAAGCAAGCATAAGTTGGTTTTCTAAATTTGAGACCCTGTTCTGTTCTGTAATTCAGTTCCTGTGTAGCCAAGTTTACATTCCGTGTATTACTGATATCTTATGATGTTTCTTTTTCTGTGTGACTTATTTCAGTTAGAATCATCATACCTGAATCCACTCATTGTGCTGCTAATGGCCTGATGACACAGATTTCATTGCTGAGTGATATTGCTTTGTAAGTAAATACCACAACTTCTTTATCCATTTTTCACTTTCTGCGATGTTGAACTTGTACTGTAAACGAGGTTCTTGTAAACAGAGCCGTTCCAAACTTTGGGGTGGCTGTGTCTTTTTTATTTTAATTTCCCTAAGCTATAGGACCATAAGTGGAAGTGCCCTAGGTTCTGTTGCTTTGTTTTTTAGATGTTTCAGGAAACACCATACACTTCTCCCGAGTGGTTGTTGGCAATTTACAACCCGCCCATCAGCATAACAAGGCTCCCAGTTTTCCATGGCCTGTCCTGCCTTTCTGGATTTTACACTTTTTTCAGATGGCCCTTTTGACCGGGGGGAAGTGAAACTTCATTGTAGTGCAGATTTCCTTTGCAAGCTTGCTTGGTTGCCCAAAAAGGGCGTATGCGTTTTTTCCTGAATATATTCAGGAAAAAACGCATACGCCCTTTTTGGCCAAGTGCATCATTGTGGACGTTCTGCCTCTTTTCCTATGCTTTCAATGCAATTCCAGTCTACCTCCTGAAATCGGTTTCCTGCAATTCTGCCCCGCTTTCAAGTCCTCTTGGCAACCTTACTTCAGTCTATTTTTGGACGATAGCTGTCATTTATAACTCTGCAGGTTTGTGAATTACAGTGCCCCTGAGCTCCTTTCTTCAACTCGCTTTCTTGTGAGCTGGCCGCAACACCGCAGGATGGCTTCAGGCCCTAATCTGGTTCCGGCACGGCACACTGAGCCTTTGGTTATTTCCTCTTCCTGGTGGGAAATGAGAGTTAAATTTGCCCGTCCAGACACCTCCAGCTAGCCTCTCATTGGTTCTCGCTATTCCTGTTCATCTTCCGCAGAAATTGCAAACTGGGCCAAACAGGAGGTTAAAGGCGCTGACTCTCCAAGTGGGGAGAGTGTTAGTAAAGCGTCTGGAATGTTGCACCCGAGTACCAGGGGAGGAAAACTGAGACATATTTGAACACGTCTCCCGTTCACATGGTTGATCATACTTGGGTTCCACATGCATGTTTTAGCTGAAGGAAGAATACCTAAAACCTGGGTAGTTGAAACCCGTGGAATGGGTACCATGCAATATGACTTCAAAGGGTCTTCATTTGCTCACCGAACCTCTCCAATCCTATCACTGCTGCGTTTATGCCCCTGTACACATGCTTGATTCTCTTTCGGAGACATAGCAATCCATAGGTTTTAAGATACTTACTAGTCAGGTACATTCTTAGGCGTTTAATATGGGGTGTTGAGTCCATTTCGTTGAGCAAGGAGTAGCTCTTGTCTATTCCATATTTGGCTTAAGGAACTTTATCTGTGCTCATTTCAATCTCTGGTTTTATGCAGTACCCCAACTCACCTTTCCCCTTAAGCAAGCATAAGTTGGTTTTCTAAATTTGAGACCCTGTTCTGTTCTGTAATTCAGTTCCTGTGTAGCCAAGTTTACATTCCGTGTATTACTGATATCTTATGATGTTTCTTTTTCTGTGTGACTTATTTCAGTTAGAATCATCATACCTGAATCCACTCATTGTGCTGCTAATGGCCTGATGACACAGATTTCATTGCTGAGTGATATTGCTTTGTAAGTAAATACCACAACTTCTTTATCCATTTTTCACTTTCTGCGATGTTGAACTTGTACTGTAAACGAGGTTCTTGTAAACAGAGCCGTTCCAAACTTTGGGGTGGCTGTGTCTTTTTTATTTTAATTTCCCTAAGCTATAGGACCATAAGTGGAAGTGCCCTAGGTTCTGTTGCTTTGTTTTTTAGATGTTTCAGGAAACACCATACACTTCTCCCGAGTGGTTGTTGGCAATTTACAACCCGCCCATCAGCATAACAAGGCTCCCAGTTTTCCATGGCCTGTCCTGCCTTTCTGGATTTTACACTTTTTTCAGATGGCCCTTTTGACCGGGGGGAAGTGAAACTTCATTGTAGTGCAGATTTCCTTTGCAAGCTTGCTTGGTTGGCCAAAAAGGGCGTATGCGTTTTTTCCTGAATATATTCAGGAAAAAACGCATACGCCCTTTTTGGCCAAGTGCATCATTGTGGACGTTCTGCCTCTTTTCCTATGCTTTCAATGCAATTTCAGTCTACCTCCTGAAATCGGTTTCCTGCAATTCTGCCCCACTTTCAACTCCTCTTGGCAGCCTTACTTCAGTATATTTTTGGACGATAGCTGTCATTTATTACTCTGCAGGTTTGTGAATTACAGTGCCCCTGAGCTCCTTTCTTCAACTCGCTTTCTTTTGAGCTGGCCGCAATACCGCAGGATGGCTTCAGGCCCTAATCTGGTTCCGGTACGGCACGCTGAGCCTTTGGTTATTTCCTCTTCCTGGTGGGAAATGAGAGTTAAATTTGCCCGTCCAGACACCTCCAGCTAGCCTCTCATTGGTTCTCGCTATTCCTGTTCATCTTCCGCAGAAATTGCAAACTGGGCCAAACAGGAGGTTAAAGGCGCTGACTCTCCAAGTGGGGAGAGTGTTAGTAAAGCGTCTGGAATGTTGCACCCGAGTACCAGGGGAGGAAAACTGAGACATATTTGAACACGTCTCCCGTTCACATGGTTGATCATACTTGGGTTCCACATGCATGTTTTAGCTGAAGGAAGAATACCTAAAACCTGGGTAGTTGAAACCCGTGGAATGGGTACCATGCAATATGACTTCAAAGGGTCTTCATTTGCTCACCGAACCTCTCCAATCCTATCACTGCTGCGTTTATGCCCCTGTACACATTCTTGATTCTCTTTCGGAGACATAGCAATCTATAGGTTTTAAGATACTTACTAGTCAGGTACATTCTTAGGCGTTTAATATGCGGTGTTGAGTCCATTTCGTTGAGCAAGGAGTAGCTCTTGTCTATTCCATATTTGGCTTAAGGAACTTTATCTGTGCTCATTTCAATCTCTGCTTTTATGCAGCACCCCAACTCACCTTTCCCCTTAAGCAAGCATAAGTTGGTTTTCTAAATTTGAGACCCTGTTCTGTTTTGGAAAGCAGTTCCTGTGTAGCCAAGTTTAATTCCGTGTATTAGTGATATCTTATGATGTTTCTTTTTCTGTGTGACTTATTTCAGTTAGAATCATCGTACCTGAATCCACTCATTATGCTGCTACGGGCCTGATGACATAGATTTCATTGCTGAGTGATACTGCATTGTACGTAAGTACCACAAGTTCTTTATCCATTTTTCACTTTCTGCGATGTTGAACTTGTACTGTAAACGAGGTTCTTGTAAACAGAGCCGTTCCAAACTTTGGGGTGGCTGTGTCTTTTTGATTTTAATTTCCCTAATCTATAGGACCATAAGTGGAAGTGCCCTAGGCTCTGTTGCTTTGTTTTTTAGATGTTTCAGGAAACACCATACACTTCTCCCGAGTGTCTGTTGGCAATTTACATCCCGCCCATCAGCATAACAAGGCTCCCAGTTCTCAATGGCCTGTTGCCTTTCTGGATTTTACACTTTTTTCAGATGGCCCTTTTGACCGGGGGGAAGTGAGACTTCATTGTAGTGCACATTTCCTTTGCAAGCTTGCTTGGTTGGCCAAAAAGGGCGTATGCGTTTTTTCCTGAATATATTCAGGAAAAAACGCATACGCCCTTTTTGGCCAAGTGCATCATTGTGGACGTTCTGCCTCTTTTCCTATGCTTTCAATGCAATTCCAGTCTACCTCCTGAAATCGGTTTCCTGCAATTCTACCCCGCGTTCAAGTCCTCTTGGCAGCCTTACTTCAGTCTATTTTTGGACGATAGCTGTCATTTATAACTCTGCAGGTTTGTGAATTACAGTGCCCCTGAGCTCCTTTCTTCAACTCGCTTTCTTGTGACCTGGCTGCAACACCGCAGGATGGCTTCAGGCCCTAATCTGTTTCCGGCCTGGCATGCTGAGCCTTTGGTTAATTCCTCTTCCTGGTGGGAAATGAGAGTTAAATTTGCCCATCCAGACACCTCCAGCTAGCCTCTCATTGGTTCTCGCTATTCCTGTTCATCTTCCGCAGAAATTGCAAACTGGGCCAAAGAGGAGGTTAAAGGGACTGACTCTCCAAGTCGGGAGAGTGTTAGTAAAGCGTCTGGAATGTTGCACCCGAGTACCAGGGGAGGTAAACTGAGACATATTTGAACACGTCTCCCGTTCACATGGTTGATCATACTCTGTGTTCCACATGCATGTTTAAGCTGAAGGAAGAATACCTTAAACATGGAGAGTTGAGACCCGTGTAATGGGTACCATGCAATATGACTTCAAAGGGTCTTCATTTGCTCACCGAACCTCTCCAATCCTATCAGTGCTGCGTTTATGCCCGTGTACACACGCTTGATTCTCTTTTGGAGACATAGCAATCCATACGTTTTAAGATACTTACTAGTCAGGTACATTCTTAGGCGTTTAATATGGGGTTTTGAGTCCATTTCCTTAAGCAAGGAGTAGCTCTTGTATATTCCATATTGGGCTTAAGGAACTTTATCTGTGCTCATTTCAATCTCTGGTTTTATACAGCACCCCAACTCACCTTTCCCCTTAAGCAAGCATAAGTTGGTTTTCTAAATTTGAGACCCTCTTCTGTTTTGGAATGCAGTTCCTGTGTAGCCAAGTTTACATTCCGTGTATTACTGATATCTTATGATGTTTCTTTTTCTGTGTGACTTATTTCAGTTAGAATCATCGTACCTGAATCCACTCATTATGCTGCTACGGGCCTGATGACATAGATTTCATTGCTGAGTGATACTGCATTGTACGTAAGTACCACAGTTCTTTATCCATTTTTCACTTTCTGTGATATTGAACTTGTACGGTAAACGAGGTTCTTGTAAACGGAGGCGTCCCAAACTTTGGGGTGGCTGTGTCTTTTTGATTTTAATTTCCCTAAGCTATAGGACCATAAGTGGAAGTGCCCTAGGCTCTGTTGCTTTGTTTTTTAGATGTTTCAGGAAACACCATACACTTCTCCCGAGTGGTTGTTGGCAATTTACATCCCGCCCATCAGCATAACAAGGCTCCCAGTTCTCCATGGCCTGTCCTGTCTTTCTGGATTTTACACTTTTTTCAGATGGCCCTTTTGACCGGGGGGAAGTGAGACTTCATTGTAGTGCAGATTTCCTTTGCAAGCTTGCTGGGTTGGCCAAAAAGGGCGTATGCGTTTTTTCCTGAATATATTCAGGAAAAAACGCATACGCCCTTTTTGGCCAAGTGCATCATTGTGGACGTTCTGCCTCTTTTCCTATGCTTTCAATGCAATTCCAGTCTACCTCCTGAAATCAGTTTCCTGCAATTCTGCCCCGCTTTCAAGTCCTCTTGGCAGCCTTACTTCAGTCTATTTTTGGACGATAGCTGTCATTTATAACTCTGCAGGTTTGTGAATTACAGTGCCCCTGAGCTCCTTTCTTCAACTCGCTTTCTTTTGAGCTGGCCGCAACACTGCAGGATGGCTTTAGGCCCTAATCTGGTTCCGGCACGGCACGCTGAGCCTTTGGTTAATTCCTCTTCCTGGTGGGAAATGAGAGTTAAATTTGCCCGTCCAGACACCTCCAGCTAGCCTCTCATTGGTTCTCGCTATTCCTGTTAATCTTCCGCAGAAATTGCAAACTGGGCCAAACAGGAGGTTAAAGGGACTGACTCTCCAAGTCGGGAGAGTGTTAGTAAAGCATCTGGAATGTTGCACCCGAGTACCAGGGTACGAAAACTGACACATATTTGAACACATCTCCCGATCACATGGTTGATCATACTCTAGGTTCCACATGCATGTTTTAGCTGAAGGAAGAATACCTTAAAACTGGAGAGTTGAGACCCGTGGAATGGGTACCATGCAATATGACTTCAAAGGGTCTTCATTTGCTCACCGAACCTCTCCAATCCTATCACTGCTGCGTTTATGCCCCTGTACACATGCTTGATTCTCTTTCGGAGACATAGCAATCCATAGGTTTTAAGATACTTACTAGTCAGGTACATTCTTAGGCGTTTAATATGCGGTGTTGATTCCATTTCATTGAGCAAGGAGTAGCTCTTGTCTATTCCATATTTGGCTTAAGATACTTTATCTGTGCTCATTTCAATCTCTGGTTTTATGCAGCACCCCAACTCACCTTTACCCTTAAGCAAGCATAAGTTGGTTTTCTAAATTTGAGACCCTGTTCTGTTCTGTAATTCAGGACCTGTGTAGCCAAGTTTACATTCCGTGTATTACTGATATCTTATGATGTTTCTTTTTCTGTGTGACTTATTTCAGTTAGAATCATCATACCTGAATCCACTCATTGTGCTGCTAAGGGCCTAATGACACAGATTTCATTGCTGAGTGATATTGCTTTGTAAGTAAATACCACAACTTCTTTATCCATTTTTCACTTTCTGCGATGTTGAACTTGTACTGTAAACGAGGTTCTTGTAAACAGAGCCGTTCCAAACTTTGGGGTGGCTGTGTCTTTTTGATTTTAATTTCCCTAAGCTATAGGACCATAAGTGGAAGTGCCCTAGGTTCTGTTGCTTTGTTTTTTAGATGTTTCAGGAAACACCATACACTTCTCCCGAGTGGTTGTTGGCAATTTACATCCCGCCCTTCAGCATAACAAGGCTCCCAGTTCTCCATGGCCTGTCCTGCCTTTCTGGATTTTACACTTTTTTCAGATGGCCCTTTTGACCGGGGGGAAGTGAGACTTCATTGTAGTGCAGATTTCCTTTGCAAGCTTGCTTGGTTGGCCAAAAAGGGCGTATGCGTTTTTTCCTGAATATATTCAGGAAAAAACGCATACGCCCTTTTTGGCCAAGTGCATCATTGTGGACGTTCTGCCTCTTTTCCTATGCTTTCAATGCAATTCCAGTCTACCTCCTGAAATCGGTTTCCTGCAATTCTGCCCCGCTTTCAAGTCCTCTTGGCAGCCTTACTTCAGTCTATTTTTGGACGATAGCTGTCATTTATAACTCTGCAGGTTTGTGAATTACAGTGCCCCTGAGCTCCTTTCTTCAACTCGCTTTCTTTTGAGATGGCCACAACACCGCAGGATGGCTTCAGGCCCTAATCTGGTTCCGGCACGGCACGCTGAGCCTTTGGTTAATTCCTCTTCCTGGTGGGAAATGAGAGTTAAATTTGCCCGTCCAGACACCTCCAGCTAGCCTCTCATTGGTTCTCGCTATTCCTGTTCATCTTCCGCAGAAATTGCAAACTGGGCCAAACAGGAGGTTAAAGGGACTGACTCTCCAAGTCGGGAGAGTGTTAGTAAAGCGTCTGGAATGTTGCACCCGAGTACCAGGGTACGAAAACTGAGACATATTTGAACACGTCTCCCGATCACATGGTTGATCATACTCTAGGTTCCACATGCATGTTTTAGCTGAAGGAAGAATACCTTAAACCTGGAGAGTTGAGACCCGTGGAATGGGTACCATGCAATATGACTTCAAAGGGTCTTCATTTGCTCACCGAACCTCTCCAATCCTATCACTGCTGCGTTTATGCCCCTGTACACATGCTTGATTCTCTTTCGGAGACATAGCAATATATACGTTTTAAGATACTTACTAGTCAGGTACATTCTTAGGCGTTTAATATGAGGTGTTGAGTCCATTTCATTGAGCAAGGAGTAGCTCTTGTCTATTCCATATTTGGCTTAAGGAACTTTATCTGTGCTCATTTCAATCTCTGGTTTTATGCAGCACCCCAACTCACCTTTACCCTTAAGCAAGAATAAGTTGGTTTTCTAAATTTGAGACCCTGTTCTGTTCTGTAATTCAGTTCCTGTGTAGCCAAGTTTACATTCCGTGTATTACTGATATCTTATGATGTTTCTTTTTCTGTGTGACTTATTTCAGTTAGAATCATCATACCTAAATCCACTCATTGTGCTGCTAAGGGCCTGATGACACAGATTTCATTGCTGAGTGATATTGCTTTGTAAGTAAATACCACAAGTTCTTTATCCATTTTTCACTTTCTGCGATGTTGAACTTGTACTGTAAACGAGGTTCTTGTAAACAGAGCCATTCCAAACTTTGGGGTGGCTGTGTCTTTTTGATTTTAATTTCCCTAAGCCTAGGACCATAAGTGGAATTGCCCTAGGTTCTGTTGCTTTGTTTTTTAGATGTTTCAGGAAACACCATACACTTCTCCCGAGTGGTTGTTGGCAATTTACATCCCGCCCATCAGCATAACAAGGCTCCCAGGTCTCCATGGCCTGTCCTGCCTTTCTGGATTTTACACTTTTTTCAGATGGCCCTTTTGACCGGGGGGAAGTGAGACTTCATTGTAGTGCAGATTTCCTTTGCAAGCATGCTTGGTTGGCCAAAAAGGGCGTATGCATTTTTTCCTGAATATATTCAGGAAAAAACGCATACGCCCTTTTTGGCCAAGTGCATCATTGTGGACGTTCTGCCTCTTTTGCTATGCTTTCAATGCAATTCCAGTCTACCTCCTGAAATCGGTTTCCTGCAATTCTGCCCCGCTTTCAAGTCCTCTTGGCAGCCTTACTTCAGTCTATTTTTGGACGATAGCTGTCATTTATAACTCTGCAGGTTTGTGAATTCCAGTGCCCCTGAGCTCCTTTCTTCAACTCGCTTTCTTTTGAGCTGGCCGCAACACCACAGGATGGCTTCAGGCCCTAATCTGGTTCCGGCACGGCACGCTGAGCCTTTGGTTAATTCCTCTTCCTGGTGGGAAATGAGAGTTAAATTTGCCCGTCCAGACAACTCCAACTAGCCTCATTGGTTCTCGCTATTCCTGTTCATCTTCCGCAGAAATTGCAAACTGGGCCAAACAGGAGGTTAAACGGACTGACTCTCCAAGTCGGGAGAGTGTTAGTAAAGTGTCTGGAATGTTGCACCCGAGTACCAGGGTATGAAAAGTGAGACATATTTGAACACGTCTCCCGATCACATGGTTGATCATACTCTAGGTTCCACATGCATGTTTTAGCTGAAGGAAGAATACCTTAAACCTGGTTAGTTGAAACCCGTGGAATGGGTACCATGCAATATGACTTCAAAGGGTCTTCATTTGCTCACCGAACCTCTCCAATCCTATCACTGCTGCGTTTATGCCCCTGTACACATGCTTGATTCTCTTTCGGAGACATAGCAATCCATAGGTTTTAAGATACTTACTAGTCAGGTACATTCTTAGGCGTTTAATATGGGGTGTTGAGTCCAATTCGTTGAGCAAGGAGTAGCTCTTGTATATTCCATATTTGGCTAAAGGAACTTTATCTGTGCTCATTTCAATCTCTGGTTTTATGCAGCACCCCAACTCACCTTTACCCTTAAGCAAGAATAAGTTGGTTTTCTAAATTTGAGACCCTGTTCTGTTCTGTAATTCAGTACCTGTGTAGCCAAGTTTCCATTCCGTGTATTACTGATATCTTATGATGTTTCTTTTTCTGTGTGACTTATTTCAGTTAGAATCATCATACCTGAATCCACTCATTGTGCTGCTAAGGGCCTGATGACACAGATTTCATTGCTGAGTGATATTGCTTTGTAAGTAAATACCACAACTTCTTTATCCATTTTTCACTTTCTGTTATGTTGAACTTGTACTGTAAACGAGGTTCTTGTAAACAGAGCCGTTCCAAACTTTGGGGTGGCTGTGTCTTTTTGATTTTAATTTCCCTAAGCTATAGGACCATAAGTGGAAGTGCCCTAGGTTCTGTTGCTTTGTTTTTTAGATGTTTCAGGAAACACCATACACTTCTCCCGAGTGGTTGTTGGCAATTTACATCCCGCCCATCAGCATAACAAGGCTCCCAGTTCTCCATGGCCTGTCTTGCCTTTCTGGATTTTACACTTTTTTCAGATGGCCCTTTTGACCGGGGGGAAGTGAGACTTCATTGTAGTGCAGATTTCCTTTGCAAGCTTGCTTGGTTGGCCAAAAAGGGCGTATGCGTTTTTTCCTGAATATATTCAGGAAAAAACGCATACGCCCTTTTTGGCCAAGTGCATCATTGTGGACGTTCTGCCTCTTTTCCTATGCTTTCAATGCAATTCCAGTCTACCTCCTGAAATCGGTATCCTGCAATTCTGCCCCGCTTTCAAGTCCTCTTGGCAGCCTTACTTCAATCTATTTTTGGACGATAGCTGTCATTTATAACTCTGCAGGTTTGTGAATTACAGTGCCCCTGAGCTCCTTTCTTCAACTCGCTTTCTTTTGAGATGGCCACAACACCGCAGGATGGCTTCAGGCCCTAATCTGGTTCCGGCACGGCACGCTGAGCCTTTGGTTAATTCCTCTTCCTGGTGGGAAATGAGAGTTAAATTTGCCCGTCCAGACACCTCCAGCTAGCCTCTCATTGGTTCTCGCTATTCCTGTTCATCTTCCGCAGAAATTGCAAACTGTGCCAAACAGGAGGTTAAAGGGACTGACTCTCCAAGTCGGGAGAGTGTTAGTAAAGCGTCTGGAATGTTGCACCCGAGTACCAGGGTACGAAAACTGAGACATATTTGAACACGTCTCCCGATCACATGGTTGATCATACTCTAGGTTCCACATGCATGTTTTAGCTGAAGGAAGAATACCTTAAACCTGGAGAGTTGAGACCCGTGGAATGGGTACCATGCAATATGACTTCAAAGGGTCTTCATTTGCTCACCGAACCTCTCCAATCCTATCACTGCTGCGTTTATGCCCCTGTACACACGCTTGATTCTCTTTTGGAGACATAGCAATCCCTAGGTTTTAAGATACTTACTAGTCAGGTACATTCTTAGGCGTTTAATATGGGGTGTTGAGTCCATTTTGTTGAGCAAGGAGTAGCTCTTGTGTATTCCATATTTGGCTTAAGGACCTTTATCTGTGCTCATTTCAATCTCTGGTTTTATACAGCACCCCAACTCACCTTTCCCCTTAAGCAAGCATAAGTTGGTTTTCTAAATTTGAGACCCTGTTCTGTTTTGGAATGCAGTTCCTGTGTAGCCAAGTTTACATTCCGTGTATTAGTGATATCTTATGATGTTTCTTTTTCTGTGTGACTTATTTCAGTTAGAATCATCGTACCTGAATCCACTCATTATGCTGCTATGGGCCTGATGACATAGATTTCATTGCTGAGTGATACTGCATTGTACGTAAGTACGACAAGTTCTTTATCCATTTTTCACTTTCTGTGATATTGAACTTGTACGGTAAATGCGGTTCTTGTAAACGGAGGCGTCCCAAACTTTGGGGTGGCTGTGTCTTTTTGAATTTAATTTCCCTAAGCTATAGGACCATAAGTGGAAGTGCCCTAGGCTCTGTTGCTTTGTTTTTTAGATGTTTCAGGAAACACCATACACTTCTCCTGAGTGTCTGTTGGCAATTTACATCCCGCCCATCAGCATAACAAGGCTCCCAGTTCTCCATGGCCTGTCCTGCCTTTCTGGATTTTACACTTTTTTCAGATGACCCTTTTGACCGGGGGGAAGTGAGACTTCATTGTAGTGCAGATTTCCTTTGCAAGTTTGCTTTGTTGGCCAAAAAGGGTGTATGCGTTTTTTCCTGAATATATTCAGGAAAAAACGCATACGCCCTTTTTGGCCAAGTGCATCATTGTGGACGTTCTGCCTCTTTTCCTATGCTTTCAATGCAATTCCAGTCTACCTCCTGAAATCGGTATCCTGCAATTCTGCCCCGCTTTCAAGTCCTCTTGGCAGCCTTACTTCAGTCTATTTTTGGACGATAGCTGTCATTTATAACTCTGCAGGTTTGTGAATTACAGTGCCCCTGAGCTCCTTTCTTCAACTCGCTTTCTTTTGAGCTGGCCGCAGCACCGCAGGATGTCTTCAGCCTCTAATCTGGTTCTGGCACGGCACGCTGAGCGTTTGGTTATTTCCTCTTCCTGGTGGGAAATGAGAGTTAAATTTGCCCATCGAGACACCTCCAGCTAGTCTCTCATTGGTTCTCGCTATTCCTGTTCATCTTCCACAGAAATTGCAAACTGGGCCAAACAGGAGGTTAAAGGGACTGACTCTCCAAGTGGGGAGAGTGTTAGTAAAGCGTCTGGAATGTTGCACCCGAGTACCAGGGTACGAAAACTGAGACATATTTGAACACGTCTCCCGATCACATGGTTGATCATACTCTGGGTTCCACATGCATGTTTTAGCTGAAGGAGGAATACCTAAAACCTGGGTAGTTGAAACCCGTGGAATGGGTACCATGCAATATGACTTCAAAGGGTCTTCATTTGCTCACCGAACCTCTCCAATCCTATCACTGCTGCGTTTATGCCCCTGTACACATGCTTGATTTTCTTTCGGAGACATAGCAATCCATAGGTTTTAAGATACTTACTAGTCAGGTACATTCTTAGGCGTTTAATATGCGGTGTTGAGTCCATTTCGTTGAGCAAGGAGTAGCTCTTGTCTATTCCATATTTGGCTTAAGGAACTTTATCTGTGCTCATTTCAATCTCTGGTTTTATGCAGCACCCCAACTCACCTTTCCCCTTAAGCAAGCATAAGTTGGTTTTCTAAATTTGAGACCCTGTTCTGTTCTGTAATTCAGTTCCTGTGTAGCCAAGTTTACATTCCGTGTATTACTGATATCTTATGATGTTTCTTTTTCTGTGTGACTTATTTCAGTTAGAATCATCATACCTGAATCCACTCATTGTGCTGCTAAGGGCCTGATGACACAGATTTCATTGCTGAGTGATATTGCTTTGTAAGTAAATACCACAACTTCTTTATCCATTTTTCACTTTCTGTGATGTTGAACTTGTACTGTAAACGAGGTTCTTGTAAACGGAGCCGTTTCAAACTTTGGGGTGGCTGTGTCTTTTTGATTTTAATTTCCCTAAGCTATAGGACCATAAGTGGAAGTGCCCTAGGTTCTGTTGCTTTGTTTTTTAGATGTTTCAGGAAACACCATACACTTCTCCCGAGTGGTTGTTGGCAATTTACATCCCGCCCATCAGCATAACAAGGCTCCCAGTTCTCCATGGCCTGTCCTGCCTTTCTGGATTTTACACTTTTTTCAGATGGCCCTTTTGACCGGGGGGAAGTGAGACTTCATTGCAGTGCAGATTTCCTTTGCAAGCTTGCTTGGTTGGCCAAAAAAGGCGTATGCGTTTTTTCCTGAATATATTCAGGAAAAAACGCATACGCCCTTTTTGGCCAAGTGCATCATTGTGGACGTTCTGCCTCTTTTCCTATGCTTTCAATGCAATTCCAGTCTACATCCTGAAATCGGTTTCCTGCAATTCTGCCCCGCTTTCAAGTCCTCTTGGCAGCCTTACTTCAGTCTATTGTTGGACGATAGCTGTCATTTATAACTCTGCAGGTTTGTGAATTTCAGTGCCCCTGAGCTCCTTTCTTCAACTCGCTTTCTTTTGAGCTGGCCGCAACACCGCAGGATGGCTTCAGGCCCTAATCTGGTTCCGGTACGGCACGCTGAGCCTTTGGTTAATTCCTCTCCCTGGTGGGAAATGAGAGTTAAATTTGCCCGTCCAGACACCTCCAGCTAGTCTCTCATTGGTTCTCGCTATTCCTGTTCATCTTCCGCAGAAATTGCAAACTGGGCCAAACAGGAGGTTAAAGGGACTGACTCTCCAAGTCGGGAGAGTGTTAGTAAAGCGTCTGGTATGTTGCACCCGAGTACCAGGGGAGGAAAACTGAGACATATTTGAACACGTCTCCCAATCACATGGTTAATCATACTCTAGGTTCCACATGCATGTTTTAGCTGAAGGAAGAATACCTTAAACCTGGGTAGTTGAAACCCGTGGAATGGGTACCATGCAATATGACTTCAAAGGGTCTTCATTTGCTCACCGAACCTCTCCAATCCTATCACTGCTGCGTTTATGCCCCTGTACACATGCTTGATTCTCTTTCGGAGACATAGCAATCCATAGGTTTTAAGATACTTACTAGTCAGGTACATTCTTAGGCGTTTAATATGCGGTGTTGAGTCCATTTCGTTGAGCAAGGAGTAGCTCTTGTCTATTCCATATTTGGCTTAAGGAACTTTATCTGTGCTCATTTCAATCTCTGGTTTTATGCAGCACCCCAACTCACCTTTCCCCTTAAGCAAGCATAAGTTGGTTTTCTAAATTTGAGACCCTGTTCTGTTCTGTAATTCAGTTCCTGTGTAGCCAAGTTTACATTCCGTGTATTACTGATATCTTATGATGTTTCTTTTTCTGTGTGACTTATTTCAGTTAGAATCATCATACCTGAATCCACTCATTGTGCTGCTAAGGGCCTGATGACACAGATTTCATTGCTGAGTGATATTGCTTTGTAAGTAAATACCACAACTTCTTTATCCATTTTTCACTTTCTGCGATGTTGAACTTGTACTGTAAACGAGGTTCTTGTAAACAGAGCCGTTCCAAACTTTGGGGTGGCTGTGTCTTTTTGATTTTAATTTCCCTAAGCTATAGGACCATAAGTGGAAGTGCCCTAGGTTCTGTTGCTTTGTTTTTTAGATGTTTCAGGAAACACCATACACTTCTCCCGAGTGGTTGTTGGCAATTTACATCCCGCCCATCAGCATAACAAGGCTCCCAGTTCTCCATGGCCTGTCCTGCCTTTCTGGATTTTACACTTTTTTCAGATGGCCCTTTTGACCGGGGGGAAGTGAGACTTCATTGTAGTGCAGATTTCCTTTGCAAGCTTGCTTGGTTGGCCAGAAAGGGCGTATGCGTTTTTTCCTGAATATATTCAGGAAAAAACGCATACGCCCTTTTTGGCCAAGTGCATCATTGTGGACGTTCTGCCACTTTTCCTATGCTTTCAATGCAATTCCAGTCTACCTCCTGAAATCGGTTTCCTGCAATTCTGCCCCGCTTTCAAGTCCTCTTGGCAGCCTTACTTCAGTCTATTTTTGGACGATAGCTGTCATTTATAACTCTGCAGGTTTGTGAATTACAGTGCCCCTGAGCTCCTTTCTTCAACTCGCTTTCTTGTGAGCTGGCCGCAACACCGCTGGATGGCTTCAGGCCCTAATCTGGTTCCGGCCCGGCATGCTGACCCTTTGGTTAATTCCTCTTCCTGGTGGGAAATGAGAGTTAAATTTGCCCGTCCAGACACCTCCAGCTAGTCTCTCATTGGTTCTCGCTATTCCTGTTCATCTTCCACAGAAATTGCAAACTGGGCCAAACAGGAGGTTAAAGGGACTGACTCTCCAAGTCGGGAGAGTGTTAGTAAAGCGTCTGGAATGTTGCACCCGAGTACCAGGGGAGGAAAACTGAGACATATTTGAACACGTCTCCCATTCACATGGTTGATCATACTCTGGGTTCCCCATGCATGTTTTAGCTGAAGGAAGAATACCTTAAACCTGGAGAGTTGGGACCCGTGTAATGGGTACCATGCAATATGACTTCAAAGGGTCTTCATTTGCTCACCGAACCTCTCCAATCCTATCACTGCTGCGTTTATGCCCCTGTACACACGCTTGATTCTCTTTTGGAGACATAGCAATCCATAGGTTTTAAGATACTTACTAGTCAGGTACATTCTTAGGCGTTTAATATGGGGTGTTGAGTCCATTTCGTTGAGCAAGGAGTAGCTCTTGTGTATTCCATATTTGGCTTAAGGACCTTTATCTGTGCTCATTTCAATCTCTGGTTTTATACAGCACCCCAACTCACCTTTCCCCTTAAGCAAGCATAAGTTGGTTTTCTAAATTTGAGACCCTGTTCTGTTTTGGAATGCAGTTCCTGTGTAGCCAAGTTTACATTCCGTGTATTAGTGATATCTTATGATGTTTCTTTTTCTGTGTGACTTATTTCAGTTAGAATCATCGTACCTGAATCCACTCATTATGCTGCTATGGGCCTGATGACATAGATTTCATTGCTGAGTGATACTGCATTGTACGTAAGTACCACAAGTTCTTTATCCATTTTTCACTTTCTGTGATATTGAACTTGTACGGTAAATGCGGTTCTTGTAAACGGAGGCGTCCCAAACTTTGGGGTGGCTGTGTCTTTTTGAATTTAATTTCCCTAAGCTATAGGACCATAAGTGGAAGTGCCCTAGGCTCTGTTGCTTTGTTTTTTAGATGTTTCAGGAAACACCATACACTTCTCCTGAGTGTCTGTTGGCAATTTACATCCCGCCCATCAGCATAACAAGGCTCCCAGTTCTCCATGGCCTGTCCTGCCTTTCTGGATTTTACACTTTTTTCAGATGGCCCTTTTGACCGGGGGGAAGTGAGACTTCATTGTAGTGCAGATTTCCTTTGCAAGCTTGCTTGGTTGGCCAAAAAGGGCGTATGCGTTTTTTCCTGAATATATTCAGGAAAAAACGCATACGCCCTTTTTGGCCAAGTGCATCATTGTGGACGTTCTGCCTCTTTTCCTATGCTTTCAATGCAATTCCAGTCTACCTCCTGAAATCGGTTTCCTGCAATTCTGCCCCGCTTTCAAGTCCTTTTGGCAGCCTTACTTCAGTCTATTTTTGGACGATAGCTGTCATTTATAACTCTGCAGGTTTGTGAATTACAGTGCCCCTGAGCTCCTTTCTTCAACTCGCTTTCTTGTGACCTGGCCGCAACACCGCAGGATGGCTTCAGGCCCTAATCTGGTTCCGGCACGGCATTCTGAGCCTTTGGTTATTTCCTCTTCCTCGTGGGAAATGAGAGTTAAATTTGCCCGTCCAGACACCTCCAGCTAGTCTCTCATTGGTTCTCGCTATTCCTGTTCATCTTCCGCAGAAATTGCAAACTGGGCCAAAAGGAGGTTAAAGGCGCTGACTCTCCAAGTGGGGAGAGTGTTAGTAAAGTGTCTGGAATGTTGCACCCGAGTACCAGGGGAGGAAAACTGAGACATATTTGAACACGTCTCCCGTTCACATGGTTGATCATACTTGGGTTCCACATGCATGTTTTAGCTGAAGGAAGAATACCTTAAACCTGGAGAGTTAAGACCCGTGTAATGGGTACCATGCAATATGACTTCAAAGGGTCTTCATTTGCTCACCAAACCTCTCCAATCCTATCACTGCTGCGTTTATGCCCCTGTACACATGCTTGATTCTCTTTCGGAGACATAGCAATCCATAGGTTTTAAGATACTTACTAGTCAGGTACATTCTTAGGCGTTTAATATGCGGTGTTGAGTCCATTTCGTTGAGCAAGGAGTAGCTCTTGTCTATTCCATATTTGGCTTAAGGAACTTTATCTGTGCTCATTTCAATCTCTGCTTTTATGCAGCACCCCAACTCACCTTTCCCCTTAAGCAAGCATAAGTTGGTTTTCTAAATTTGAGACCCTGTTCTGTTCTGTAATTCAGTTCCTGTGTAGCCAAGTTTCCATTCCGTGTATTACTGATATCTTATGATGTTTCTTTTTCTGTGTGACTTATTTCAGTTAGAATCATCATACCTGAATCCACTCATTGTGCTGCTAAGGGCCTGATGACACAGATTTCATTGCTGAGTGATATTGCTTTGTAAGTAAATACCACAACTTCTTTAACCATTTTTCACTTTCTGCGATGTTGAACTTGTACTGTAAACGAGGTTCTTGTAAACAGAGCTGTTCCAAAGTTTGGGGTGGCTGTGTCTTTTTGATTTTAATTTCCCTAAGCTATAGGACCATAAGTGGAAGTGCCCTAGGCTCTGTTGCTTTGTTTTTTAGATGTTTCAGGAAACACCATACACTTCTCCCGAGTGTCTGTTGGCAATTTACATCCCGCCCATCAGCATAACAAGGCTGCCAGTTCTCCATGGCCTGTCCTGCCTTTCTGGATTTTACACTTTTTTCAGATGGCCCTTTTGACCGGGGGGAAGTGAGACTTCATTGTAGTGCAGATTTCCTTTGCAAGCTTGCTTGGTTGGCCAAAAAGGGCGTATGCGTTTTTTCCTGATTATATTCAGGAAAAAAGGCATACGCCCTTTTTGGCCAAGTGCATCATTGTGGACGTTCTGCCTCTTTTCCTATGCTTTCAATGCAATTCCAGTCTACCTCCTGAAATCGGTTTCCTGCAATTCTGCCCCGCTTTCAAGTCCTCTTGGCAGCCTTACTTCAGTCTATTTTTGGACGATAGCTGTCATTTATAACTCTGCAGGTTTGTGAATTACAGTGCCCCTGAGCTCCTTTCTTCAACTCGCTTTCTTTTAAGCTGGCCGCAACATGGCAGGATGGCTTCAGGCCCTAATCTGGTTCCGGCCCGGCATGCTGAGCCTTTGGTTAATTCCTCTTCCTGGTAGGAAATGAGAGTTAAATTTGCCCGTCCAGACACCTCCAGCTAGTCTCCATTTGTTCTCGCTATTCCTGTTCATCTTCCGCAGAAATTGCAAACTGGGCCAAACAGGAGGTTAAAGGGACTGACTGTCCAAGTCGGGAGAGTGTTAGTAAAGCGTCTGGAATGTTGCACCCGAGTACCAGGGGAGGAAAACTGAGACATATTTGAACACGTCTCCCGATCACATGGTTCATCATACTCTAGGTTCCACATGCATGTTTTAGCTGAAGGAAGAATACCTTAAACCTGGAGAGTTGAGACCCGTGGAATGGGTACCATGCAATATGACTTCAAAGGGTCTTCATTTGCTCACCGAACCTCTCCAATCCTATCACTGCTGCGTTTATGCCCCTGTACACATGCTTGATTCTCTTTTGGAGACATAGCAATCCATAGGTTTTAAGATACTTACAAGTCAGGTACATTCTTAGGCGTTTAATATGCGGTGTTGAGTCCATTTCGTTGAGCAAGGAGTAGCTCTTGTCTATTCCATATTTGGCTTATGGAACTTGATCTGTGCTCATTTCAATCTCTGGTTTTATGCAGCACCCCAACTCACCTTTACCCTTAAGCAAGCATAAGTTGTTCTTCTAAATTTGAGTCCCTGTTCTGTTCTGTAATTCAGTTCCTGTGTAGCCAAGTTTACATTCAGTGTATTACTGATATCTTATGATGTTTCTTTTTCTGTGTGACTTACTTCAGTTAGAATCATCATACCTGAATCCACTCATTGTGCTGCTAAGGGCCTGATGACACAGATTTCATTGCTGAGTGATATTGCTTTGTAAGTAAATACCACAACTTCTTTATCCATTTTTCACTTTCTGCGATGTTGAACTTGTACTGTAAACGAGGTTCTTGTAAACAGAGCCGTTCCAAACTTTGGGGTGGCTGTGTCTTTTTGATTTTAATTTCCCTAAGCTATAGGACCATAAGTGGAAGTGCCCTAGGTTCTGTTGCTTTGTTTTTTAGATGTTTCAGGAAACACCATACACTTCTCCCGAGTGGTTGTTGGCAATTTACATCCCGCCCATCAGCATAACAAGGCTCCCAGTTCTCCATGGCCTGTCCTGCCTTTCTGGATTTTACACTTTTTTCAGATGGCCCTTTTGACCGGGGGGAAGTGAGACTTCATTGTAGTGCAGATTTCCTTTGCAAGCTTGCTTGGTTGGCCAAAAAGGGCGTATGCGTTTTTTCCTGAATATATTCAGGAAAAAACGCATACGCCCTTTTTGGCCAAGTGCATCATTGTGGACGTTCTGCCTCTTTTCCTATGCTTTCAATGCAATTCCAGTCTACCTCCTGAAATCGGTTTCCTGCAATTCTGCCCCGCTTTCAAGTCCTCTTGGCAGCCTTACTTCAGTGTATTTTTGGACGATAGCTGTCATTTATAACTCTGCAGGTTTGTGAATTACAGTGCCCCTGAGCTCCTTACTTCAACTCGCTTTCTTGTGAGCTGGACGCAACACCGCAGGATGGCTTCAGGCCCTAATCTGGTTCCGGTACGGCACGCTGAGCCTTTGGTTATTTCCTCTTCCTGGTGGGAAATGAGAGTTAAATTTGCCCGTCCAGACACCTCCAGCTAGCCTCTCATTGGTTCTCGCTATTCCTGTTCATCTTCCGCAGAAATTGCAAACTGGGCCAAACAGGAGGTTAAAGGGACTGACTCTCCAAGTCGGGAGAGTGTTAGTAAAGCGTCTGGAATGTTGCACCCGAGTACCAGGGGAGGAAAACTGAGACATATTTGAACACGTCTCCCGTTCACATGGTTGATCATACTTGTGTTCCACATGCATGTTTTAGCTGAAGGAAGAATACCTTAAACCTGGAGAGTTAAGACCCATGGAATGGGTACCATGCAATATGACTTCAAAGGGTCTTCATTTGCTCACCGAACCTCTACAATCCTATCACTGCTGCGTTTATGCCCCTGTACACATGCTTGATTCTCTTTCGGAGACATAGCAATCCATAGGTTTTAAGATACTTACTAGTCAGGTACATTCTTCGGCGTTTAATATGCGTTGTTGAGTCCATTTCGTTGAGCAAGGAGTAGCTCTTGTCTATTCCATATTTGACTTAAGGAACTTTATCTGTGCTCATTTCAATCTCTGGTTTTATGCAGCACCCCAACTCACCTTTACCCTTAAGCAAGGATAAGTTGGTTTTCTAAATTTGAGACCCTGTTCTGTTCTGTAATTCAGTTCCTGTGTAGCCAAGTTTACATTCCATGTATTACTGATATCTTATGATGTTTCTTTTTCTGTGTGACTTATTTCAGTTAGAATCATCATACCTGAATCCACTCATTGTGCTGCTAAGGGCCTGATGACACAGATTTCATTGCTGAGTGATATTGCTTTGTAAGTAAATACCACAACTTCTTTATCCATTTTTCAATTTCTGTGATGTTGAACTTGTACTGTAAACGAGGTTCTTGTAAACAGAGCCGTTCCAAACTTTGGGGTGGCTGTGTCTTTTTGATTTTAATTTCCCTAAGCTATAGGACCATAAGTGGAAGTGCCCTAGGTTCTGTTGCTTTGTTTTTTAGATGTTTCAGGAAACACCATACACTTCTCCCGAGTGTCTGTTGGCAATTTACATCCCGCCCATCAGCATAACAAGGCTCCCAGTTCTCCATGGCCTGTCCTGCCTTTCTGGATTTTACACTTTTTTCAGATGGCCCTTTTGACCGGGGGGAAGTGAGACTTCATTGTAGTGCAGATTTCCTTTGCAAGCTTGCTTGGTTGGCCAAAAAGGGCGTATGCGTTTTTTCCTGAATATATTCAGGAAAAAACGCATACGCCCTTTTTGGCCAAGTGCATCATTGTGGACGTTCTGCCTCTTTTCCTATGCTTTCAATGCAATTCCAGTCTACCTCCTGAAATCGGTTTCCTGCAATTCTGCCCCGCTTTCAAGTCCTCTTGGCAGCCTTACTTCAGTCTATTTTTGGACGATAGCTGTCATTTATAACTCTGCAGGTTTGTGAATTACAGTGCCCCTGAGCTCCTTTCTTCAACTCGCTTTCTTTTGACCTGGCCGCAACACCGCAGGATGGCTTCAGGCCCTAATCTGGTTCCGGTATGGCACGCTGAGCCTTTGGTTATTTCCTCTTCCTGGTGGGAAATGAGAGTTAAATTTGCCCGTCCAGACACCTCCAGCTAGCCGCTCATTGGTTCTCGCTATTCCTGTTCATCTTCCGCAGAAATTGCAAACTGGGCCAAACAGGAGGTTAAAGGCGCTGACTCTCCAAGTGGGGAGAGTGTTAGTAAAGCGTCTGGAATGTTGCACCCGAGTACCAGGGGAGGAAAACTGAGACATATTTGAACACGTCTCCCGTTCACATGGTTGATCATACTCTGGGTTCCACATGCGTGTTTTAGCTGAAGGAAGAATACCTTAAACCAGGAGAGTTGAGACCCGTGGAATGGGTACCATGCAATATGTCTTCAAAGCGTCTTCATTTGCTCACCGAACCTCTCCAATCCTATCACTGCTGCGTTTATGCCCCTGTACACACGCTTGATTCTCTTTTGGAGACATAGCAATCCATAGGTTTTAAGATACTTACTAGTCAGGTACATTCTTAGGCGTTTAATATGGGGTGTTGAGTCCATTTCGTTGAGCAAGGAGTAGCTCTTGTCTATTCCATATTTAGCTTAAGGAACTTTATCTGTGCTCATTTCAATCTCTGGTTTTATGCAGCACCCCAACTCACCTTTCCCCTTAAGCAAGCATAAGTTGGTTTTCTAAATTTGTGTCCCTGTTCTGTTCTGTAATTCAGTTCCTGTGTAGCCAACTTTACATTCCGTGTATTACTGATATCTTATGATGTTTCTTTTTCTGTGTGACTTATTTCAGTTAGAATCATCATACCTGAATCCACTCATTGTGCTGCTAAAGGCCTGATGACATAGATTTCATTGCTGAGTGATATTGCTTTGTAAGTAAATACCACAACTTCTTTATCCATTTTTCACTTTCTGCGATGTTGAACTTGTACTGTAAACGAGGTTCTTGTAAACAGAGGCGTCCCAAACTTTGGGGTGGCTGTGTCTTTTTGATTTTAATTTCCCTAAGCTATAGGACCATAAGTGGAAGTGCCCTAGGCTCTGTTGCTTTGTTTTTTAGATGTTTCAGGAAACACCATACACTTCTCCGGAGTGTCTGTTGGCAATTTACATCCCGCCCATCAGCATAACAAGGCTCCCAGTTCTCCATGGCCTGTCCTGCCTTTCTGGATTTTACACTTTTTTCAGATGGCCCTTTTGACCGGGGGGAAGTGAGACTTCATTGTAGTGCAGATTTCCTTTGCAAGCTTGCTTGGTTGGCCAAAAAGTGCGTATGCGTTTTTTCCTGAATATATTCAGGAAAAAACGCATACGCCCTTTTTGGCCAAGTGCATCATTGTGGACGTTCTGCCTCTTTTCCTATGCTTTCAATGCAATTCCAGTCTACCTCCTGAAATCGGTTTCCTGCAATTCTGCCCCGCTTTCAAGTCCTCTTGGCAGCCTTACTTCAGTCTATTTTTGGACGATAGCTGTCATTTATAACTCTGCAGGTTTGTGAATTACAGTGCCCTTGAGCTCCTTTCTTCAACTCGCTTTCTTGTGACCTGGCCGCAACACCGCAGGATGGCTTCAGGCCCTAATCTGGTTCCGGCACGGCATTCTGAGCCTTTGGTTAATTCCTCTTCCTGGTGGGAAATGAGAGTTAAATTTGCCCGTCCAGACACCTCCAGCTAGCCTCTCATTGGTTCTCGCTATTCCTGTTCATCTTCCGCAGAAATTGCAAACTGGGCCAAACAGGAGGTTAAAGGGACTGACTCTCCAAGTCGGGAGAGTGTTAGTAAAGCGTCTGGAATGTTGCACCCGAGTACCAGGGGAGGAAAACTGAGACATATTTGAACACGTCTCCCGTTCACATGGTTGATCATACTTGTGTTCCACATGCATGTTTTAGCTGAAGGGAGAATACCTTAAACCTGGAGAGTTAAGACCCATGGAATGGGTACCATGCAATATGACTTCAAAGGGTCTTCATTTGCTCACCGAACCTCTACAATCCTATCACTGCTGCGTTTATGCCCCTGTACACATGCTTGATTCTCTTTCGGAGACATAGCAATCCATAGGTTTTAAGATACTTACTAGTCAGGTACATTCTTCGGCGTTTAATATGCGTTGTTGAGTCCATTTCGTTGAGCAAGGAGTAGCTCTTGTCTATTCCATATTTGACTTAAGGAACTTTATCTGTGCTCATTTCAATCTCTGGTTTTATGCAGCACCCCAACTCACCTTTACCCTTAAGCAAGGATAAGTTGGTTTTCTAAATTTGAGACCCTGTTCTGTTCTGTAATTCAGTTCCTGTGTAGCCAAGTTTACATTCCATGTATTACTGATATCTTATGATGTTTCTTTTTCTGTGTGACTTATTTCAGTTAGAATCATCATACCTGAATCCACTCATTGTGCTGCTAAGGGCCTGATGACACAGATTTCATTGCTGAGTGATATTGCTTTGTAAGTAAATACCACAACTTCTTTATCCATTTTTCAATTTCTGTGATGTTGAACTTGTACTGTAAACGAGGTTCTTGTAAACAGAGCCGTTCCAAACTTTGGGGTGGCTGTGTCTTTTTGATTTTAATTTCCCTAAGCTATAGGACCATAAGTGGAAGTGCCCTAGGTTCTGTTGCTTTGTTTTTTAGATGTTTCAGGAAACACCATACACTTCTCCCGAGTGTCTGTTGGCAATTTACATCCCGCCCATCAGCATAACAAGGCTCCCAGTTCTCCATGGCCTGTCCTGCCTTTCTGGATTTTACACTTTTTTCAGATGGCCCTTTTGACCGGGGGGAAGTGAGACTTCATTGTAGTGCAGATTTCCTTTGCAAGCTTGCTTGGTTGGCCAAAAAGGGCGTATGCGTTTTTTCCTGAATATATTCAGGAAAAAACGCATACGCCCTTTTTGGCCAAGTGCATCATTGTGGACGTTCTGCCTCTTTTCCTATGCTTTCAATGCAATTCCAGTCTACCTCCTGAAATCGGTTTCCTGCAATTCTGCCCCGCTTTCAAGTCCTCTTGGCAGCCTTACTTCAGTCTATTTTTGGACGATAGCTGTCATTTATAACTCTGCAGGTTTGTGAATTACAGTGCCCCTGAGCTCCTTTCTTCAACTCGCTTTCTTTTGACCTGGCCGCAACACCGCAGGATGGCTTCAGGCCCTAATCTGGTTCCGGTATGGCACGCTGAGCCTTTGGTTATTTCCTCTTCCTGGTGGGAAATGAGAGTTAAATTTGCCCGTCCAGACACCTCCAGCTAGCCGCTCATTGGTTCTCGCTATTCCTGTTCATCTTCCGCAGAAATTGCAAACTGGGCCAAACAGGAGGTTAAAGGCGCTGACTCTCCAAGTGGGGAGAGTGTTAGTAAAGCGTCTGGAATGTTGCACCCGAGTACCAGGGGAGGAAAACTGAGACATACTTGAACACGTCTCCCGTTCACACGGTTGATCATACTCTGGGTTCCACATGCGTGTTTTAGCTGAAGGAAGAATACCTTAAACCAGGAGAGTTGAGACCCGTGGAATGGGTACCATGCAATATGTCTTCAAAGGGTCTTCATTTGCTCACCGAACCTCTCCAATCCTATCACTGCTGCGTTTATGCCCCTGTACACACGCTTGATTCTCTTTTGGAGACATAGCAATCCATAGGTTTTAAGATACTTACTAGTCAGGTACATTCTTAGGCGTTTAATATGGGGTGTTGAGTCCATTTCGTTGAGCAAGGAGTAGCTCTTGTCTATTCCATATTTAGCTTAAGGAACTTTATCTGTGCTCATTTCAATCTCTGGTTTTATGCAGCACCCCAACTCACCTTTCCCCTTAAGCAAGCATAAGTTGGTTTTCTAAATTTGAGACCCTGTTCTGTTTTGGAATGCAGTTCCTGTGTAGCCAAGTTTACATTCCGTGTATTAGTGATATCTTATGATGTTTCTTTTTCTGTGTGACTTATTTCAGTTAGAATCATCGTACCTGAATCCACTCATTATGCTGCTACGGGTCTGATGACATAGATTTCATTGCTGAGTGATACTGCATTGTACGTAAGTACCACAAGTTCTTTATCCATTTTTCACTTTCTGTGATATTGAACTTGTACGGTAAATGAGGTCCTTGTAAACTGAGGCGTCCCAAACTTTGGGGTGGCTGTGTCTTTTTGATTTTAATTTCCCTAAGCTATAGGACCATAAGTGGAAGTGCCCTAGGCTCTGTTGCTTTGTTTTTTAGATGTTTCAGGAAACACCATACACTTCTCCGGAGTGTCTGTTGGCAATTTACATCCCGCCCATCAGCATAACAAGGCTCCCAGTTCTCCATGGCCTGTCCTGCCTTTCTGGATTTTACACTTTTTTCAGATGGCCCTTTTGACCGGGGGGAAGTGAGACTTCATTGTACTGCAGACTTCTTTGCAAGCTTGCTTGGTTGGCCAAAAAGGGCGTATGCGTTTTTTCCTGAATATATTCAGGAAAAAACGCATATGCCCTTTTTGGCCAAGTGCATCATTGTGGACGTTCTGCCTCTTTTCCTATGCTTTCAATGCAATTCCAGTCTACCTCCTGAAATCGGTTTCCTGCAATTCTGCCCCGCTTTCAAGTCCTCTTGGCAGCCTTACTTCAGTCTATTTTTGGACGATAGCTGTCATTTATAACTCTGCAGGTTTGTGAATTACAGTGCCCCTGAGCTCCTTTCTTCAACTCGCTTTCTTGTGACCTGGCCGCAACACCGCAGGATGGCTTCAGGCCCTAATCTGGTTCCGGCACGGCACGCTGAGCCTTTGGTTATTTCCTCTTCCTGGTGGGAAATGAGAGTTAAATTTGCCCGTCCAGACACCTCCAGCTAGCCTCTCATTGGTTCTTGCTATTCCTGTTCATCTTCCACAGAAATTGCAAACTGTGCCAAACAGGAGGTTAAAGGCGCTGACTCTCCAAGTGGGGAGAGTGTTAGTAAAGCGTCTGGAATGTTGCACCCGAGTACCAGGGGAGGAAAACTGAGACATATTTGAACACGTCTCCCGTTCACATGGTTGATCATACTTGGGTTCCACATGCATGTTTTAGCTGAAGGAAGAATACCTTAAACCTGGAGAGTTGAGACCCGTGTAATGGGTACCATGCAATATGACTTCAAAGTGTCTTCATTTGCTCACCGAACCTCTCCAATCCTATCACTGCTGCGTTTATGCCCCTGTACACACGCTTGATTCCCTTTCGGAGACATAGCAATCCATAGGTTTTAAGATACTTACTAGTCAGGTACATTCTTAGGCGTTTAATATGCGGTGTTGAGTCCATTTCGTTGAGCAAGGAGTAGCTCTTGTCTATTCCATATTTGGCTTAAGGAACTTTATCTGTGCTCATTTCAATCTCTGGTTTTATGCAGCACCCCAACTCACCTTTACCCTTAAGCAAGCATAAGTTGGTTTTCTAAATTTGTGTCCCTGTTCTGTTCTGTAATTCAGTTCCTGTGTAGCCAACTTTACATTCCGTGTATTACTGATATCTTATGATGTTTCTTTTTCTGTGTGACTTATTTCAGTTAGAATCATCATACCTGAATCCACTCATTGTGCTGCTAAAGGCCTGATGACATAGATTTCATTGCTGAGTGATATTGCTTTGTAAGTAAATACCACAACTTCTTTATCCATTTTTCACTTTCTGCGATGTTGAACTTGTACTGTAAACGAGGTTCTTGTAAACAGAGGCGTCCCAAACTTTGGGGTGGCTGTGTCTTTTTGATTTTAATTTCCCTAAGCTATAGGACCATAAGTGGAACTGCCCTAGGCTCTGTTGCTTTGTTTTTTAGATGTTTCAGGAAACACCATACACTTCTCCCGAGTGGTTGTTGGCAATTTACATCCCGCCCATCAGCATAACAAGGCTCCCAGTTCTCCATGGCCTGTCCTGCCTTTCTGGATTTTACACTTTTTTCAGATGGCCCTTTTGACCGGGGGGAAGTGAGACTTCATTGTAGTGCAGATTTCCTTTGCAAGCTTGCTTGGTTGGCCAAAAAGGGCGTATGCGTTTTTTCCTGAATATATTCAGGAAAAAACGCATACGCCCTTTTTGGCCAAGTGCATCATTGTGGACGTTCTGCCTCTTTTCCTATGCTTTCAATGCAATTCCAGTCTACCTCCTGAAATCGGTTTCCTGCAATTCTGCCCCGCTTTCAAGTCCTCTTGGCAGCCTTACTTCAGTCTATTTTTGGACGATAGCTGTCATTTATAACTCTGCAGGTTTGTGAATTACAGTGCCCCTGAGCTCCTTTCTTCAACTCGCTTTCTTGTGACCTGGCTGCAACACCGCAGGATGGCTTCAGGCCCTAATCTGGTTCCGGCCCGGCATGCTGAGCCTTTGGTTAATTCCTCTTCCTGGTGGGAAATGAGAGTTAAATTTGCCCGTCCAGACACCTGCAGCTAGCCTCTCATTGGTTCTCGCTATTCCTGTTCATCTTCCGCAGAAATTGCAAACTGGGCCAAACAGGAGGTTAAAGGGACTGACTCTCCAAGTGGGGAGAGTGTTAGTAAAGCGTCTGGAATGTTGCACCCGAGTACCAGGGGAGGAAAACTGAGACATATTTGAACACGTCGCCCGATCACTTGGTTGATCATACTCTAGGTTCCACATGCATGTTTTAGCTGAAGGAAGAATACCTTAAACCTGGGTAGTTGAAACCCGTGGAATGGGTACCATGCAATATGACTTCAAAGGGTCTTCATTTGCTCACCGAACCTCTCCAATCCTATCACTGCTGCGTTTATGCCCCTGTACACATGCTTGATTCTCTTTCGGAGACATAGCAATCCATAGGTTTTAAGATACTTACTAGTCAGGTACATTCTTAGGCGTTTAATATGGGGTGTTGAGTCCATTTCGTTGAGCAAAGAGTAGCTCTTGTCTATTCCATATTTGGCTTAAGGAACTTTATCTGTGCTCATTTCAATCTCTGGTTTTATGCAGCACCCCAACTCACCTTTCCCCTTAAGCAAGCATAAGTTGGTTTTCTAAATTTGAGACCCTGTTCTGTTCTGTAATTCATTTACTGTGTAGCCAAGTTTACATTCCGTGTATTACTGATATCTTATGATGTTTCTTTTTCTGTGTGACTTATTTCAGTTAGAATCATCATACCTGAATCCACTCATTGTGCTGCTAAGGGCCTGATGACACAGATTTCATTGCTTGGTGATATTGCTTTGTAAGTAAATACCACAACTTCTTTATCCATTTTTCACTTTCTGTGATGTTGAACTTGTACTGTAAACGAGGTTCTTGTAAACAGAGCCGTTCCAAACTTTGGGGTGGCTGTGTCTTTTTGATTTTAATTTCCCTAAGCTATAGGACCATAAGTGGAAGTGCCCTAGGTTCTGTTGCTTTGTTTTTTAGATGTTTCAGGAAACACCATACACTTCTCCCGAGTGTCTGTTGGCAATTTACATCCCGCCCATCAGCATAACAAGGCTCCCAGTTCTCCATGGCCTGTCCTGCCTTTCTGGATTTTACACTTTTTTCAGATGGCCCTTTTGACCGGGGGGAAGTGAGACTTCATTGTAGTGCAGATTTCCTTTGCAAGCTTGCTTGGTTGGCCAAAAAGGGCGTATGCGTTTTTTCCTGAATATATTCAGGAAAAAACGCATACGCCCTTTTTGGCCAAGTGCATCATTGTGGACGTTCTACCTCTTTTCCTATGCTTTCAATGCAATTCCAGTCTACCTCCTGAAATCGGTTTCCTGCAATTCTGCCCCGCTTTCAAGTCCTCTTGGCAGCCTTACTTCAGTTTATTTTTGGACGATAGCTGTCATTTATAACTCTGCAGGTTTGTGAATTACAGTGCCCCTGAGCTCCTTTCTTGAACTCGCTTTCTTCTGACCTGGCCGCAACACCACAGGATGGCTTCAGGCCCTAATCTGGTTCCGGCACGGCACGTTGAGCCTTTGGTTATTTCCTTTTCCTGGTGGGAAATGAGAGTTAAATTTGCCCGTCCAGACACCTCCAGCTAGTCTCTCATTGGTTCTCGCTATTCCTGTTCATCTTCCGCAGAAATTGCAAACTGGGCCAAACAGGAGGTTAAAGGCGCTGACAATCCAAGTGGGGAGAGTGTTAGTAAAGCGTCTGGAATGTTGCACGCGAGTACCAGGGGAGGAAAACTGAGACATATTTGAACACGTCTCCCGTTCACATGGTTGATCATACTTGGGTTCCACATGCATGTTTTAGCTGAAGGAAGAATACCTTAAACCTGGAGAGTTAAGACCCGTGGAATGGGTACCATGCAATATGACTTCAAAGGGTCTTCATTTGCTCACCGATCCTCTACAATCTTATCACTACTGCGTTTATGCCCCTTTACACATGCTTGATTCTCTTTCGGAGACATAGCAATCCATAGGTTTTAAGATACTTACTAGTCAGGTACATTCTTAGGCGTTTAATATGCGTTGTTGAGTCCATTTCATTGAGCAAGGAGTAGCTCTTGTCTATTCCATATTTGACTTAAGGAACTTTATCTGTGCTCATTTCAATCTCTGGTTTTATGCAGCACCCCAACTCACCTTTACCCTTAAGCAAGGATAAGTTGGTTTTCTAAATTTGAGACCCTGTTCTGTTCTGTAATTCAGTTCCTGTGTAGCCAAGTTTACATTCCGTGTATTACTGATATCTTATGATGTTTCTTTTTCTGTGTGACTTATTTCAGTTAGAATCATCATACCTGAATCCACTCATTGTGCTGCTAAGGGCCTGATGACACAGATTTCATTGCTGAGTGATATTGCTTTGTAAGTAAATACCACAACTTCTTTATCCATTTTTCACTTTCTGCGATGTTGAACTTGTACTGTAAATGAGGTTCTTGTAAACAGAGCCGTTCCAAACTTTGGGGTGGCTGTGTCTTTTTGATTTTAATTTCCCTAAGCTATAGGACCATAAGTGGAAGTGCCCTAGGTTCTGTTGCTTTGTTTTTTAGATGTTTCAGGAAACACCATACACTTCTCCCGAGTGTCTGTTGGCAATTTACATCCCGCCCTTCAGCATAACAAGGCTCCCAGTTCTCCATGGCCTGTCCTGCCTTTCTGGACTTTACACTTTTTTCAGATGGCCCTTTTGACCGGGGGGAAGTGAGACTTCATTGTAGTGCAGATTTCCTCTGCAAGCTTGCTTGTTTGGCCAAAAAGGGCATATGCGTTTTTTCCTGAATATATTCAGGAAAAAACGCATATGCCCTTTTTGGCCAAGTGCATCATTGTGGACGTTCTGCCTCTTTTCCTATGCTTTCAATGCAATTCCAGTCTACCTCCTGAAATCGGTTTCCTGCAATTCTGCCCCGCTTTCAAGTCCTCTTGGCAGCCTTACTTCAGTCTATTTTTGGACGATAGCTGTCATTTATAACTCTGCAGGTTTGTGAATTACAGTGCCCCTGAGCTCCTTTCTTCAACTCGCTTTCTTGTGACCTGGCCGCAACACCGCAGGATGGCTTCAGGCCCTAATCTGGTTCCGGTACGGCACGTTGAGCCTTTGGTTATTTCCTCTTCCTGGTGGGAAATGAGAGTTAAATTTGCCCGTCCAGACACCTCCAGCTAGTCTCTCATTGGTTCTCACTATTCCTGTTCATCTTCCGCAGAAATTGCAACCTGGGCCAAACAGGAGGTTAAAGGCGCTGACTCTCCAAGTGGGGAGAGTGTTAGTAAAGCGTCTGGAATGTTGCACCCGAGTACCAGGGGAGGAAAACTGAGACATATTTGAACACGTCTCCCGTTCACACGGTTGATCATACTCTGGGTTCCACATGCGTGTTTTAGCTGAAGGAAGAATACCTTAAACCAGGAGAGTTGAGACCCGTGGAATGGGTACCATGCAATATGTCTTCAAAGCGTCTTCATTTGCTCACCGAACCTCTCCAATCCTATCACTGCTGCGTTTATGCCCCTGTACACACGCTTGATTCTCTTTTGGAGACATAGCAATCCATAGGTTTTAAGATACTTACTAGTCAGGTACATTCTTAGGCGTTTAATATGGGGTGTTGAGTCCATTTCGTTGAGCAAGGAGTAGCTCTTGTCTATTCCATATTTAGCTTAAGGAACTTTATCTGTGCTCATTTCAATCTCTGGTTTTATGCAGCACCCCAACTCACCTTTCCCCTTAAGCAAGCATAAGTTGGTTTTCTAAATTTGAGACCCTGTTCTGTTTTGGAATGCAGTTCCTGTGTAGCCAAGTTTACATTCCGTGTATTAGTGATATCTTATGATGTTTCTTTTTCTGTGTGACTTATTTCAGTTAGAATCATCGTACCTGAATCCACTCATTATGCTGCTACGGGTCTGATGACATAGATTTCATTGCTGAGTGATACTGCATTGTACGTAAGTACCACAAGTTCTTTATCCATTTTTCACTTTCTGTGATATTGAACTTGTACGGTAAATGAGGTCCTTGTAAACTGAGGCGTCCCAAACTTTGGGGTGGCTGTGTCTTTTTGATTTTAATTTCCCTAAGCTATAGGACCATAAGTGACAGTGCCCTAGGCTCTGTTGCTTTGTTTTTTAGATGTTTCAGGAAACACCATACACTTCTCCGGAGTGTCTGTTGGCAATTTACATCCCGCCCATCAGCATAACAAGGCTCCCAGTTCTCCATGGCCTGTCCTGCCTTTCTGGATTTTACACTTTTTTCAGATGGCCCTTTTGACCGGGGGGAAGTGAGACTTCATTGTACTGCAGACTTCTTTGCAAGCTTGCTTGGTTGGCCAAAAAGGGCGTATGCGTTTTTTCCTGAATATATTCAGGAAAAAACGCATACGCCCTTTTTGGCCAAGTGCATCATTGTGGACGTTCTGCCTCTTTTCCTATGCTTTCAATGCAATTCCAGTCTACCTCCTGAAATCGGTTTCCTGCAATTCTGCCCCGCTTTCAAGTCCTCTTGGCAGCCTTACTTCAGTCTATTTTTGGACGATAGCTGTCATTTATAACTCTGCAGGTTTGTGAATTACAGTGCCCCTGAGCTCCTTTCTTCAACTCGCTTTCTTGTGACCTGGCCGCAACACCGCAGGATGGCTTCAGGCCCTAATCTGGTTCCGGCACGGCACGCTGAGCCTTTGGTTATTTCCTCTTCCTGGTGGGAAATGAGAGTTAAATTTGCCCGTCCAGACACCTCCAGCTAGCCTCTCATTGGTTCTTGCTATTCCTGTTCATCTTCCGCAGAAATTGCAAACTGTGCCAAACAGGAGGTTAAAGGCGCTGACTCTCCAAGTGGGGAGAGTGTTAGTAAAGCGTCTGGAATGTTGCACCCGAGTACCAGGGGAGGAAAACTGAGACATATTTGAACACGTCTCCCGTTCACATGGTTGATCATACTTGGGTTCCACATGCATGTTTTAGCTGAAGGAAGAATACCTTAAACCTGGAGAGTTGAGACCCGTGTAATGGGTACCATGCAATATGACTTCAAAGTGTCTTCATTTGCTCACCGAACCTCTCCAATCCTATCACTGCTGCGTTTATGCCCCTGTACACACGCTTGATTCCCTTTCGGAGACATAGCAATCCATAGGTTTTAAGATACTTACTAGTCAGGTACATTCTTAGGCGTTTAATATGCGGTGTTGAGTCCATTTCGTTGAGCAAGGAGTAGCTCTTGTCTATTCCATATTTGGCTTAAGGAACTTTATCTGTGCTCATTTCAATCTCTGGTTTTATGCAGCACCCCAACTCACCTTTACCCTTAAGCAAGCATAAGTTGGTTTTCTAAATTTGTGTCCCTGTTCTGTTCTGTAATTCAGTTCCTGTGTAGCCAACTTTACATTCCGTGTATTACTGATATCTTATGATGTTTCTTTTTCTGTGTGACTTATTTCAGTTAGAATCATCATACCTGAATCCACTCATTGTGCTGCTAAAGGCCTGATGACATAGATTTCATTGCTGAGTGATATTGCTTTGTAAGTAAATACCACAACTTCTTTATCCATTTTTCACTTTCTGCGATGTTGAACTTGTACTGTAAACGAGGTTCTTGTAAACAGAGGCGTCCCAAACTTTGGGGTGGCTGTGTCTTTTTGATTTTAATTTCCCTAAGCTATAGGACCATAAGTGGAACTGCCCTAGGCTCTGTTGCTTTGTTTTTTAGATGTTTCAGGAAACACCATACACTTCTCCCGAGTGGTTGTTGGCAATTTACATCCCGCCCATCAGCATAACAAGGCTCCCAGTTCTCCATGGCCTGTCCTGCCTTTCTGGATTTTACACTTTTTTCAGATGGCCCTTTTGACCGGGGGGAAGTGAGACTTCATTGTAGTGCAGATTTCCTTTGCAAGCTTGCTTGGTTGGCCAAAAAGGGCGTATGCGTTTTTTCCTGAATATATTCAGGAAAAAACGCATACGCCCTTTTTGGCCAAGTGCATCATTGTGGACGTTCTGCCTCTTTTCCTATGCTTTCAATGCAATTCCAGTCTACCTCCTGAAATCGGTTTCCTGCAATTCTGCCCCGCTTTCAAGTCCTCTTGGCAGCCTTACTTCAGTCTATTTTTGGACGATAGCTGTCATTTATAACTCTGCAGGTTTGTGAATTACAGTGCCCCTGAGCTCCTTTCTTCAACTCGCTTTCTTGTGACCTGGCTGCAACACCGCAGGATGGCTTCAGGCCCTAATCTGGTTCCGGCCCGGCATGCTGAGCCTTTGGTTAATTCCTCTTCCTGGTGGGAAATGAGAGTTAAATTTGCCCGTCCAGACACCTGCAGCTAGCCTCTCATTGGTTCTCGCTATTCCTGTTCATCTTCCGCAGAAATTGCAAACTGGGCCAAACAGGAGGTTAAAGGGACTGACTCTCCAAGTGGGGAGAGTGTTAGTAAAGCGTCTGGAATGTTGCACCCGAGTACCAGGGGAGGAAAACTGAGACATATTTGAACACGTCGCCCGATCACTTGGTTGATCATACTCTAGGTTCCACATGCATGTTTTAGCTGAAGGAAGAATACCTTAAACCTGGGTAGTTGAAACCCGTGGAATGGGTACCATGCAATATGACTTCAAAGGGTCTTCATTTGCTCACCGAACCTCTCCAATCCTATCACTGCTGCGTTTATGCCCCTGTACACATGCTTGATTCTCTTTCGGAGACATAGCAATCCATAGGTTTTAAGATACTTACTAGTCAGGTACATTCTTAGGCGTTTAATATGGGGTGCTGAGTCCATTTCGTTGAGCAAAGAGTAGCTCTTGTCTATTCCATATTTGGCTTAAGGAACTTTATCTGTGCTCATTTCAATCTCTGGTTTTATGCAGCACCCCAACTCACCTTTCCCCTTAAGCAAGCATAAGTTGGTTTTCTAAATTTGAGACCCTGTTCTGTTCTGTAATTCATTTACTGTGTAGCCAAGTTTACATTCCGTGTATTACTGATATCTTATGATGTTTCTTTTTCTGTGTGACTTATTTCAGTTAGAATCATCATACCTGAATCCACTCATTGTGCTGCTAAGGGCCTGATGACACAGATTTCATTGCTTGGTGATATTGCTTTGTAAGTAAATACCACAACTTCTTTATCCATTTTTCACTTTCTGTGATGTTGAACTTGTACTGTAAACGAGGTTCTTGTAAACAGAGCCGTTCCAAACTTTGGGGTGGCTGTGTCTTTTTGATTTTAATTTCCCTAAGCTATAGGACCATAAGTGGAAGTGCCCTAGGTTCTGTTGCTTTGTTTTTTAGATGTTTCAGGAAACACCATACACTTCTCCCGAGTGTCTGTTGGCAATTTACATCCCGCCCATCAGCATAACAAGGCTCCCAGTTCTCCATGGCCTGTCCTGCCTTTCTGGATTTTACACTTTTTTCAGATGGCCCTTTTGACCGGGGGGAAGTGAGACTTCATTGTAGTGCAGATTTCCTTTGCAAGCTTGCTTGGTTGGCCAAAAAGGGCGTATGCGTTTTTTCCTGAATATATTCAGGAAAAAACGCATACGCCCTTTTTGGCCAAGTGCATCATTGTGGACGTTCTACCTCTTTTCCTATGCTTTCAATGCAATTCCAGTCTACCTCCTGAAATCGGTTTCCTGCAATTCTGCCCCGCTTTCAAGTCCTCTTGGCAGCCTTACTTCAGTTTATTTTTGGACGATAGCTGTCATTTATAACTCTGCAGGTTTGTGAATTACAGTGCCCCTGAGCTCCTTTCTTGAACTCGCTTTCTTCTGACCTGGCCGCAACACCACAGGATGGCTTCAGGCCCTAATCTGGTTCCGGCGCGGCACGTTGAGCCTTTGGTTATTTCCTTTTCCTGGTGGGAAATGAGAGTTAAATTTGCCCGTCCAGACACCTCCAGCTAGTCTCTCATTGGTTCTCGCTATTCCTGTTCATCTTCCGCAGAAATTGCAAACTGGGCCAAACAGGAGGTTAAAGGCGCTGACAATCCAAGTGGGGAGAGTGTTAGTAAAGCGTCTGGAATGTTGCACGCGAGTACCAGGGGAGGAAAACTGAGACATATTTGAACACGTCTCCCGTTCACATGGTTGATCATACTTGGGTTCCACATGCATGTTTTAGCTGAAGGAAGAATACCTTAAACCTGGAGAGTTAAGAACCGTGGAATGGGTACCATGCAATATGACTTCAAAGGGTCTTCATTTGCTCACCGATCCTCTACAATCTTATCACTACTGCGTTTATGCCCCTTTACACATGCTTGATTCTCTTTCGGAGACATAGCAATCCATAGGTTTTAAGATACTTACTAGTCAGGTACATTCTTAGGCGTTTAATATGCGTTGTTGAGTCCATTTCATTGAGCAAGGAGTAGCTCTTGTCTATTCCATATTTGACTTAAGGAACTTTATCTGTGCTCATTTCAATCTCTGGTTTTATGCAGCACCCCAACTCACCTTTACCCTTAAGCAAGGATAAGTTGGTTTTCTAAATTTGAGACCCTGTTCTGTTCTGTAATTCAGTTCCTGTGTAGCCAAGTTTACATTCCGTGTATTACTGATATCTTATGATGTTTCTTTTTCTGTGTGACTTATTTCAGTTAGAATCATCATACCTGAATCCACTCATTGTGCTGCTAAGGGCCTGATGACACAGATTTCATTGCTGAGTGATATTGCTTTGTAAGTAAATACCACAACTTCTTTATCCATTTTTCACTTTCTGCGATGTTGAACTTGTACTGTAAATGAGGTTCTTGTAAACAGAGCCGTTCCAAACTTTGGGGTGGCTGTGTCTTTTTGATTTTAATTTCCCTAAGCTATAGGACCATAAGTGGAAGTGCCCTAGGTTCTGTTGCTTTGTTTTTTAGATGTTTCAGGAAACACCATACACTTCTCCCGAGTGTCTGTTGGCAATTTACATCCCGCCCATCAGCATAACAAGGCTCCCAGTTCTCCATGGCCTGTCCTGCCTTTCTGGATTTTACACTTTTTTCAGATGGCCCTTTTGACCGGGGGGAAGTGAGACTTCATTGTAGTGCAGATTTCCTCTGCAAGCTTGCTTGTTTGGCCAAAAAGGGCATATGCGTTTTTTCCTGAATATATTCAGGAAAAAACGCATACGCCCTTTTTGGCCAAGTGCATCATTGTGGACGTTCTGCCTCTTTTCCTATGCTTTCAATGCAATTCCAGTCTACCTCCTGAAATCGGTTTCCTGCAATTCTGCCCCGCTTTCAAGTCCTCTTGGCAGCCTTACTTCAGTCTATTTTTGGACGATAGCTGTCATTTATAACTCTGCAGGTTTGTGAATTACAGTGCCCCTGAGCTCCTTTCTTCAACTCGCTTTCTTGTGACCTGGCCGCAACACCGCAGGATGGCTTCAGGCCCTAATCTGGTTCCGGTACGGCACGTTGAGCCTTTGGTTATTTCCTCTTCCTGGTGGGAAATGAGAGTTAAATTTGCCCGTCCAGACACCTCCAGCTAGTCTCTCATTGGTTCTCACTAT